>NW_025960975.1:0-300000 GCF_023159225.1 Perognathus longimembris pacificus
TGCAACGTCCTGGATCCCCAGTACCAAAAAAGAAAAGACAAAAACAAACCAACAAAACAGGAACGTGGGCTGAAGTCCCCTTCTGCCAAGAACTGCCCAACCCTGGCATACACAGGCGGGAGGGCTGACCCTAAGCCTCACTCCTGGGGGCCTCCCTCCTGGGGTCCCTCGCTCCCTCCCTCCCTCTCTCGGGTCATCTTCTTACCAATGGTCTTGTCCACCTTCGTGTTGCTGGCCGGGTGGGCTACATTGCAGGTGACAGTCTGGCTGGGCCAGGTGCTGGAGGGCACCGTCACCATGCTGCTGAGCGAGTAGAGCCCTGAGCGCAGAACGGATGGGAAGGTGCGCACACCGCTGGTCAAGGCTCCGGAGTTCCATGACACAGTGACCGGCTCGGGGAAGTAGCCGCTGACCAGGCAGCCCAGGGACACTGTGGAGCCAGAATGGGCTCCACAGCTGGGAGCCAAGGGGAAGACGGATGGGGCTGTGGTGCTTCCTGAAAGAGAGGCAGTAGCAAGAGAGCTTGCTGTGAGACACGGCTGGCCCCAGGCCCTTTGTCTCAGCCCTGGGAGACCCCAGGTCCCATGGCCAAGCCCTGTGAGATCCCAGGTTCTGTGTCCCAGCCATGTGAGAGTCCAGATTCTGTGCCTCAGGCCTGTGAGAGCCCAGGCCCTGTATTTGTCCCAGCCCTGTAAGAGCCAGTGCTCCTGTCCTCTCAGAGCCTAGGCCCTCTGCAAAGTTCAGGCAGAAGCCAATGTCTGCTCTGTGGGTGTCCTCTCCCCGTCTGGCTGGCCCCACATGCCTAACTTCTCATGTCCACATCCTAGGGGCCGGGCCAAGGCCTGGCCTGTGGCACCTCTGACGGCAGCCCTGCTCTCAAGGTTCTCCCAGAAAGCTGTGCCACGTGGCTCCATGTGCCGTGCTCTGACTGTCTTGGCTCTGTGTTTGGGCTGCTGTCGGCACCAGTCCACGTGGTCAGCACTCTCCTGGTCACAGCTGGGGCCTCCTGCTCCTTCCTCTCCTCTGCTTGTCTGGGCCACTTTGGCTGCTGTGTCTCCTAGCCCCTGGCACCTGGTCCAGCCTCCTGTTGGAGTCCTGGCTTGATGGTGTGTCCTGTGCTTGTGTCCCCAAGCCCTGTGCACTTTGTGACCTTGATGCCAACCTGGCTGTGCTGTGGGTGAGCCTCCCCGAGTCCTGGCTGTGTTGTGGGTGACCCTCCCTGCGTCCTGTGTTGTGGGTGAGCCTCCCTGTGTCCTGGCTGTGCTGTGGGTGACCCTCCCTGCGTCCTGTGTTGTGGGTGAGCCTCCCCGTGTCCTGGCTGTGTTGTGGTTGAGCCTCCCTGCGTCCTGGCTGTACTGTGGGTGAGCCTCCCCGTGTCCTGGCTCTTGTGGGTGAGCCTCCCCTTGTCCTGGCTCTTGTGGGTGAATGGCCCCATGTGGCATGACAGGCCACAACCCTTCTGCCCCCTCCCCATCAAGACCTAGCCCCAGAACCCTGGCTCTCACAATTGCCCATGGGGTGTGTGTCTTCTGGAACTGGGTGTGAAGCAAGCTACAGGCCAGCACCCCTCAATTCTGGGTCCTGTACCCTGGACTGTCCCTTGAACTGGCCCCTGACACCCTCCTCATCCCTTAGTACCCTACCTCTGCTGGTGCCGGATCTGAAGCCTGTGCTGGGAGCCCCATCCTTGGCCTCTCCTCCTGTCTTCTTGCATTGCTTCCTGGGGGTCACTCATGCCCCCCCCACCATGCCCCTGCAGTACAGCTGCCCAGTGGAGGCCCTGACCTGTCCTGAAAACCCAGGCTATCCCTTGTTGTCTCCAGGGCCTTCCTGCAGCTTTTGCCTTAGTATCGTGAGTGTGATCTTACCTTTCACACCATCCTCAGCCCTCCCTCTCCTGCTTGGGGCAGCTCGTCCAGTTTCCAGGAGCTAATTTCTCCTACTCTGAGCACTCAAGGTTGGGGTGCCCCTACCCCTGAGTAAGGTGGCAAACCTCTTTTGCCTTCAGCCTCAGCCCAAGGTCTGCTCCACCTCTGGGATCTCTGCTCAGGCCATGAATGGGCTTTGCTTCCTTCCTTCTGAAGCATCCTGGCCTGGTGTTCCCTGTCCTCTTGTCAAGTTCCCTCTCTTTCCTCCTCAAACCCATGGCCCAGGGTTGGGACCCTTGACAAAGAGCTGCAGCCCATCTGGCTCCACTGGGAGTGGCAGCCGTAGCACCTTCCTTGTCTCTGCTGCCGGGTACCTCCTGAGCTCCTGCCCTGGCTGTCTGCGGCACACACTGGCCCTCTCCACCGTGCGCTCAGCCAGAGCCCCGCGCCCTGCCCACCGGCACTCTGCAGACCTCAGCCATCCTCCTGTGCTCTAGTACAGTAGGGGTGGTGCTGCATGAGCCGGGGGAGCTCCAGCAGAGCAGGGAGGAGCAGGGGCAGACGTGGAGGAGGGGTGGGCATGTCCCCTGAGCTCCTGAAGCTTGCCCTGGTAGTGCCACTCGCCCCTGTGTCCCATGGAGATCACAGCTCTCCTTGCTTCTAAAACTGGTCAAACCCTTGCCAGAGCCCAGGTTCCTAGGGCTCTGCCCCTGCGCTTTGTGGGTTCTCAGGGTGACCGTGCCTGTCTTCACCTGCTCTCCAAAGTTCCTCTCTTCTCTGAGGCTCCTGGCTGTCTCCTGCCTCATCCTGCCCAAGTGTGGCTCCCAGCCTGGCCTCCCTCTGGCCAGCACTGCGCCTGCTCCTGATCCCCAGGGGGCCTCATCACCCACCAGCTCTCCTAGTAGGGCCCCTGACCCTGTCTGCCTCCTGATGAGCCTTGGCACCCTGCAGTCCTCAATCCTGGCTCTTCCATACGGCTCCCTGCTCTGCTCCAGAAGCTTCCACCAGCTTCTCTTGATCCTCAGGATCACTTCTGCTTGACCTGGTCAGCAGGTCTGCGGCCACCAGCCTTCAGACACAGCCTTAACCGTCCCTACTGAGGGGTCAGCTGCCCTGGGTTCTGGCAGCTCCCTGCACTGGTCAGGATGCCGGGCCCTGTCTGCCTGCCCCTCCCTCCGTCCCGCCTGCCCCGTGCATTGACTAGCTCCTAAGGGAAGCCAAAGGGGTTCCTTGGCCTCAGCTTTCTCTGCTCTCTACCTGCTCAGTTCCTGCTGCAAAGAGAGGTGTAGCTCTGTTGCTTTGGCCCGTGAGCTCCTGGTTATGCCCTGTCCCTCCAGACCCCCACCGCCATTCTCCAGCTCCCCTGAGCTGCTTGGATTTTCTGTACCCCAGCCTCCCAACATTCTTCAGCTCTCCATAGCTGCCCTATGCCTGCTTCCCCTGAGCTCCAGAAGCTGCCTGTCCCTCAAGGCCACCAACATTCTCCAGCTCCCCTGGAGCTGCCTGGTGCCTGCTCCTCTCAGCTCCTGGTGCTGTCCTGTGCCTTCAGCCCTCCAACATGCTCACGCTTCCCCGTAGGTGCTCCACACCTGCTTGCCTGAACTTTAGGGGCTGCTCTGTCCCATCAGCCCCACAACATTCTCCAGCTGCCCTGAAGCTGCCTGTGCCAGCTCCCCTGTGCTCCTGGGACAACCTTGTCCCTCTAGCCCCTCCTTCCCACCCCAACATTTTCCAGCCTGCCTACAGCTGCTCTGCCAATGTTCCCCTGAGCTTCTGCGGCTTCCATGTATCCCCAGCCCCCACATTTTCCAGCTCCCCTGTAGCTGGTCTTCACCTGCTCCAGGAACCTTCTGGACTGCCCTGTCCCGCCAGGACCCGTCCCCCACATTATCCAGCTCGCACGTAGCTCCTTTCTGCCTGCACTTTGATTTCCTTGGACTGTTTGGTACTCAGAGCCCCCCAACATTCTCCAGCTGCCCTGTAGCTGCTCTGTGCCTGCTCCCCTGAGCTCCTGAGGCTGCCCTGTGTATCCAACCCCCCAACATTCTCCAGCTGCTCTGTAGCTGCTCTGTGCCCACAACCTGAGCTCCTGAGGCTGCCCTGTGTATCCAACCCCCCAACATTCCCCAGCTGCTCTGTGCCTGCTCCCCTGAGCTCCTGAGGCTGCCCTGTGCATCCAACCCCCCAACATTCCCCAGCTGCTCTGTGCCTGCTCCCCTGAGCTCCTGAGGCTGCCCTGTGCATCCAACCCCCCAACATTCCCCAGCTGCTCTGTGCCTGCTTCCCCTGAGCTCCAGAAGCTGCCTGTCCCTCAAGGCCACCAACATTCTCCAGCTCCCCTGGAGCTGCCTGGTGCCTGCTCCTCTCGGCTCCTGGTGCTGTCCTGTGCCTTCAGCCCTCCAACATGCTCACGCTTCCCCGTAGGTGCTCCACACCTGCTTGCCTGAACTTTAGGGGCTGCTCTGTCCCATCAGCCCCACAACATTCTCCAGCTGCCCTGAAGCTGCCTGTGCCAGCTCCCCTGTGCTCCTGGGACAACCTTGTCCCTCTAGCCCCTCCTTCCCACCCCAACATTTTCCAGCCTGCCTACAGCTGCTCTGCCAATGTTCCCCTGAGCTTCTGCGGCTTCCATGTATCCCCAGCCCCCACATTTTCCAGCTCCCCTGTAGCTGGTCTTCACCTGCTCCAGGAACCTCCTGGACTGCCCTGTCCCACCAGGACCCGTCCCCCACATTATCCAGCTCGCACGTAGCTCCTTTCTGCCTGCACTTTGACTTCCTTGGACTGTTTGGTACTCAGAGCCCCCCAACATTCTCCAGCTGCCCTGTAGCTGCTCTGTGCCTGCTCCCCTGAGCTCCTGAGGCTGCCCTGTGTATCCAACCCCCCAACATTCTCCAGCTGCTCTGTAGCTGCTCTGTGCCCACAACCTGAGCTCCTGAGGCTGCCCTGTGTATCCAACCCCCCAACATTCCCCAGCTGCTCTGTGCCTGCTCCCCTGAGCTCCTGAGGCTGCCCTGTGCATCCAACCCCCCAACATTCCCCAGCTGCTCTGTGCCTGCTCCCCTGAGCTCCTGAGGCTGCCCTGTGCATCCAACCCCCCAACATTCCCCAGCTGCTCTGTGCCTGCTCCCCTGAGCTCCTGAGGCTGCCCTGTGTATCCAACCCCCCAACATTCCCTAGCTCCCCTGCAGCTGCTCAGTACCTGTTTCTCTGAGCTTCTGGGTCTGCTCTGTGCCTCCCCACCAGGAGTATTTTCCAGCTCCCCTGTAGCTGTACTGTGCCTGCTCCCCTGAGCTCCTGGGCTTCCTTTCCATGTAGCCTTCTAACATTCCCCAGCTCCCCTGTAGCTGCTCAGTGCCTGCTCCCCTGATGTCTAGGAGTTACTCTGTCTCTCCAGTCCCCAACACTTTCCAACTCCCTTGTAGCTGCTTTGTGCCTGCTTCCCTGGTCTCCTGGGGCTGCCTTGTGACTCCAATCCCCCAAATTCTCCATCTCTCCCATAGCTGCTTTGTGCCTGCTCCCCTGAGCTCCTGGGCTTCCTTTCCATGTAGCCTTCTAACATTCTCCAGTTCCCCTGAAGCTGCTTTGTGTCTGTTCCCAGAGCTCCTGGGGCTGTCCTATCCCTCTAGACCCCCCAATATTCTCCAGCTACTTTGGAGCTGCTCTTTGCTTGCTCCCCTGTGCTCCTGGGTCTGCTATGTTCTAGTAGCACCCTCAACACCCTTCATCTCTCCTGTAGAGCTCCTGGCTTACTCTCTGCCCTTCCAGGAGAGCCCTGTGCTACTCCCTAATATGCTCCCCCTTCACCTATGGCTGCTCCCCTGAGCTCCTGGTATTTGTCTGCTCTCCACACTCCCTAAATTCTCTCACTGCTCTGTAGCTGGTTTGTGTCGTCTCCCCTGAAATCCAGGGCTCACACTGTTGAGGTCCCAACAGCCTTCACATTCCTCCTAGAAGCTCTGTACCTGCTTCCCTGAGCTCCTGGGGCTGTCCCAGCCCTGCAGCCCCCAACAGTCTCTAGCTTCCCTGGGCTCTACTGGCCCCAGTCCCTCCAGTCCCTCCAGCCTCTCAGCCTCTGCTCTGCTCACTTGTGGTTGTTCTGCCATGGCTCCCCGTGAGCCGGGGCATCACCCCCTTTCAGTGCTCCCAATGCTGCAGCTCGGGTTGCTCACTCTACCTTGAGCTCTTTGAGCTCTTGGGGCTCCCATCCCCAGAGTGGCCGCTTGCTCTGTCCTCAGTCCCTCAGCTCCTAGATGGCCTTGGATCCACCCCCCTCGCACAGGCCCTTTCCCCTGTAGCTGCTCCAGCCTCATCCACTGGCCTCCTGGGTGGTCCCGGTTCCCAGGACTCCACCTGCCCTAGCTCACCTGTACTGCTTTGCCATTGTCCCGGGCTCCTTGTGCTGTCCTGCCCGCTAGTACCCACTGCCTACCATAGTTCAGGGGGCTCTGCTCTCATGCTCCGAGTTCCACGGTGTCTCTCACCCACTCTCCCCTCCCTCAGCTCACATCTGGCTCATTCCTGACTTCTTCTTCTTCTGCCAGCACTGGACTTGCTTCTGAGATGTGAGACAGCCTCCACATCTTCAGCCAGCTCTCCCCAGCAGAGCCCCCGATGTTGTTATCTCCCCTCTCAGATGAGCCCCAAACCTTGTGACCTTAGCCTTTGTTCTTCCCCACTGCTGTCTGTTCTGGAAGCTTCTCCTGGGCCGCTGCATCTGGTTCATTCCTCTGTGTCCACTACGTCAGTCGTCAGGCCTCTTCTGGCCCGGCTCATCCCATGCTGGAGAAAGATCATGTTGGCCTTGGAGAAGGCTACTCTGGAGGCTGGTGTGTCTCCTGCTCTCAGCTTCTCGTGTCTGTACTGGGTTCTGGTTTGGAGTTGAAGGCAGCTGCCTTCCTGTAGCAGCAGCCAGGCGTCCTGTTCTCTCTGAACCTTCCTATACTCCTGTCTGCTGCTGGAGGCTAAGATGAGGAAGGGTCGCTGCTGCCCCTGTCCTTGGCCTTATCCGGTCATAGGCCATTCTCCCTGGTGTTGTTCCCCTCACTGTGTGAAGGCAACTCCTGTCTTTTGCTGCTGTGGTCCTGGGTGCCACCAGCTCATCTCTCTGTCTTGCCTCCTAGGAGTCCCTGCCTCTGTCCCCAGAGGTGTGGATATCACCCCACCCCCAACCTGCACCGACTAAGAATGGGATTGAAACTGGGTGGGATGAGGCACTTCCTGAAGTTCTCCTTTCCACTGGGTGTTTCTGTGTGTGTGGGGAGGGGGAGTCCAGACCTGGCTGTGCTGCTTTCTGTGGGTGGATGGCTGGTGGGTGAGGCTCCAGGGATGCAGGGGCAAGGGCAAGCACTGGGTCCTCCACCAGCTGCCTTGCACTCCTGGCCTTCAGGTGTCCATGGGCTGGCACACTGTCCACTCTGAGATGTCAGCGTGACAGCTGGCTGGTGGCCAGCAGTGGTGGCAATCTCCATCTCCCTCTCCCTCAAGAGACTCTGGCTTGGGAAGAGGGTGAGGAGAGAGGGGCCTGGGAGAGTCCTAGCTGGGTGAGGCGGGAAGGTGTGGGGGTCCAGGGATCTCCCTGAGCTCACAGGTTAGGGGCAGGGTGTAGCTGTGGCTCCTGGTAGCCAGGAGGAGCCTAGACTGACTTCAAAGGGATCTGAGCAGGAATGGTCCCTAGATCAGGCACTACCCAGAGAACCTGATGGGCTGTAGTTCTGGAGTCAGACCCCTCATCTGTGTGCACAGTCAACTCCACAGAGGGAGCAGCGGAGTCCACTCAGGGCCCGAGAGGAGGCCGGCAAAGCCCTGGGGCTGGGGCCAGTCTTGACAGGGACAGAGGGTGGCTGATGGGTAGGGCTCAGTCAGGCATGGAGCCAGGGCCCAGGGCTAGCCCAAGTAGAACCAAGGCAAGAAAAGGGGCTTCCCTGGCACCTGGTGGTGCTTCTGGGGTGGGAGGTGGGTGGTGAAGGGAGAAGGTAGAGTGGGTGTGGAGATCCCAGAACCCAGAAATAGGGTCATAGAGGAAACATCTGGGATCGTGCCTCGATGAGGGCCAGTTTCCTGAGCTGAGGCCCCAGAGAGGCCACTTCAAGGTGCAGATGGCAGCTAGAGTTGTTCTTTGGCCCACCACCATAGGGATATTCACGTACTGCCTACTAAATGCGCTCCTACCAGGACAGGACCATGATGGGTCCTTGTGTCCCCACGGGCCCTGGTGCTCCTTCAGATAGAGCCAGTGTGACTCCAGAGCAGGGGTGTGGAGCGGGAATCGAGAAGGTCCGGTGTGCTCCAGGGGATGAGAACCAGTGTGACTCCGGAGCAGGAGTGTGGAGAGGGAATCGAGAAGGTCTGGTGTGCTCCAGGAGATGAGAACCAGTGTGACTCTGGAGCAGGAGTATGGAGAGGGAATCGAGAAGGTCCGTTGTGTTCCAGGGGATGCTCTGTACCTCTTACTCTGACTTGGAGGCAGCTACTCTTGGCCGACTTTGTCTCGGTGGATTGGAGTTTATCATGGCTCAGATTGAAAGTCTGGGAGCTGAGCGGCCTCAGACAATGCAGGCACACATTGTGAGGCCAAGGAGGCTGCAGATGGGTGGGAACATCTTATGCTGGCTGGGGACTGACAGCTCAGGCGGTACCTGTGTTCATCATCTGAGGAAGCTGGGGCAGTGTCCCATCTCAAGTTGGCAGGTTGAGGTGCTGAGTCTGATTCCTGTCCAGTTCTGGAGGCCAGGGGCAAGGCCACGGATCAGTGTCTGTGGGTGGGGTCCCAATGCCACAGGGAGACCCTCTCCTAGTTCCGTGGTTCCATCAGTCTGCTGTGGCCTGTGGAAGCAGTGCCCAGTGCCTGTGTTTTCTCATGCTGTCTCCCTGTGTGTGAGTGGCTGTGCCCCACCTGCTCCTTACAAGGACTGGGTTAGATGCTAGCCCCGACTCAGTGTGACCTCATCTCAACCTGATTCAACCCACAGGTTCTTTTTCTCAACATGGTTATATTCAGAGGTGAGGCTTGGGGCTTGAATATGTCACCCTATAGCAGACCCCATCGCAGACCATCCTGGCTTCCCCAATTTCATGTCCCCCTGCAAAATACATTCTTCCTATCTCAGGACTCTCAGAAGTCTGTCCTGTCCAGTGTTAGCTCTAAATCCCACATTTCATCCAAATGTTACCCAAATCAGGTAACCAGAAGATTCAGATATGATTTACTGTGGGGTCAGAGTCTCTCCATGTGTGGATCTGTCAACCCAGAGGACAAATCTCTCTTTGACAGTGCAGTGAGGGAGACAGTGTGTGTGTGTGTGTGTGTGTGTGTGTGTGTGTGTGTATCTTTGGATTACAAAATGGAGAAATTGGCTAGAAGACGTCTTGGCCAGAGAGTTCAAGGTCTATTAGGGGGAATTCCACAGATTTTAGGCTCTCAGTGACTCCTGGGTCTGCTGCTGTCTTCTGAGAACTGTGGTGCAGCGTCACCTTCTGTGCCTGTGGTGGCAGCAGCAGCCTCTGACTCTGTCATTTTCCCTTTGTTTGGTGTGGTCTCTGTCCCTCTTGATCCTTGATGCCTTGCTTCTGCTGTTATAAAAGTCTCAATGTCATGGTGTCCCCTGTGAAATTCATAAGGATCAAGCCATCTTAAAAGAGAGGCCTCCACAGTTCCTTCCAGACAGCCTCATCTTTGTGCCTGGGCTCTGGGGAAGCAGAAGGCAATCTATTTTTCTACATGCCTTCTCATTAATATGCTATCTAAATAACCACAGATCAAGAAATAGGGACAAGAACTGACAAGTGGGATTGTATCAAATCAACACCTTCCGCAGAAGAAAGGAATCAAGTACTAGAGTGAAGACAGATGGTGCAAAGGTATCAGGCCCCTTCCCCCCTGTCAAAAATGCGCTGCTTCTCCAGCAAGTGTTTCTGGCCAGGTGCTCTGGCAGGCTCTTTGCCACCTTCATGAGTGGCGTTCTTGCCTGGTAGGAGGAGGGATTCCCTTCCAGATGCTGTTCTCTTGGAGGAAGGATGTCTTTTGTGGGGAACTCACACTTTCCCTTGGTGTTTCGGGCTGTCTGAAACGTGACAAGGTGTCCCTGCATCCACGTGCGTCTGGCTAGATTGTGGGCTCCTCTTCCTGGTCTTTAAATTTGCAGTGGAAGCACATGGAAAGACAGCAGGCTCGGCCACCGGCACTGTCTCAGCCTCTGCCGCCGGCATTACCCCCACTAGCTCTGCCGCCACTGCCACTGCCCCCACCACCAGTGAGTGCTTAATTCTGCCTTCTTATGCAGGCAGTTAAAATTTCATTCTTTGGTATAACTCTCTGTATAACCACAGCTTAGTTGGTGTGACTCTAGATGTGGAAATCTGGTGGCTCCATAAGACTCTCTTTCTTCGGAGAGAGCTTAGTTTGTTCCCTGTTGTCTTTCTGCCACCTTCTGTGAGCTCTCTAACTGCTGAATTCTGTAAGGCCTTCAGAGGAGAACATACTCCCATACTCCTCAAACCTTCAATGGAATTGAGAGGGAAGGATCACTACCAAACTCATTCTATGAGGTCAGCATAACTGTCATCCCCAAACCAGATAGGGACCCACCAAAGAAAGAGAACTATAGACCCATCTCTTTGATGGATGTTGATGCAAAACTTCCCAATAAAATTCTGACCAGTGGATGTCAACAAATGACCAAAAAAAAATCACACTCTGACCAAATGGGATTCATTCTAGGGTTGCAAACCTGGTTCAATATATGTAAGTCAATAAATGTAATTCCACATATTAACAGGAGCAAGGAGAAGAAGCACATCATCATCTCACTAGTTGCAGAAAAAGCACTTGACAAGATTTAAGACCTCTTTATGATAAAAGCACGAAAGAGGCGAGGAATTCATGGGGAATTCCTCAAGAGAATGAAGACTGTATATGAAGGTTGGGTTCTGGTGGCTCACGCCTATAATCCTAGCTACTCAGGAGGCTCAATTCTGAGGCTTTAGGTTTGAAACTAGAGCGATAAACCACTTGTAAATGAGCCACTCGTGGAGCTGTAGCCCAAGTGTTACAGTGCTAGTCTTGAGCAAAAAGAAGCTCAGTGACAGTGTCCAGGCCCTGAGTTCAAGCTCCAGGACCAGACAAAAAGGAAAAAGGAAAAAAATAGAGCAATGTATCCTTTTCCTGACTTAAGTAATTGTAACCCTTCTGTATCTAGCTTTATAATAGCAATAAAATACTAAAAATCCACACAAATTAAACAATCATAACAAATAATAAATGGGTAAATGAACTGCAGAGTCTTTTCAACTGCAGAAGTACACATGGCCAATAAATACAAGATAAAAATGTTTAGCATTCTTTGCCAGCAGGAAAAAAGCAAATAAAACCTGTGTTGCTATTCTGCCTTAACCAACAGAATGGCAGTAAGAAAATAACTGACAGGAAATTGTTAGGTTGTGGAGAAATGGCACCTTTATTCACTACCAGAGGAAATGTAAATTGGTTCAGCTTTTGCAGAAATCAGTATGAAGTTCCCCTCAATTACAGCTAGAATTCCTCTAATATCCACTATGCTACATCTGGGTCTGGAGCCTCCAAATCAAAGTCAGGTTATGCAGAGAGTCCTGCATACTAGTGGTCTAGTGGCAGCATTCCCAGTAGCCAGTCATAAAATCATTCCAGGTGGGGGACATCCTCACAGGCCCCAGGACATCACCGGGCGCCTCACTTGGAGGGGGTTGAGCGGGATGACTGGACCTGAGGGTTCACGGGGAGGCCTGGCCTGTCAGATTCAGCCCTGACAAGCCTGTCCACTGATGAAGTTGCAAAGAGGCAGATGTGTGTAGGTAATGGAGGTTTACGTAGCAGTAAGAGGTGAATGAGATTGTGTCATTTGCTGGAGAATGGATGGAAACTGGACTTCATCTTGTTAAGTGAAATCAGCCAGACTGAGAAAGACAAAACATCCTGTTTTCTCTCACTTGTGAATGCTAGGGTTAGAAAATGAAAAATAAAGTCAAGCGATAAGATACTGTGCTGTGGACAAAAGGAGAAGGAAGGAAAGACTGAAGGGGACAAATGGGGTGTGGGGTGGGGACGTAGTAAGACCTATTGCATACACGAGGAGAAACGCCACAATGAGAACTCAACTCTGCATATGCAATGTCCATCAATCATAATAAAAAGTGAAGTAAGGGAGATGAAAAGGACTAATTTTGAGAATCGTTTTCATACTTTACACTGTAAAGTTTAATGTCAAGAAAATATTGCCAAATTGAATAGCACAATATGAAAACGCAATCAGGCCTTTGGGACTCATTGACTTAAGTGGGCTTGGCGGTCCATCCGCGTGTCTCATTGGCCAGGCTTGGTACCAGGTCAGCACTGGTCTCACGTTGGTGCCACTGCAATCATGGGAGCCAGCTTCTCAAAATCTGTCTTTCCAAATAAGTTATCATGCTATGATGCATACTGCGATCTCTACCTATTTGTAGAACTGAGCTCCTTCAATAAGGCTGGCTTAGTTTCCCCAAGTCATCTAAGGGGCTGGGATCATGGCTTAATTGTGTGATGCTTGCTTAGTCCCCATAGGCCCTCATTGTGATTCCCGGAAGTGCAAACCCAACAACCCAACAATGGTAAAAGTCGTTCCCACTCAGTGAACACAACCCACTGCATGTATAGGCTATAGAGGAATCCTCACATGGTCATATCAGCAGATGAAGAAAATAAACTTACTAAAACCTAACACCATTTATCACAAAAGTCTCAGCAATCTTTTCCTTTCTTTCTTTTTTCTTTTTTTTTGCCAGTCCTGGGGCTTGGACTCAGGGCCCAGTCTCTGGCTTCCTTTTGCTCAAGGCTAGCACTCTGCCACTTGAGCCACAGCGCCACTTCTGGCCTTTTCTATATATGTGGTACTAAGGAATCGAACCCAGGGCTTCATGTATAGGAGGCAAGCACTCTTGCCACTAGGCCATATGCCCAGCCCTCAGCAATCTTTATAAAGAGACTATCCTCAGATTGACAAAGTAAACCTCTACAGTGACCATCAGGCTTAATGATGAGAAGCACTAAGCTTTCTGCCTAAGAAGAGGAGCAAGGAGACTTTGTCCCTAAAACACTTTTACTGCATAATGAACAGCAAGGTCCCGCTAATGCACTAAGAGGAGAAAGTGGAGTCAAAGGTATCAAGTTTAGGAGGGAGAAACAGACCCCTTGGTCCAAACATAATGTGACTGTTTTGTTGGATGTCAGAAAGAACTGACTGCTATCTCACGCACACGAGCCATGACTCCTGTAAGAGGATCTGCTCGCCAGACCTTCCCCCAGAATGTGATCTGGGGGAGTGGCTGCCCCCCCTCAAGGGATCCCTGCCCTCCTACCTGTCGGAAGGGCATGGGCCAGAGCCTCCCACAGCAGCCGGGCAACAGAGGCCCTTTTCTGTGCGGTGCCCTGATGGAGCCTGGCTCTAGAGGAGGTGGTTGTGTCTTGTTCTGAGAGGGTGAGTTTGTCTGTGTCAGGGTTGAAGGTTTCCTCAGAGCATCCAGCAGGTGGGTGGGTGAGCAGAAAAAGCAGGGCAGAGCTGCCCTCCTATGGGATGCGCCATCTCAGACCTTGGCCCCGGCTGGGTTTCCAGTTCTAGGATGGAGCCTAGCTGTGCATGGCTGGGGCAAAGGCCGTGACACGATCATGGCAACCCCTTCTGAGGCTCTTTGGGGACCCAGGGCTGTGTGCATCGTATCCTCATGGTGGATGTCTCCATTCAAGGCTCTGACAACTTGTCCTTCCCCGGAACACTCCTGTCCGAGGCTGGCATGGAGGAGGTTGTCTCCAGGGCTTATGATCCTCCTGAGGTGGATGTGGACAGTGCTGACGTCCACACCCGATAGATTGGAGCCTAGCAGCCCTGAGGCCAGAGATGCCACAGTGAGGGACGCAGGCCCCTGTGGGCATAGGCACTTTTCTTGGTGGGTGCTGTGCATGTCTGTGAGGCTGAGGTGGTGGGGCAGAGCCTGCTGTTCACCTTCTCCTTCACAGGAAGAGGGGTCCAGAGCATAGGATCAGGAGCCACAGGGTCACAGGGCAGTGAGGGCCCAGGACACGTGTGACCTGGCTGTCAGGCTCCTTGACTGCAGGGTCTGTGTCCTCAGGGTGTGCAAAGCCGTGGGCCCTTGTAGCAGGCAGTCCTAGGGCCCCGGCCCAATCATGTTCCTGTAGTTGGGGGCGATTGTCTGCTTCAGCTCCACCACGGAGGAGAAGATCCACTTGACCTGTGGGAGGGCAGGGGTGAGCCAGGCAAAGGACCCCTGGGCTCCTCACTCCAGCCCATACAGGAAAACGGGGGACTGCATGGGACAGATGGGGACAGTGTGGAGGAGAGCAAGGGGACACTGTGGGGGACAGCATGGGGACACTGTGGGGGACAGCATGGGGACAGCATGGGGACACTGTGGGGGACAGCATGGGGACCCTGTGGGGGACCGCATGGGGACAGCATGGGGACAGCATGGGGACAGCATGGGGGACAGCATGGGGACACGGTGGGGGACAGCATGGGGACACTGTGGGGGACAGCATGGGGACACTGTGGGGGACACTGTGGGGGACAGCATGGGGAACAGCATGGGGACAGAGTGGCGGACAGCATGGGGACAGCATGGGGACACTGTGGGGGACAGCATGGGGACAGCATGGGGGACAGCGTGAGGGAGAGTGTCGGGGACAGCATGGGGACAGCGTGGGGGACAGCATGGGGACACTGTGGGGTACAGCATGGGGACAGCATGGGGACACTGTGGGGGACAGCATGGTGACAGCATGGGGAACAGCATGGGGACACTGTGGGGGACTGCATGGGGACAGCATGGGGACAGCATGGGGACACTGTGGGGGACAGCATGGGGACAGCATGGGGACAGCATGGGGGACAGCGTGAGGGAGAGTGTCGGGGACAGCATGGGGACAGCGTGGGGGACAGCATGGGGACACTGTGGGGTACAGCATGGGGACAGCATGGGGACACTGTGGGGGACAGCATGGGGACAGCGTGGGGGACAGTGTGGGGGACAGCATGGGGACAGTGTGGGGACAGCATGAGGACAGCATGGGGACAGCATGGGGACAGCGTGGGGACAGCATGGGGACAGTGTGGGGGACAGTGTGGGGGACAGCATGGGGACAGTGTGGGGACAGCGTGGGGACAGCATGGGGACAGCATGAGGACAGCATGGGGACAGCATGGGGATAGCGTGGGGACAGCATGGGGACAGCATGGGGATAGCGTGGGGACAGCATGGGGACAGTGTGGGGGATAGCATGGGGGACAGCATGGGGACAGCATGGGGACAGCGTGGGGACAGCGTGGGGGACAGCATGGGGACAGCATGGGGACACTGTGGGGGACAGCATGGGGACAGCATGGGGACAGCATGGGGACAGCGTGGGGACAGCATGGGGACAGTGTGGGGGACAGCATGGGGGACAGCATGGGGCCTTGCTGGAGAACAGCATGGCGACAGTGTGGATGGCAGTAGCCAGTGTCAGGATGCAGTGTCACATGAAGGGAAATGGCATGGGACACGGTGGCAAAGGCACAGACTCAGCTTGGGACATCATGGAGACCCTGTGGTGAGGCTTGGGGACAGCACGGGGACAGCATGGGGACACTGTGGCTGACCTTGAAGAGTGTGACCGTGGCGCTGTAGCACACGCTGAGCAGGAAGAGTGTGATGAAGATGGTGATGGTGGTCCACAGCCCGTCCAGCTCCTCGTCCTGGGCCTCAGCACAGGTCTCATCGAGGTCCAGATCTGGACAGGGAGAGGGTGGTCACTGTCCCCCACAGCCAGGGTGCGGGTGGCTCCCCGTGTGGTAGGGTGGGTTTAGTAGGGAGGCCAGGGAGGAAGGGCCAGCCAGGCTGGGCCAGCGGCTCCACGTGGGGCCGGGGAAAGCACATCCGCGTCCCAACAACTCCACTCAGGTCCCAGGCCCCGCTGGGAAAATTCTGGCCTCTCTCCCGTGGGGTCAGTTCCTCGGTGCTGGGGCTGGTCAGAAGGCTCAGGCCTGGAGGCCCCTGCGGGCAGTGGCCTTCCACCTTCCCTGCTTTCTCCCTGTCCCCTGTCCAGGCCCAGAGGGATGGGGTGCTGAGGTCCATTCCCAGTGATACCTGTGCCGAGTGGAGCTCAGCCCTGGGCTTGATTGGGCTAGGGCACATCAAGTAGGGGCTTGAGAGGTGATGGCAGCCAGGGCCTCAGGGTCAAGGATGAGTGTGGGGAGGGAGTGGTGCCGCTGCCCTGTGGAGCAGGAGGGTTGGTCCTGTCTGGGCTGGCCTCATGTGGCTGTTGAGGTTGGGGACGGGATAGCCTGTGACCAGGACAGTGTTCAGTGTGTTCCCCTGCTGGGTCTGTGCTGTTCCAGCTGCCATGTGAGGTCCCAGTGTGGTGAAGTGTGCGTCTGTGTGTGCACGAGTGTGTCATCGCGTGCACGTGGGCGGGGGCCGTGTGGGCTGTGTTGTTTAGCAGGTGTCTTGTACAGGGTCTGGCTGTGTCTTTGGGGCATCAGGACAGCATGTCAGGAGGCACCAGCGTTGCCTCCTCGGCCCCTCTGAGCACAGGAGAGAGTGCACCAGGGTTGGCGGAGGTCTGTGGGTGGGTCACCCTGCTGTCATGTAGGTGAGATGAGGGTTAACTGCCCGTTTGTAAGTGGGGAGACAGGCGGCCTCTCCCCCGCAGGCAGGCTGGGCTGCCAGGCACAGTAGGAGACAGCTGGGCAGAGAGAGTGAAGAGGGCAGACTCTGAGAGAGGCTGCTCTCGTTCCATGTCCGTTCCCTGCTGGGCTCTCTAAGGGTGTCCTCAAGCCCTGCCCAGGGCCATGGGCCAGGAGGAAGGCCTGAGACAGGGGCTGCCTTGGGCCATGGCTCCTTTCTGTGAGGGCCAAGTCCCTAGCTGGCTTGCATGCTTGGCACGGTCGGACCCCATCCCTCTGCCTAGTGATACTGGATGAGACCTCAGACACTGGCCTGTCCCCACTGCACCGGGTCCAGGCAGGAAATGAACACTTTGCCTCAGAAAGAACCAGGACATCCTCGCAGGGTCTCAGGGATTGACTGGGTGCTTTATTGACATGGTTGGGGGTGGCATTGAGTGTGAGCATCGTGTGGACCTGAGGCCCAGAAGGGAAGTAAGGGATTGTGAGGCCCAGCTCTCATTTACCGGGAGACCGGGAGATGGTCTTCTGTGTGAAGTGGTTGTGCAGAGCCTCATGCATCACCGAGCAGGTGAATGTGTCTCCTTTCTGCCACGCATTCTTGTCTACTTGTAGCTTGCTGTAGAGGAAGTAGGTCCCATCAGAGTCCAAGACAGGTGGGGTGTTCTTGTAGTTCTCCTCTGGCTTCCCATTCCTCTTCCATTCGACAAAGATATCCGCAGGGTAGAATCCTTGTATCAGGCAGGTCAGAGAGAACTTTGTATTGGCCAACTGCTCCCTTGGTGGGGGAAAGGTGTACACTTGTGGCTCACGGGCTTGCCCTGTGGGGACAGAGATGAAGAAAGAGGTCACGGCCAGGGCTAAGGGCTGTCCAGGCCAAGCTCTGCCCCTGTGGGTGTGGCCGCCCTTCCCCCACTAAGCACAGTGCTCCCACCTTTGACTTTGGAGATGGTTTTCTCGATGGGGGCTGGGAGGTCGTTGTTGTTGACCTTGCACTTGAACTCCTTTCCTGACAGCCAGTCCTGGTGCAGGATGGGCAGGACGCTGACCACACGGAATGTGCTGTTGTACTGCTCTTCCGGGGGCTGAGTCTGGGCCCCTTGTACCTCCACATTGTCCATGAACCAGTTGAACTGGACTGCAGAGTTTTCCTGGCTTACATCTACTACCACACACGTGACCTTGGGGGTCAGAGCAATTGTGAGGGTGTCCTGGGGCTTTGGTGGAAACATGAAGACAGATGGTCCTCCCAGAAGTCTAACGTCTAATGCAGGAGAGACGGATGTTAGTCAAGTCCTAGTGTCAACCCCTTTAGGACAGTTTCAATGGGCATTTCCCCCTTCCGGGATTTCCATTTTACCTGGGCCCTTGGTACAATTATCACAAGTGCATTCACCACCAGGTTTTGTTTGTCTGGCCACTGCAGAAAGAAAGGTTTGGTTATTGGGGCCTGAGGAGAGGAGGTGCCAAGCTGAGGGAGCGGAGGGTTTTATCCTGGGTTATGCTCAGGTCACCTGCCCACTGTGTCTGGAGTGGTCATGGGTACTCATGAGACCAGTGTCCACCCTCATGTGCCCACTACTGAGTGTCTACCAGTGTATGCTCACCACTGGGCGTCCAGGTGGTCAGGAGGGCACGCCCTCCTGAAAACATCTTCTTGAATGAGAGATGCTTGTAGAGAGATGTCTTCAGTCACTCCCCCTGGGGTCTCCTCCCAGACAGGAATCATCCATGCCTCCCTCCTGGGGTCCCTCGCTCCCTCCCTCCCTCTCTCGGGTCATCTTCTTACCAATGGTCTTGTCCACCTTCGTGTTGCTGGCCGGGTGGGCTACATTGCAGGTGACAGTCTGGCTGGGCCAGGTGCTGGAGGGCACCGTCACCATGCTGCTGAGCGAGTAGAGCCCTGAGCGCAGAACGGATGGGAAGGTGCGCACACCGCTGGTCAAGGCTCCGGAGTTCCATGACACAGTGACCGGCTCGGGGAAGTAGCCGCTGACCAGGCAGCCCAGGGACACTGTGGAGCCAGAATGGGCTCCACAGCTGGGAGCCAAGGGGAAGACGGATGGGGCTGTGGTGCTTCCTGAAAGAGAGGCAGTAGCAAGAGAGCTTGCTGTGAGACACGGCTGGCCCCAGGCCCTTTGTCTCAGCCCTGGGAGACCCCAGGTCCCATGGCCAAGCCCTGTGAGATCCCAGGTTCTGTGTCCCAGCCATGTGAGAGTCCAGATTCTGTGCCTCAGGCCTGTGAGAGCCCAGGCCCTGTATTTGTCCCAGCCCTGTAAGAGCCAGTGCTCCTGTCCTCTCAGAGCCTAGGCCCTCTGCAAAGTTCAGGTAGAAGCCAATGTCTGCTCTGTGGGTGTCCTCTCCCCATCTGGCTGGCCCCACATGCCTAACTTCTCATGTCCACATCCTAGGGGCCGGGCCAAGGCCTGGCCTGTGGCACCTCTGACGGCAGCCCTGCTCTCAAGGTGCTCCCAGAAAGCTGTGCCACGTGGCTCCATGTGCCGTGCTCTGACTGTCTTGGCTCTGTGTTTGGGCTGCTGTCGGCACCAGTCCACGTGGTCAGCACTCTCCTGGTCACAGCTGGGGCCTCCTGCTCCTTCCTCTCCTCTGCTTGTCTGGGCCACTTTGGCTGCTGTGTCTCCTAGCCCCTGGCACCTGCTCCAGCCTCCTGTTGGAGTCCTGGCTTGATGGTGTGTCCTGTGCTTGTGTCCCCAAGCCCTGTGCACTTTGTGACCTTGATGCCAACCTGGCTGTGCTGTGGGTGAGCCTCCCCGAGTCCTGTATTGTGGGTGAGCCTCCCCGTGTCCTGTGCTGTGGGTGAGCCTCCCCGAGTCCTGTGCTGTGGGTGAGCCTCCCCGAGTCCTGTGCTGTGGGTGAGCCTCCCCGAGTCCTGTGCTGTGGGTGAGCCTCCCCGAGTCCTGGCTGTGTTGTGGGTGACCCTCCCTGCGTCCTGTGTTGTGAGTGAGCCTCCCCGTGTCCTGGCTGTGCTGTGGGTGACCCTCCCTGCGTCCTGGCTGTACTGTGGGTGAGCCTCCCCGTGTCCTGGCTCTTGTGGGTGAGCCTCCCCTTGTCCTGGCTCTTGTGGGTGAGCCTCCCCGTGTCCTGGCTCTTGTGGGTGAGTGGCCCCATGTGGCATGACAGACCACAACCCTTCTGCCCCCTCCCCCGTCTTCTGGAACTGGGTGTGAGGCAAGCCAGGCCTGGCCAGCACCCCTCAATTCTGGGTCCTGTACCCTGGACTGTCCCTTGAACTGGCCCCTGACACCCTCCTCATCCCTTAGTACCCTACCTCTGCTGATGTGGGATCTGAAGCCTGTGCTGGGAGCCCCATCGTTGGCCCCTCCTTGTCTTTCTGCATTGCTTCCCCAGTGTCAGTCATGCCCCGTACCCCTTTGCCCCTTTAGTACAACTTTCCGGCTGAGGCCCTGACCTGTCCTGAAAACCCAGGCTGTCCCTTGCGGTCTCCAGGGCCTTCCGGGCCCTTCCAGGACCTTTCACACCATCCTCAGCCCTCCCTTCCATGCTTGTGGCTGGTGTGTCCACATCCCAGGAGTGAATTGTTTTGTCCTCAAGGTCGTACCCATGTCCACGAGGAAGTTCTCCAGCCTGTGTTCCCTCTGAACCCGGGAACACTTTCCTTCTCATCTGTACACCACATCCTAGCAGTCCCTAATAAGCCCTGAACATGGCTTACGCTTTCCTCTGTGTTGGGTCCACAGCCCTAGGCATACCAGGCTGCTTGGCAGGTTTTCTTTTGTGCCCCACTCTGCACATATCCACAGGATCAGAGCTGCGGTTCCCGGACCCAGAGGGCGGTCCCTGTACTTCCTTTGGGTGCACCAGCCCCGGGGCCCTTTCTTGTCCCCGTCCTCTCTCCCCCATACCCTGGCCTGTCCTGGCCTCCAGCACTGGTTGTCTGCAGACATGCCTGCCCTCTCCCTGTCCATGAACTCAGCCAGAGCCTGAGCCTTGCTCCACCTGCCAGCCTCATCCAGCTGGCACTCCCGGGACCTCAGACCTCCATCTTCCCTGTGCTCTAGCACACAGTGTTGCATGGGCCGAGGGAGCTCCCGAGCTCGGGCAGAGCAGTTCCATACGTGCCTGGAGATGAGCAGCTCCCCGGAGCTTCTGGGCTTTCCCTGCACTGCCACTTGCCCCTGCGACCCCAGCCCTCAGTGCCCCAGCCTTCCAACCTCTGTTACATTCTTTCTAGAGCCCAGATTCTTTGAAGTCTGCCCCTGGTCCTTCTTGCCCTGTCAATGGATGCAGCTCCCCTGGACCTGTGTGGCTACTAGCCAGAGCTCCTGGGTGCCCTGGCCCCCAGCCCTGGAACATTCCCTGGCTCCCTTGTAGGTGCTCTGTTCCTGCTCCCCTGAGCTCCTGGAGCTGCCCTGTCCCATTATCCCCTCCAGCATTCTCCAGCGACACTGTAGCGGCTCTCTGCTTGCTCCTCCAGGGCTGCCCTGTGTCTCCAGCTGCCCCAAGTTTTCCAGCTCCCTTGTAGCTGCTCTGTGCCTGCTCCTCTGAGCTCCTGGGACTGACTGGTCACTGCAGCCCCAGCCCCCCCCCCCAACTATTCTCCAGCTCCCCTGTAACTACTCTGTGCCTGCTCCCCCTGAGCTTGAGAGCTGCTAGGTTCCTCCAGCCCCCTCCCCAAATATTCTGCAGCTCTCCTGTAGCTACTCTGTGCCTTCTCCCTTGAGCTCCTGGGAGGCAGCCCAGTCCCTTCAGACCCACAACATTCTCCAGCACCCCTGTAGCTGCTCTGTGTAGGCTCCCTAAGATCCGGGGGCTTCCCTGTGTCTCCAGCTCCCCCACATTTTAGAGCTCCCTGTAGCTGCTCTCTGCCTACTCAACTGTGCTACATGGCCTATCCTGTCTCTTCAGCCCCCCAACATTCTCCAGCTCACCTGTAGCTGCTCTGCACCTGCCCCCCTGAGCTCCTGGGGCTGTCCTGTCTCCTCAGCCCCCCAACATTCTCCAGCTCACCTGTAGCTGCTCTGCACCTGCCCCCCTGAGTTCCTGAGGCTGTCTTGTCTCCTCATCCCCCCAACATTCTCCAGCTCACTTGTAGCTGCTCTGCACCTGATCCCCTGAGCTTCTGGGGCTGCCCAGTCCCCTCAGCCCCCCAATATTCTTCAGCTCACTTGTAGCTGTTCTGCACCTGCCCCCCTGAGCTCCTGGGGCTGCCCTATCCCCTCAGCCCCCAACATTCTCCAGCTCACTTGTAGCTGCTCTGCACCTGCCCCCCTGAGCTCCTGGGGCTGTCCTGTCTCCTCAGCCCCCCAACATTCTCCAGCTCACCTGTAGCTGCTCTGCACCTGACCCCCTGAGTTCCTGAGGCTGTCTTGTCTCCTCAGCCCCCCAACATTCTCCAGCTCACTTGTAGCTGCTCTGCACCTGATCCCCTGAGCTTCTGGGGCTGCCCAGTCCCCTCAGCCCCCCAGTATTCTTCAGCTCACTTGTAGCTGTTCTGTATCTGCCCCCCTGAGCTCCTGGGGCTGTCCTGTCTCCTCAGCCCCCCAACATTCTCCAGCTCACTTGTAGCTGCTCTGCACCTGCTTCCCTGCCACACTAGGGCTGCCCTGTGCCTCTAGCCCCCCAACATTCTCCAGCTCACCTGTAGCTGCTCTGTACCTGCTCCCCTGAGCTCCTGGGGCTGCCCAGTCCCCTCAGCCCCCCAACATTCTTCAGCTCACTTGTAGCTGTTCTGTATCTGCCCCCATGCGCTCCTGGGGCTGTCCTGTCTCCTCAGCCCCCCAACATGCTCCAGCTCACTTGTAGCTGCTCTGCACCTACTTCCCTGAGCTCCTGGGGCTGTCCTGTCCCTTCAGCCCCCCAACATTCTCCAGTTCAACTATAGCTGCTCCGCACCAGCTCCTCTGAGCTCCTGGGGCTGCCCTGTCCCCTCAGCCCCCCAACATTCTCCAGCTCATCTGTAGCTGCTCTGTAGCTGCTCCCCTGAGCTCCTGGGGCCACCCAGTCCCCTCAGCCCCCCAACATTCTCCAGTTCAACTATAGCTTCTCTGTACCTGCTCCCCTGAGCTCCTGCGGCTACCCTGTCCCCTCAGCTCCCCAACATTCTCCAGCTCACCTGTAGCTGCTCTGCACCTGCCCCCCTGAGCTCCTGAGGCTGTCTTGTCTCCTCAGCCCCCCAACATTCTCCAGCTCACTTGTAGCTGCTCTGTACCTGCCCCCCGAGCTCCTGGGGCTGCCCTGTCCCTTCAGCCCCCCAACATTCTCTAGCTCAACTATAGCTGCTCTGCACCTGCCCCTCTGAGCTCCTGGGGCTGCCCTGTCCCCTCAGCCCCCCAACATTCTCCAGCTCACCCATAGCTGCTCTGTATCTGCTCCCCTGACACCCTACGGCTGTCCTGTGCCTCTAGCACCCCAACATTCTCCGGCTCAACTATTATAGCTGCTCTGCACCTGCCCCCCTGAGCTCCTGAGGCTGTCTTGTCTCCTCAGCCCCCCAACATTCTCCAGCTCACTTGTAGCTGCTCTGCACCTGATCCCCTGAGCTTCTGGGGCTGCCCAATCCCCTCAGCCCCCCAACATTCTCCGGCTCAACTATTATAGCTGCTCTGCACCTGCTCCCCTGAGCTCCTGGGGCTGTCCTGTCTCCTCAGCCCCCTAACATTCTCCAGCTCACTTGTAGCTGCTCTGTACCTGCCCCCCTGAGCTCCTGGGGCTTCCCTGTCCCTTCAGCCCCCCAACATTCTCTAGCTCAACTATAGCTGCTCTGCACCTGCCCCTCTGAGCTCCTGGGGCTGCCCTGTCCCCTCAGCCCCCCAACATTCTCCAGCTCACCCGTAGCTGCTCTGTATCTGCTCCCCTGCCACTCTAGGGCTGCCCTGTGCCTTTGGCACCCCAACATTCTCTAGCTCAACTATAGCTGCTCTGTACCTGCTCCCCTGAGCTCCTGGGGCTGTCCTGTCCCCTCAGCCCCCCAACATTCTCCAGCTCACCTGTAGCTGCTCTGTATCTGCTCCCCTGACACCCTACGGCTGTCCTGTGCCTCTAGCACCCCAACATTCTCCAGCTCACCTGTAGCTGCTCTGCACCTGCCCCCCTGAGCTCCTGGGGCTGTCCTGTCTCCTCAGCCCCCCAACATTCTCCAGATCACCTGTAGTTGCTCTGCACTTGCTCCTTTGAGCTCCTGGGGCTGCCCTGTGCCTCCAGCTCCCCTACAATTTCCATTTCCCCTGTAGTTGCTCTGTGCTTGCTCCCCTGCACTTCTGGGGCTGCCACAACCCTTCAGTCCCCCAACATTCTCCACTTCCCCTGTAGCTGCTCTGTACCTGCTCCCCTGAGCTACAGGGCTGCCCTGTCCCTTCAGCCTGCCCCCCCCCGCCCTGAAACATTCTCTAGCTTCCCTGTAGCTGTTCTGTGCTTGCTCCCTTGAGCCCTGTGTCTCCAGCCCCCCAACATTCTCAAGCTGCCCTGTTGCAGCTCTGTGCTTGCTCCCTGAGCCCCCGAGGCTGCCCTGCCCCCAACCCTGGTATTCCTCTTGTCTTGGCTTACCTGAAGCTGCCCTGTTCTGGTTCTTGGAGCCATTTGGCTACCATGGGCCCCTGAACTTGCAAGGGCCACAGCTTGCCTGTGGCCCTGCATTGAGCATGGATCCCCTGTTGCAATGTCGGCCTCTCAACCTCCATCTGTAAACTCCAGTGGTGCCTGCCTGGAGCCCTGAGCTCCTGGGGTGACCCCAGGCTCCTCTGGCATCCCCATCTGCTCAAGCTCAGCTGTGGCCACACACCTGGAGCCCCTGAGCTTTCCAAATCGCCCTGGCTCACCTGTGGTTGCTCAGCTCCTGGTATCCCGAGCCCCTGCTGCAGCCTGGGTCTGGCCCCCACACCGACAAGCTCCCCCTTGGCTGTTCTTCTTCATGTTTTCTGAGCTTCTGGTGGTGCACTCCTACCTGTCCAATCTCACCTGACACTGTTTTGTTCCCAGCTTATGAGTTCTGGCAATAGTCCCCTGGTCATCTTGCCTTTGCTCAGCCCAGTGTGGGCTTCATTTCTGTCCTTTCTATAACAGCAGTGGACTTGCTCTCTGAGCCCCCAGATGCCTTGTCTTCAGCCTGCTGTCCTCGGCAGCGCCTCCGACCCTGTCCCCTCCAGAGGAGCTCTGTACCCTATGGGCCTCACTGGTCCTCTTCCCCAGCTAGTTCCATCTCTGAAAGTTTCCACTGGCCTCTTGTTCTTCTAGAAACCCAGTGCCTCCATGGGTAGACCTCCTGTGCTCACCAGCCACCAGGTCAGGCTGTCTGTCCTCAGACTTCCTCCTGCTCCATTGCTTGGCCAGGGTATCCTTGTGCCATCTTTAGGTTTTGGCAGGGGGCTGAGGGAAGCTAGCTCCCCGCAGTGGCTCAGCCCTTTTTGGAGGCTCATCTCTCAGCTACTTCCCTGGGTCCTGCAGACTGTTAAATGCTAGTTGAGGAAGGATCCTCACGGCCCTGAGTCCCGTTACCCTCTCCAACAGCCCTGTCTTCCTGCTGGCCCACTTACTGCATGGTAGCAGCTCCCATCTCTTGCTGCCCTGCCCCTGGTCACCACCAGCTCAGCTCTGTCTTGTCCTCCTGGGAGTCACTGCCCTTGTCTCTAGAGATGTGTAGTCGCCTCACCACCACTGCTGACAGACTAAGAACTGGATCGAAACTGGGTGGCATGGGGCACTTCTTGAAGTTCCCCTTTCTTCTTCTGGTGGTGGTGGTGGTGTGTGTAGTCCAAACTGGGTGGTGGCTGTTTCACATAGGTGGGTGAAACTCTGTGCTTATGGTCTCCTACAGCTCCTGAGGCTGGCTGTGAACTATACCCTGCTGGCCTCTTCTGACTACTGGGGGCTATCACTGGGCCTTCTGATTTCTGCCCAGTCATAGTGGCAGAGCCTACCAGACCATCTGTCCAGTCATCTCTCTCTCTCTCTCTCTCTCTCTCTCTCTCTCTCTCTCTGTGGTCTGGTTTAGCCTGTGGCACAGGGGCCTCGGGGTGTGCTAGTTGGATGGGGAGTGAAGGAGAAAGGGCTCAGGGGTCTGGCTGAGATCACAGGCTGGGGACAGGCATAGCTGTGGCTGCCAAGAGAACCAGTGCTGGGGACCAGGAGGGACAATGGGCTAATTGAAGTAGGGACTGGGCAGGAAAGGTCCATAGTGCTCCATAAAGCATAGGGTCCTATAACTCTATAAGGAAGCATAGGGGTTGCACTTCAGGAGTCAGGGACCCTGATTGTGGCTCTGGGGACCCATGGGGACATGAGACAGGAGGGGCACACCGAGCAGCATAGGGTGCACACGGCTCTGGGGTCTCACAGAGAGGAGATGGGATGCCCATTTCGGGTGTGAGCCAGGGGCTAGCAGAACCCTGAGGGTTGGGAAGAACAGGGCTTGTCTACTTTCCTCAGAGCTGCTGGACTCTCACCAAGGCAAGAATGGGGCTTCTCTCCGTCTGGTAGGGCTTCTGGGAGGGGCACAGAGACTGCAGGACTCTGAAGTGGGATCACAGACATTTGGGATCTTGCCTTGAGATGAAGGCCAAGTTCCTGAGCTGGGGTCCCAGTGGGGCCACTCCAGATGCTGATGGAAGCTTGGCATAGTCTCTGACCCACTATCATGGGGATGTCCAGACCTTTGTGTGCAGATCATGTCTTTCATACTAAAGTGCCCTCACAGTGACAGCACTAGTCCTATTGTGTTCCCACAGGACCTGGTGTCAGCTCAAACTCGGAGACCCAGCCTGACCCCAGTTCTTAGTGGGAAGGAATCAGGAATGCTCAATAGTTCCCAGGGACATCAGTTCTTCCTGATGTTCTAGGTCCAGGCTTCATCTTGGTGCAATGGACCATGGCACAGCTTCAGATGCCGAGTTCTGCAAAGGGCCTCCGTCAGCTAAGTGCACACATGGAGGTTCAGGAGTCTGAACAGGTAGGGAGGTGTCATGTAAGCTGTGGAGCACACCGCTCAGGCATTGATTAGCAATGCACCACTGTAGGCAGCGTGGGGAGCGAGCTGATTTCCTCTCAGGAGCCTGGGATCATCATCTTCCTATGTCACTGGTTAAATCTCTTTCAGCACTGTGTCCTAGCAGTGTGCTGTCTTGTGCCTGTGGAAGCAATGTTACCTCATGGCCATCTATCTACCTGGGTGTGTGTCCATGGCCCACCTGGCCCTTTACAAGGACTCCAGTCCTACTAGGTTAGATGACAGCCCTAACCCCTTGTAAACCTATCTCAGCTGGATGGATACAGACTGGTTTCACAGTCACGTTCTAGGTCTGGGCCCTGAACTTCAGAATCATGACTACAGCCATAATGACAATGATGACCACCAACCCCACTGCTGCCAGTTCTGTGGAGCTGGAAATCTGGCAGATCTGAAACCTCAAACCTCTGTGAGGTTGGGAGTGGCTTAGCATCAGCCCTGGAGAGTCCTTCCCTGCCCTGGGGATCCCTCCTCCCCTCAGGTTACAGTTAAAAAATGTAGGAGGAGAGGAGAGACTGAGGCCCTGATTCTAGACAGAAACTTCACAACTCTGGAAAAAGAATTACTCTGTCCAGCTCAGCTGGACCCCAACATAGAGTAACTTAAAGCCAGGAGGTACAGAAAGTGATCATGGGGGTCAGGGCCATACTCCACAATCCCATTCTCTCCAAGCTCATTTCCACCCATTCATTCACCTCTTCCCATTCATTCAGAGCTCCTCCCCTGCCACAGCTCTCTGCCATCTCACCCCACTGTCTGTCTTGCAGAAACCACCATGGCTCCAAGTGTGTTCCCCATGGCATCAAGGTTCAAAGCTCCAAGTGAAAACGTGAACCTGGCGTGCTTGGTGACTGGGTACAATCCCGAGCCAGTGAGGGTCACCTGGGACTCAAAGGCAGAGAGAAAGGGTGAGAAGACCTTCCCCTCCACGTGGAATGGCACATTCTACACCGTGACCAGCCAATTCTCCTTTCCTGCCTCACAGTGGAAACTGGGCCCACACAAATGCAGTGTCTACCACGAGTGGACCAAGAGAAACATAGAAAAGACTTTCCAGAAGCCAGGTGGGTAGTCCTGGACCACCCAGGAGGGCCTTTCTTGCTGGGTGCCCTCTGGCTCTACCCCACTGCCACTGCTCTCAGGTCCTTTGACCTTCCCCATCTAGCCACCCTCTGTGGTGAGCACTTTGGTCCTTCCCTCTAACTCTAGTCCCGGAACCCCTCCTTCTCTGCTCTGTCTGTCCACTGCAGCCCTTCCTTCTCTCCTTTCCCTCTGCCAGGGCTCTCCTATCATCTTCTTCTAATGATGCTCCCCCCTTCCCAGCCCCTCTCTTCTAGTCTTCCCTCTGCCCCCTCTGCCTGGCCCTCCCATTCAGGCTATCTCTGTGGTGCTCCCCTGCCCTCCCCCTCACTGTTCCTTCTGGACTTTCCTCACCCCCTTTCAGCTGCCAATCTGTCCATTGCTTCCATGCTTGTCTCAGAGATGCTTTCCCAAATGAGCAAGGAAGTAGCTGGCCCAGCCAAGGCAACAGCTGAGAGCGGACCCTCTCCACACACATCCCTTCTCCATACTGCTATGTGCCGTGACCCAGCCTGCTTATCCTCCTTCCACTAGTTGCCAGTGGTCCACACCAAGCCCTGGGATCCTCAGTCCTCTCTGTGTTCTCACCCTCATCTGCCCACTCCTTCTTTGATTTCAGCCTCTGGGAAGGCTCAGATCCTCCCCAAATCCACTGTTCCTCCTCCAGGAGAGAAGGGCTCCACTGAGACCACGAGAGCTGTGGGGACTGCTTTCTCTGCTCTGGCTCAAATTCTTATTTTCTCTCTTATTATCCTCGCATCGCCTTCTCCCCCAACCCTCGGCCTGTAGGTTTGTCGGGGTGAGACGTGGGGATGTCTCCGTCCTGGCGGGCGCGCGACCCGCGTGGCAATGTGACCGCTATCCTACTCTGAGAGCCACGGACATAGACCACGGGTCAGCTTCTGAGAGCGAACTAACTTTATTGAGAAAGGGACAAGGGTAGATGATCCGGGGGAAGGGGGTTGGCCAGGATTCCCATAGGCCAAAAGGCTGTCAGGTGACCTCCAAGGGGCTGGTCACTTGACCTCCAAGGGGCTACGTCACTCTGAGTGCGCCAAACCAGGGCGGGGCTGGTAGGCGCCAGGCTGGCTGCCAGCTAAGTCGGGGGTCTCTTATCGGACCGGTTTCTCCAGATTTCAATGTAGAGAGGATGGAAGGGCTGCATTCCCCAGCTGGGGGAGGTGCATCAGGCCCCTTCCATCTAGGGGGGAAGATGGACCCCAACAGAGAGCCACCACCAGGAATACAGGTGAGCATTTGCCCTCTCAGCAAGCCTCTCTTGTACTCATGTCTCACCCCCCAGGCTGAATCCTCTAGGCTGCCCTCCTGACTGCTCAGCTCAGTGTCTAACCCAGAGTCAAGATGAGGAACAGGCACTGAACTGATGCCTATGCTCCACCTGGTGCAAGCCAGGCCCTGTGTGGGCCACAGAAGAGGCCATGCTCAGCCCTTCCTGAGTGAAGGGTGCCCTCACATCACAGAACACAGAGCAGGAAGCAGCACTGGGACTCTCCTGGCCCACCAGGCCCAGCTCTGCATTTCTGAGCTGTGTCAGGAGCTCTTCAAGACTGCCCAGGGAAGCATATGGCTGATGAGAGAGCAAAATGTGGCTCTGAGACCATTAAGAAGTGGAAGATCTCATTTGAGAGACTAGCGCCATGGCCCCCACTCTGCAGGACAGCAGAGGAGCCTTGGTGCTGCCTGCTCCCTCCTGCTCCCTCCATTGTCTGCAAGCCCCCTGGTTGGGCTGGCCCTGGAGCCACCTGTTCCCTGTGTGTTGCCTCCAGAACAGGGTTCTGAGCAGGAGCTCTGTATGTAGAGTTCACAGTTATGACTCTGTTCAACCCGAGCAGCCTAGAGCACTGACAGCTCTTCCATCAGAAAAGCAGCTCAGTACCCTCTGTCCACTGCTGCCACTAATCTCACAGCCTGGGCCACCGGAGAACGCTCTGACATGGCTGACTGGACCGACAGTGAAGGTCATCTTATGCAACCTGCATGCAACCTCTATGCAACCTGGCCAAACAGACGTAATGGTTTTGTTATACGCATATAATCACAGAAGAAACATGAAGAAACAAGAATATTCAGAACCTCCAAAAGAATGCAATCAATTCCAAATATAAAATACTCTAAAAGAAATTCAAAATAATCATCTTAAAGAAATAGTGAAATGTAACAGAATATTGTGTGGTGTCAGGGGCTAGGAGACACAGCAGCCAAAGTGGCCCAGACAAGGAGAGGAGAGGAAGGAGCAGGAGGCCCCACTCACCCACAAAGCAAGTAGAGGCCAGTGACCTTACCTCAAACTGTGGGTAGGGAGGAGGCATGGCTGAAGGGGGCCCTGAGGTGGGGGGTGGCATCCCTGAAGTGGGTGGGAACAGACCCAGGTGAGGCACCTCTTCTGCTCAGGTCTCACTAACCACAACCTTCTTTCTGCAGTGCATAGCACTTCAGGCACCCCCTCATCAGGATGCTCTTGCCCAGGTAAGTTACCAGATCTAATTCTCCAGCCTCCAGACTGAGAAAATTGTCCAAAGAGTGTGCATTGGAGGAAAGGCCTCCGTGCTGACCTCTTCCTCCATATCTCCCACTGTAGCATGTCCGTGCGAGGTAGGACCATTTGTCCTCATCTTCCCTCCAAAACCAAAGGACACGCTCATGATCTCCCAAGAACCAAAGGTCACGTGTGTGGTGGGAGACGTGAGCCAGGATAACCCTGAGGTTGAGGTCACCTGGTTCATGGACAATGTGGAGGTACAAGGGGCCCAGACTCAGGCCCCGGAAGAGCAGTACAACAGCACATTCCGTGTGGTCAGCGTCCTGCCCATCCTGCACCAGGACTGGCTGTCAGGAAAGGAGTTCAAGTGCAAGGTCAACAACAACGACCTCCCAGCCCCCATCGAGAAAACCATCACCAAAGTCAAAGGTGGGAGCACTGTGCTGAGTGGGGGAAGGGCGGCCACACCCACAGGGGCAGAGCTTGGCCTGGACAGCCCTTAGCCCTGGCCGTGACCTCTTTCTTCATCTCTGTCCCCACAGGGCAAGCCCGTGAGCCACAAGTGTACACCTTGCCCCCACCAAGGGAGGAGTTGGCCAAGACAAAGGTCTCTCTGACCTGCCTGGTACAAGGATTCTACCCTGAGGATATCTCTGTGGAATGGGAGAGGAATGGGAAGCCAGAGGAGAACTACAAGAACACCCCACCTGTCTTGGACTCGGATGGGACCTTCTTCCTCTACAGCAAGCTACAAGTAGACAAGAATGCGTGGCAGCAAGGAGACTCATTCACCTGCTCGGTGATGCATGAGGCTCTGCACAACCACTTCACACAGAAGACCATCTCCCGGTCTCCCGGTATGAGAGCTGGGCCTCACAATCCCTTACTTCCCTTCTGGGCCTCAGGTCCACACGATGCTCACACTCAATGCCACCCCCAACCATGTCAATAAAGCACCCAGTCAATCCCTGAGACCCTGCGAGGATGTCCTGGTTCTTTCTGAGGCAAAGTGTTCATTTCCTGCCTGGACCCGGTGCAGTGGGGACAGGCCAGTGTCTGAGGTCTCATCCAGTATCACTAGGCAGAGGGATGGAGTCCGACCGTGCCGAGCATGCAAGCCAGCTAGGGACTTGGCTCTCACAGAAAGGAGCCATGGCCCAAGGCAGCCCCTGTCTCAGGCCTTCCTCCTGGCCCATGGCCCTGGGCAGGGCTTGAGGACACCCTTAGAGAGCCCAGCAGGGAACGGACATGGAACGAGAGCAGCCTCTCTCAGAGTCTGCCCACTTCACTCTCTCTGCCCAGCTGTCTCCTACTGTGCCTGGCAGCCCAGCCTGCCTGCGGGGGAGAGGCCGCCTGTCTCCCCACTTACAAACGGGCAGTTAACCCTCATCTCACCTACATGACAGCAGGGTGACCCACCCACAGACCTCCGCCAACCCTGACGCACTCTCTCCTGTGCTCAGAGGGGCCGAGGAGGCAACGCTGGTGCCTCCTGACACGCTGTCCTGATGCCCCAAAGACACAGCCAGACCCTGTACAAGACACCTGCTAAACAACACAGCCCACACGGCCCCCGCCCACGTGCACACGATGACACACTTGTGCACACACAGACGCACACTTCACCACACTGGGACCTCACATGGCAGCTGGAACAGCACAGACCCAGCAGGGGAACACACTGAACACTGTCCTGGTCACAGGCTATCCTGTCCCCAACCTCAACAGCCACATGAGGCCAGCCCAGACAGGACCAACCCTCCTGCTCCACAGGGCAGCGGCACCACTCCCTCCCCACACTCATCCTTGACCCTGAGGCCCTGGCTGCCATCACCTCTCAAGCCCCTACTTGATGTGCCCTGGCCCACTCAAGCCCAGGGCTGAGCTCCACTCGGCACAGGCATCACTGGGAATGGACCTCAGCACCCCATCCCTCTGGGCCTGGACAGGGGACAGGGAGAAGGCAGGGAAGGTGGAAGGCCACTGCCCGCAGGGGCCTCCAGGCCTGAGCCTTCTGACCAGCCCCAGCACCGAGGAACTGACCCCACGGGAGAGAGGCCAGAATTTTCCCAGCGGGGCCTGGGACCTGAGTGGAGTTGTTGGGACGCGGATGTGCTTTCCCCGGCCCCACGTGGAGCCGCTGGCCCAGCCTGGCTGGCCCTTCCTCCCTGGCCTCCCTACTAAACCCACCCTACCACACGGGGAGCCACCCGCACCCTGGCCGTGGGGGACAGTGACCACCCTCTCCCTGTCCAGATCTGGACCTCGATGAGACCTGTGCTGAGGCCCAGGACGAGGAGCTGGACGGGCTGTGGACCACCATCACCATCTTCATCACACTCTTCCTGCTCAGCGTGTGCTACAGCGCCACGGTCACACTCTTCAAGGTCAGCCACAGTGTCCCCATGCTGTCCCCGTGCTGTCCCCAAGCCTCACCACAGGGTCTCCATGATGTCCCAAGCTGAGTCTGTGCCTTTGCCACCGTGTCCCATGCCATTTCCCTTCATGTGACACTGCATCCTGACACTGGCTACTGCCATCCACACTGTCGCCATGCTGTTCTCCAGCAAGGCCCCATGCTGTCCCCACGCTGTCCCCATGCTGTCCCCATGCTGTCCCCACGCTGTCCCCACGCTCTCCCCCATGCTGACCCCCACGCTGTCCCCACGCTCTCCCCCATGCTGACCCCCACGCTGTCCCCAAGCTGTCCCCACGCTGTCCCCATGCTGTCCCCATGCTGTCCCCATGCTGTTCGCCACTCTGTCCCCATGCTGTCCTCATGTTGTCCCCATGCTGTCCCCACGCTGTCCCCACGCTGTCCCCCATGCTGTCCCCATGCTGTCCCCACGCTGTCCCCACGCTGTCCCCCATGCTGTCCCCATGCTGTTCGCCACTCTGTCCCCATGCTGTCCTCCATGCTGTCCCCATACTGTCCCCATGCTGTCCCCATGCTGTCCCCCATGCTGTCCCCATGCTGTCCCCATACTGTCCCCATGCTGTCCCCCACGCTGTCCCCACGCTGTCCCCCACGCTGTCCCCACTCTGCCCCACGCTGTCCCCATACTGTCCCCATGCTGTTCCCCACACTGTCCCCCACGCTGTCCCCATGCTGTCCCCATGCTGTCCCCCATGCTCTCCCCATGCTCTCCCCCACGCTGTCCCCATGCTGTCCCCATGCTGTCCCCATGCTCTCCCCCATGCTCTCCCCCATGCTCTCCCCCACTCTGTCGCCATGCTGTCTCCCACACTGTCCCCCACGCTGTCCCCACGCTGTCCCCCACACTGTCCCCATGCTGTCCTCATGCTGTCCCCCACACTGTCCGCCACTCTGTCCTCATGCTGTCCCCATGCTGTCCCCCACGCTGTCCCCATGCTGTCCTCCACGCTGTCCCCATGCTGTCCACCACTCTGTCCCCATGCTGTCCCCCACGCTGTCCCCATGCTGTCCCCCACAGTTTCCCAATGCTGTCCCCATGCTGTCTGCCACTCTGTCCCCATGCTGTCCCCATGCTGTCCCCACGCTATCCCCATGCTGTTCCCATGTTGTCCCCCACAGTGTCCCCCACAGTGTCCCCATGCTGTCCCCATGCTGTCCCCCACAGTGTCCCCCACAGTGTCCCCATGCTGTCCCCCACAGTGTCCCCATGCTGTCCCCCACAGTGTCCCATGCTGTTCCCCACAGTGTCCCCATGCTGTCCCCCACAGTGTCCCCATGCTGTCCCCCACAGTGTCCCCTTGCTCTCCCCCACACTGTCCCCATCGGTCCCATGCAGTCCCCCTTTTTCCTGCATGTGCTGGAGTGAGGAGCCCAGGGGTCCTTTGCCTGGCTCACCCCTGCCCTCCCACAGGTCAAGTGGATCTTCTCCTCCGTGGTGGAGCTGAAGCAGACAATCGCCCCCAACTACAGGAACATGATTGGGCCGGGGCCCTAGGACTGCCTGCTACAAGGGCCCACGGCTTTGCATACCCTGAGGACACAGACCCTGCAGTCAAGGAGCCTGACAGCCAGGTCACACGTGTCCTGGGCCCTCACTGCCCTGTGACCCTGTGGCTCCTGATCCTATGCTCTGGACCCCTCTTCCTGTGAAGGAGAAGGTGAACAGCAGGCTCTGCCCCACCACCTCAGCCTCACAGACATGCACAGCACCCACCAAGAAAAGTGCCTATGCCCACAGGGGCCTGCGTCCCTCACTGTGGCACCTCTGGCCTCAGGGCTGCTAGGCTCCAATCTATCGGGTGTGGACGTCAGCACTGTCCACATCCACCTCAGGAGGATCATAAGCCCTGGAGACAACCTCCTCCATGCCAGCCTCGGACAGGAGTGTTCCGGGGAAGGACAAGTTGTCAGAGCCTTGAATGGAGACATCCACCATGAGGATACGATGCACACAGCCCTGGGTCCCCAAAGAGCTTCAGAAGGGGTTGCCATGATCGTGTCACGGCCTTTGCCCCAGCCATGCACAGCTAGGCTCCATCCTAGAACTGGAAACCCAGCCGGGGCCAAGGTCTGAGATGGCGCATCCCATAGGAGGGCAGCTCTGCCCTGCTTTTTCTGCTCACCCACCCACCTGCTGGATGCTCTGAGGAAACATTCAACCCTGACACAGGCAAACTCACCCTCTCAGAACAAGACACAACCACCTCCTCTAGAGCCAGGCTCCATCAGGGCACCGCACAGAAAAGGGCCTCTGTTGCCCGGCTGCTGTGGGAGGCTCTGGCCCATGCCCTTCCGACAGGTAGGAGGGCAGGGATCCCTTGAGGAGGGGCAGCCACTCCCCCAGATCACATTCTGGGGGAAGGTCTGGCGAGCAGATCCTCTTACAGGAGTCATGGCTCATGTGCGTGAGATAGCAGTCAGTTCTTTCTGACATCCAACAAAACAGTCACATTATGTTTGGACCAAGGGGTCTGTTTCTCCCTCCTAAACTTGATACCTTTGACTCCACTTTCTCCTCTTAGTGCATTAGCGGGACCTTGCTGTTCATTATGCAGTAAAAGTGTTTTAGGGACAAAGTCTCCTTGCTCCTCTTCTTAGGCAGAAAGCTTAGTGCTTCTCATCATTAAGCGTGATGGTCACTGTAGAGGTTTACTTTGTCAATCTGAGGATAGTCTCTTTATAAAGATTGCTGAGGGCTGGCCATATGGCCTAGTGGCAAGAGTGCTTGCCTCCTATACATGAAGCCCTGGGTTCGATTCCTTAGCACCACATATATAGAAAAGGCCAGAAGTGGCGCTGTGGCTCAAGTGGCAGAGTGCTAGCCTTGAGCAAAAGGAAGCCAGAGACAGGGCCCTGAGTCCAAGCCCCAGGACTGGCAAAAAAAAAAAAAAGAAAAAAGAAAGAAAGGAAAAGATTGCTGAGACTTTTGTGATAAATGGTGTTAGGTTTTAGTAAGTTTATTTTCTTCATCTGCTGATATGACCATGTGAGGATTCCTCTATAGCCTATACATGCAGTGGGTTGTGTTCGCTGAGTGGGAACGACTTTTACTATTGTCGGGTTGTTGGGTTTGCACTTCCGGGAATCACAATGAGGGCCTATGGGCACTAAGCAAGCATCACACAATTAAGCCGTGATCCCAGCCCCTTAGATGACTTGGGGAAACTAAGCCAGCCTTATTGAAGGAGCTCAGTTCTACAAATAGGTAGAGATCGCAGTATACATCATAGCATGATAACTTATTTGGAAAGACAGATTTTGAGAAGCTGGCTCCCATGATTGCAGTGGCACCAACGTGAGACCAGTGCTGACCTGGTACCAAGCCTGGCCAATGAGACACGCGGATGGACCGCCAAGCCCACTTAAGTCAATGAGTCCCAAAGGCCTGATTGCGTTTTCATATTGTGCTATTCAATTTGGCAATATTTTCTTGACATTAAACTTTACAGTGTAAAGTATGAAAACGATTCTCAAAATTAGTCCTTTTCATCTCCCTTACTTCACTTTTTATTATGATTGATGGACATTGCATATGCAGAGTTGAGTTCTCATTGTGGCGTTTCTCCTCGTTTATGCAATAGGTCTTACTACGTCCCCACCCCACACCCCATTTGTCCCCTTCAGTCTTTCCCTCCTTCTCCTTTTGTCCACAGCACAGTATCTTATCGCTTGACTTTATTTTTCATTTTCTAACCCTAGCATTCACAAGTGAGAGAAAACAGGAGTTTTTGTCTTTCTCAGTCTGGCTGATTTCACTTAACAAGATGAAGTCCAGTTTCCATCCATTCTCCAGCAAATGACACAATCTCATTCACCTGTTACTGCTACGTAACCTTCCATTACATACACACACCTGCCTCTTTGCAACTTCATCAGTGGACAGGCTTGTCAGGGCTGAATCTGACAGGCCAGGCCTCCCCGTGAACCCTCAGGTCCAGTCATCCCGCTCAACCCCCTCCAAGTGAGGCGCCGAATGATGTCCTGGGGCCTGTGAGGATGTCCCCCACCTGGAATGATTTTATGACTGGCTACTGGGAATGCTGCCACTAGACCACTAGTATGCAGGACTCTCTGCATAACCTGACTTTGATTTGGAGGCTCCAGACCCAGATGTAGCATAGTGGATATTAGAGGAATTCTAGCTGTAATTGAGGGGAACTTCATACTGATTTCTGCAAAAGCTGAACCAATTTACATTTCCTCTGGTAGTGAATAAAGGTGCCATTTCTCCACAACCTAACAATTTTCTGTCAGTTATTTTCTTACTGCCATTCTGTTGGTTAAGGCAGAATAGCAACACAGGTTTTATTTGCTTTTTTCCTGCTGGCAAAGAATGCTAAACATTTTTATCTTGTATTTATTGGCCATGTGTACTTCTGCAGTTGAAAAGACTCTGCAATTCATTTACCCATTTATTATTTGTTATGATTGTTTAATTTGTGTGGATTTTTAGTATTTTATTGCTATTATAAAGCTAGATACAGAAGGGTTACAATTACTTAAGTCAGGAAAAGGATACATTGCTCTATTTTTTTCCTTTTTCCTTTTTGTCTGGTCCTGGAGCTTGAACTCAGGGCCTGGACACTGTCACTGAGCTTCTTTTTGCTCAAGACTAGCACTGTAACACTTGGGCTACAGCTCCACTAGTGGCTCATTTACGAGTGGTTTATCGCTCTAGTTTCAAACCTAAAGCCTCAGAATTGAGCCTCCTGAGTAGCTAGGATTATAGGCGTGAGCCACCAGAACCCAACCTTCATATACAGTCTTCATTCTCTTGAGGAATTCCCCATGAATTCCTCGCCTCTTTCGTGCTTTTATCATAAAGAGGTCTTAAATCTTGTCAAGTGCTTTTTCTGCAACTAGTGAGATGATGATGTGCTTCTTCTCCTTGCTCCTGTTAATATGTGGAATTACATTTATTGACTTACATATATTGAACCAGGTTTGCAACCCTAGAATGAATCCCATTTGGTCATAGTGTGATTTTTTTTGGTCATTTGTTGACATCCACTGGTCAGAATTTTATTGGGAAGTTTTGCATCAACATTCATCAAAGAGATGGGTCTATAGTTCTCTTTCTTTGGTGGGTCCCTATCTGGTTTGGGGATGACCGTTATGCTGACCTCATAGAATGAGTTTGGTAGTGATCCTTCCCTCTCAATTCCATTGAAGGTTTGAGGAGTATGGGAGTATGTTCTCCTCTGAAGGCCTTACAGAATTCAGCAGTTAGAGAGCTCACAGAAGGTGGCAGAAAGACAACAGGGAACAAACTAAGCTCTCTCCGAAGAAAGAGAGTCTTATGGAGCCACCAGATTTCCACATCTAGAGTCACACCAACTAAGCTGTGGTTATACAGAGAGTTATACCAAAGAATGAAATTTTCAACAGCCTGCATAAGAAGGCAGAATTAAGCACTCACTGGTGGTGGGGGCAGTGGCAGTGGCGGCAGAGCTAGTGGGGGTAATGCCGGCGGCAGAGGCTGAGACAGTGCCGGTGGCCGAGCCTGCTGACTTTCCATGTGCTTCCACTGCAAATTTAAAGACCAGGAAGAGGAGCCCACAATCTAGCCAGACGCACGTGGATGCAGGGACACCTTGTCACGTTTCAGACAGCCTGAAACACCAAGGGAAAGTGTGAGTTCCCCACAAAAGCCCAACCTCTTGACCAACCTAATTCTCAAATTCCATCCACAAGAGAATGTATTTGCTTACTACAGACGTAATGGTTTTGCCATACGCGTATAGTCACAGTAGAAACATTAAGAAACAAGATTCTTCGGAACCTCCTAAAGAATGCAATCAATTCCAAATATGAAATACTCTAAAACAAATTCAAAATAATTATCTTAAGGAAATAGTGAAATACATCAGTGTTGGGCTCTGGGTATACCTTTAAGGGGCAGTCCCGAGAGGCCTGCCTCTTTTCCCGCCCAGGGGCTGCGTGGCTGTTATCCACTCCTACCTTTTCCCCGGGTTCGGAACCGGAAAGGCGGTCCAAACCATCCCCGCCTCCCGTCTGGCTCGGAGCTCATGGATATCATGATGGCGCCGAGCCCAGCCCAAGGGGGCGGTCTGTGGGCTGTGATCTCTGTCTCTGGGGGAAGCTCCGTGACATCACTGTGATGGACAGCTCAGATTAGCCTGTCGCCAATCTGAGCTAGGGACTCCAGGTCCCTCCCCTTTCTGCCGCCATTACTGTTATATAAACCCCTCCCCTGAGTAAAGCTGGTGGACGTTCCAGAAGCTCATCCGGAAACACCGGCGCAACTCCCCTGTCGTTCTTTAAGTGTGCAAGGGGAGGAGGGTTGTCTTGTGACTACACACCACCAACGTTTGCATATTGGGATGCCATCCAGCTTTCCGCCCGGCGGGACGGGGCAGAAAACGCACGAGGGTGAAAGGGGTCCCGACACAAGAGAATATTGTGTGGTGTCAAGGGTTCGTGCCTGTAGCTACTCAGATATCTGAGATTTGTGGATCCTGGCTTGAAGCCAGCCCAGGCAGGAAAGTTCATGAGACTCTTATCTTCAATTAAAACTCTGGAAGTGGAGCTCTGGCTCAAGTGATAGAGTGCTAGCATTGAGCAGAAAAGCTAAGGGACAGCAATCTCCAGGGTGGGTGTACACACAAGAACACAAAAATCTTGAAGCTGAAGCAATCAGTGAATGGAACATAATAACAATGGAGAGCTTCAATGAGAGACAGGATCAAGCAGAATAAATAATTTTGAATTTGAAAGCAAACCCTTTGAAATGCCATAAGAGAAAAGCAGAAATGAGCATCAGGAAGAACTAGGAAGCTCACAGGACCTATAGGACACCATTAAGCAAACAGATAGCCACACTGTGGGAATTCCAGAGGGAGAACAGCTGGAGGAAGTGACAGAAAGCTGGCTTGATGCAATTAGAATGGAAAGTTTCCAAGTGTTGGGAGAAATAAGGACATCCAGATATAGAAACTTCCCAGATAGACTCAACACAAGGGGTCTCCCCACGGCATGCACAATCAAAGTGTGGGCAGTAGACAAAGAGAAGTCCTGGTGCACTGCCATGAGATTTCTCAGGTCGAATCTCCTAGAACAGGAAGGGAAAGGATGATGATACATTCAAAGTGCTGAAAGGAAAACAATCTCTGCCAATCATGAAGACTATTCTGAGCCCAGTTATGCTACCGAAACGAAGGAGAGGTAGTCTTTCCCTAACAAGCAGAAGCTGAGAAATTTATCCCCATGACACTATCCTTACTAGATGCTTAAGCACGCGTCACCTCTGTAGGCAAAAGGACAATCATTGTATCAGAAAAGCATATGAAGCTGTAAAACTCACTCTTGTGGGGAAATTTACTATTTATATACCGATTTATAGTCAAGCTCATTATTTGCTAGTACCATACCATGCCATATAGGTCTCTCAAATCACTAGGATGAAGGTTAAAATTCAAAGTGGTCTAAGTAACTGCAGGTAGAATTTCTTGTTAAGAACACAGGAGGGCTGGGAATATGGCCTAGTGGCAAGAGTGCTTGCCTCACATACATGAAGCCCTGTATTCGATTCCCCAGCACCATATATATGTAGAAAATGGCCAGAACTGGTGCTGTGGCTCAAGTGGCAGAGTGTTAGCCTTGAGCAAAAAGAAGCCAGGGACAGTGCTCAGGCCCTGAGTCCAAGGCCCAGGACTGGGAAAAAAGAAAAAGAACACAGGATACAAAAACATGTAAATTAAGGTGCCAAATATGTAAGTTGTCAGGTAGGAGATAAAATTCAAAGTATTTGTACATGTCTAAGAATCTTCATGTCAGTTCTGTGGTAACCAGCAAGACATGCAGCAATTATTTGAGGGACAGCACTTTACACTAGGCCATATTCCCAGCCCCAACAGCAATTATTCAAACCAGAAAGAGAAGGGACTCAAAGTTCATCGGGACAGTAAGCCACCAGTCCATCAGGTAAGCAAGGAGGGGAAGAAGGCAGCCACCATGTTCAGGACAACCAGAGAACAACAAACACCATGAAGGAAGAATGGCCTTCCTCCCCACCAGTAAGCCTGAAGAAAACTGGTTTGAACTGTCCAGTTACAAGATGTAGAGTCACTGATGGGGTGAGGGAAAGTGGCCCCAATGCAGGCTGCCTACAGAATACTCCCCTCTCCTGTAAGGACGCAGAGACTGAGAACGAGGGAACGGAAGAGATACTTCATGCCAACAACCAAAAGCAAGCAGGAATAGGTACACATGTATTAGGCCTCAAGTCCAAACTGCAATAGTAGATATACATATTTGTGGTAGAGATCAGTTCAGCTAGAGCCTATAATGTAACAAATGTAAATCCAGCCACTCTTTTTTTTTTTGGCCAGTCCTGGGCCTTGGACTCAGGGCCTGAGCACTGTCCCTGGCTTCTTCCCGCTCAAGGCTAGCACTCTGCCACCTGAGCCACAGCGCCCCTTCTGGCCGTTTTCCATATATGTGGTGCTGGGGAATTGAACCGAGAGCTTCATGTGTAGGAGGCAAGCACTCTTGCCACTAGGCCATACTCCCAGCCCCCGACCACTCTTAAATGTAAAGCAGATATTATTGTATCTGTAACGAGATACAGAGTGAATGTAATAATCATGCAAAAATTTGAAGTATATTTTTTATGATGTTTATGTGTCCAAAGGAGTTGCCATTTAACAAAGTAATTTATAAGTACAATTTCTCATGGTGTCACCCTATCAACATTCTCCCTCACCCCTCCAAGTGGTGAGTTGGCCAGAACAAGTCTGTCAAGCCTTTGATTTAGGTTTAGGAAGATGCCTGTGTCCTGTTTGTTACCACTGCTGGAAACAGATGGAGTCTGTCCTGTAGGCTGGTGTTGCTACAGGAAAGCTGTGAGGGGCAAGCTGTGAGGCATGGCAGTGGCTAGGACCCCATGTCACAAGGTCGAGTGACAGCTTGTGGCTTTGGTGCCAGGAAGGTGCAAACCCACAGTCACGTGGAGGCCTAACTTTGTCTGCCACGTGTGCAGCACATAGATTTCTGTAGTGGTAAAGAATCAACTGACATTGACGTGATGAAAAGGGGAACTCATGTGGGAAGGCAGCAACCTGTGCTCTGTGGAAGTGGTGAAGTCGGAGGAAACTTCACAGAGGGCCGGGGTGCTGGGCCTCAGATGTGTTGGAAAATACGACGGCTGTGTGTGACAAGTGGGGTCACTGTGTCCTGGGTGAGGCTCATGAGTGTCACAATGTAGTTTTTAAAAATATGTTTCCTAACCTGAAGAAAAGCTCAAATACTGCCCCTCCAGTCCCAACCATGGAGCCTCTGTCCTCAGGCCAAACCATGTCTTACGTTCCCTCCCACTGCATGGAAATCTGTGGATGGGGCTCTGAACCCAGGGAAAAGTCAGGAACTAGCCACCCAGGGACAGCCAAAGGGCAGCTGTGATCACTCAGGAGGACTTCTCCCCATGAGCTGTCCCAGACCTACCTTAGGACAAGGGCTAACCTATCCCTCCTCTAGTCTACAGGATCCAGGACTATTTTCCTGTCTTCCCGGTCAATTTTCCCTCCACCATTCATTTATTCACCCACTTATCCATGAGTTCTTCATTCACTCATGTGCTCACCCTGCTGGCTGGGGTGTGGGGTGTGTGTTTTGCTCTCTCCTGGCCTTTGATCCAGTGAAGGAAGCAGATGGACAATGACATAAGACGTAGGATTAGGATGATTGGTGGTCAGAAGATGGGCCTTGCAAAGGGTGTTTGTGAACAGGAGTTTCTGACTCTGAGAGCTGTGTGTGGAGGCACGGGGTGTGGGCAAAGTCCTACATTGCTAGAGTAGCCTGGGTTTCAGCGGGTCCAGGCCACAGGATGTCTAATTTCTTAACAGGCTTAGTGGACAGACTACAGATGAAGGTTTCAGAAGGACCATCCTGGCCTTGCGTGGGGCAGGGGCCTTGCCTGTGATGGACCCACAAAGGAAGGATGTGCAATTTGGGGACAGGGCAGATTTTGAGGATGGAGTCAGCAGGACCTGCTGATATGGGTGATTGGGACTGTGGCCATGACTCAGGAGTCCTTGGGGATTTGGCTGGAAACACGAGAAGTGTGAGCAGGGCAGCGTGGCCAGGCATGCAGAAAGTGTGAGGGGGGGGCGGCCTGGCCCAAGGCAGCAGAAGTGTGAGTGGCGTGGCCTGGCTGGGGACATGGGAAGTGTGAGCGGTGTGGCCTGGCTGGGGACATGGGAAGTGTGAGCGGCGTGGCCTGGTTGGGGCTGCTGGAAGTGTGAGCGGCGTGGCCTGGCTGGGGACATGGGAAGTGTGAGCGGTGTGTGGCCTGGCTGGGGACATGGGAAGTGTGAGCGGTGTGGCCTGGCTGGGGACATGGGAAGTGTGAGCGGTGTGGCCTGGCTGGGGACATGGGAAGTGTGAGCGGTGCGTGGCCTGGCTGGGGACATGGGAAGGGTGAGCGGTGCGTGGCCTGGCTGGGGACATGGGAAGTGTGAGCGGCGTGGCCTGGTTGGGGACATGGAAGTGTGAGCGGCGTGGCCTGGTTGGGGACATGGGAAGTGTGAGCGGCGTGGCCTGGTTGGGGACATGGAAGTGTGAGCGGCGTGGCCTGGTTGGGGCTGCTGGAAGTGTGAGCGGCGTGGCCTGGTTGGGGACATGGAAGTGTGAGCGTTGCGTGGCCTGGTTGGGGACATGGAAGTGTGAGCGGCGTGGCCTGGTTGGGGCTGCTGGAAGTGTGAGCGGCGTGGCCTGGTTGGGGACATGGGAAGTGTGAGCGGCGTGGCCTGGCTGGGGACATGGGAAGTGTGAGCGGCGTGGCCTGGTTGGGGACATGGAAGTGTGAGCGGCGTGGCCTGGTTGGGGCTGCTGGAAGTGTGAGTGGCGTGGCCTGGTTGGGGCTGCTGGAAGTGTGAGCGGCGTGGCCTGGTTGGGGACATGGAAGTGTGAGCGGCGTGGCCTGGTTGGGGACATGGGAAGTGTGAGCGGCGTGGCCTGGTTGGGGACATGGAAGTGTGAGCGGCGTGGCCTGGTTGGGGACATGGGAAGTGTGAGCGGCGTGGCCTGGTTGGGGCTGCTGGAAGTGTGAGCGGCGTGGCCTGGCTGGGGACATGGGAAGTGTGAGTGATGCGTGGCCTGGCTGGGGACATGGGAAGGGTGAGCGGTGCGTGGCCTGGCTGGGGACATGGAAGTGTGAGCGGCGTGGCCTGGTTGGGGCTGCTGGAAGAGTGAGTGGTGTGGCCTGGCTGGGGACATGGAAGTGTGAGCGGTGTGGTCTGGCCTGAGACAGCAGAAATGCCAGTGGTCGGCCAGAAGCAGCCTGCCGCAGAGGGAAGGTCAGTGCACCCATTATCTCGGCTGCGTATGAGAACCACAGACTCGCAGCAGACCTCTGCCCTCTTTTGGTGCTGGAGGTGAAGTCTGAGGCTGCCTCAGGGGATCAGAGTGAAGATCTGGCACCCCACGGCTCATTCTAGCCTGTGTGGGATCCATCCCTGCCCTTCCTGCAGTCCATCTCTGTAGCTACTGCCTCTGGCTTCAGTGTCACATCACCTGTGTGTCATGAGAACTTCCATCTTCCTCTCGAAAGGACACATGTAGGACCCCCTGCGCATCTATCTCAGAGTCCTTCATTATATCTGCTCCTGGTGTGATGTCTGCTCACGGGTGCATGTGTGTGAATAGATGCACATCCTTGCATGCCTGTTTGTGTCTGTATGCACTACTATGTGTTGGAGGGTGAGTAGTAAGTTGCATGTGAAAGTGCATAAGCTGTACATGAGTGCACATATATGTTTGTGTACCTTATGTGTGTGTGTAAATGCTAGTACATGCTGGAAGTAGGAGGAAGATCTCACCCCACTAACTCCACAGCAGTTTTCCTCAGTGTATCAGTTGACATTTTTGCCCTCTAGAGAGTGCTCAGCCTCTGTGAGCTTTGATTTGATATAGTTGAGACTTCAGAGACAGAGACGCAGGGGACAAGTGAAATGAACCAAAGTATGTTTATGGGGAGGGAGGGAGGAAGGGGAACAACAGCTAGAATGGCTCTCAAGGGAGCAGGGGACAGTGCAAGTCAAAGCCAGGCCAGCAGGACACCCTGCTTGCCTGCAGCTGAGAAAGCCCACCGGATTTGCCTGTGAGGCTAGGTGGACAGAAGGTAGCTGGGAGGTAGGGCTGGGGTATCTCCATGTGTGGAGGGCATCCAGGACAGGCTGTCTCTGTGGACCTCTTCTCAAATCCAATTGCAGGAAATTCTTCTGTTTGGGGGTTACTTCACCTGCATAGAAGGCTGGGGTCAAATGGGCCACACCCAGAGGAGTAGGAGGAAGGGAGCAGGACCCTGCAGATAGGCAGTGTCCACTGTCTAGTGATGTCCTGGAGCATTTCCCCAGGCTCCCCTCAGCCCTGCCCTTGCCCATCCAGAATTTCTGACATGGATCCAGACCTCTACCAGGATTAGCATCTCATGCAAGCCGCATACACACATGGAGGGTTACCAAACCCAGGGTCCCTCACCTTGATGAAGGTGACAAAGCCACTGTAGAGCAATGTGAGGAGGAACAGAGCCACAAAGGTGCACAGAGTGGTCCACAGGCCGCCCTCCTCCTCCAGGTCTGTGTAGTCATCACTGTTCTCATCTCGGGTCTGTGGGGCCAGTGGTGTGGTGGTGACCAGGTCTGGAAAGGAGCCAGCACTTGGTGAGAAGGTCCCTATGTGGTGGGAGGCTGCCCCTCGCCCAGCCACACCCAGGTGGTGCTGACTGACGGCATAGCTCCCTTCCAGGGCTATCTTCTTGCCATGATCACCTGCAGCAGACACCCACTAGCCATTGTTCTCACCTATCTGCACTGGGCCCAGGGGGCTCAAGGGCAAACAGACCTGAGCCTGACTTGATGGACATAAGTCTACACTGTGCTGCAGTGAAGAGCAAGGTTGTGGGGGTGCTCACACAGACCGAGGCACAGGGCGGTCCCAGGCAGGCCTGCCTAGGAGGTGACTGTGGAGCGGCAGCATGAAAAACAAGAGCCTGTTAACCAGGTAGAGGGGAGGAACAGCAATCTGAGAGAAGGACAGCATGCTGTGTGGCCTTACTTGAAGGGAGAACGGCAAGGAGAGGATAGAGGGGAGGCCACCAGCTTATGGTAGGTCCCGGGGAGACATGACAGTGTCCAGGGCATGGTAGCTTTACCATAACATCAATGGGGATGCACAGTGAGATTTTAAGGAAGTGTGAGTCATAAACAAAAGTGTACATTAAAAATCTAGCTGGAGATAAGACTTGAAGGTAGCTGTTGTCCAGGCCCATTTCAACACACTTCCACAGAAAGCACATGCCAGCCTGTGGTGGGAGAGCCTACGGGCCTTCGGGGAGCGCGGAGACACGGCACTGCCCGCTGCCCGTGCCACAAGTGCTTTACAAGGTTGCCCCACCTGCCCCGTTGGTGGCACTGCAGGTGGCACGGGTGGGGGGGGGGCTGGTCCAGGACCATTTCACAGGGGATGGGCAGAAACTGGGGGAGTGTCAGAAACATTTATAGCATCTAGTGGATCGAATAACAACATAAAAAAAACACCACCAATCAGTATGCTGCTGGGCACCAATGGCTCATGCCTATATTCCTAGGTACTCAGGAGGCGGAGATCTGAGGACTGCAGTTTGAAGCCAGCATGGTCAGGAAAGTTTATGAGACTTGAGACTCTGATTAACCACTTGGAAGTTCAAGGTGCCCTCTGGCAAGGGTGACCTTCCTGTTCACTCTGTGGAGGAAATACAGTCATGGTCGGGAGGCCCTATTTGTGGTGGGGAGACTGGGCGCAAAGGACGGGTTCCTGGTTGGATGGGTGGTCAGGAGTGGACTGAAGCATCAGGGTATACCCTGAGATAGAGGGGCCTGAATTGTGGCTGCTCTTTAAAGGCACCTTTGCAGGGCAAGGAGGAGTAGCTGCCCACTAGGATAACTTCTGAGCCACCTAGGCAAGCCACCTGGAGCCAGGCACAGCCTATGTCCTGCCCCTTGTTGTTGAGGTGTCTTCCTGATTCCTCTGTGTCCAGACCCCAGGTCTGTCTCACACCCGGGTGCTCTTCTGGCAGTTTTCTTGTCCAGGACTCTGGGTACAGAGGGCACACACTCGGTGTTTCCTCAGTCACCCTGCGGCTCTGCCGGTAGCAGTAAAGGCCATGTCTGGGTATCATCCTGACCAGACACCGAAATTTCCTGTGAGGTCCGCTCCCATTGTCAGAGAGGAGGGCATGCCTACACCCTGGCTGCGTGACCCAAAGGCTGGGTGCCTCGACCTCTCTCTGGCCCCTCTGAGCAGTGTACCATGGCACACACAGATGCGAAGTCACTCCCATCACTGAGCCCGGTCCTCACTCCTGGCTGCCTCTGCAGACTCTCCTGATCTGGGGTCCTGGAAGGCGAGACGCCATCTCTGGGGGCTGGAGGGGCAGTTTTCAGTAGAGACCACACCCACATTTACCCGGACACCAAGCAACAGGGTCATCTGACTAGGCTTGTTGGGAATTGTCCAGGGACAAGGCCCACTTGGTGCTGGCCACTCCAGGCAAGCATACAGCATGCTGGCATGGAGGGGAGCTAGGTCAGGACAGGTTCCAGGACACTGAAGTTCAGGAATTTTGGAAAGGCTGTTTTCAGAGGAGTGTGGAAAATAGCACTGGGAACAGCTGTGCTCCATGGGGAGTGGGGCCGTCACCTGTAGCAGCCCAGGGCCCTGCACCACAGACAGAGCTAAGGGCCCCTGTGGCCTGGCCTCCCAGACCTGTGCCTGCCCAGCCCTCCCTGCCCCAGGATTACTCACCACCGGTGTTCAGGCTCCTGCTGGCGTTGAGTATGGTCCGGGAGGCCTCGTGCCCCACCACGCACGTGTAAGTGGCCCGAGAAGGGCTGGAGGTGGCCGGGATGTGCAGGACGCTCCAGGTTTGGAATGTCATGTTGCCAGATTGAGGCATAGGACTTGCAGAGGTAAGCCAGGCAGAGTCCACCTCCTTCTGGTCCTCCAGCCACATCAGGAGGATGTGTGTGGGGGAGAAGCCAGACACCATGCACAGGAGCCATGAAGCTGTCTCCATAGAGACTGGAATGGTGAGCAGGATGACAGAGAGGCTGCTGGGAGCCTGGGCTCCTGCGGAGAAATGTGAGGTGAAGCTTGTCATACTGGGCAGGTGGTATCAAGAGAGAAGCCAGGGAGCTTGACTGACAGTAGATACTCTGGCTTTGGAGCTGACTGGGCCCTGCTGGGGGCCAGTTTCCCTTGGGTGGGACAGGGGTGAGGAGGCCTCAGGGTAGGAGTGGGGGTGGGTGGGACCCTGGGCATTCCTTCCTGGGTGCTGCCTTACCGTGCTCCTTCATTGATGTCAACACTTTTGGGGACTGTAGGCTGGCATGGCTCAGGGTGCAGGTGACGGGGGTCCCCTTGTCCCACGTGGACCTAGGCAGGGCCAGGTGACTGCTCTGACTCTGGGATCCATTGGCCAGCCGATCCAGAAGCCCCTCCTTCACACCACTGGTGGGGGGCTTTCCATCTACCTCCCAGGAGAGGTGGGCCTCCTGTAGGTCATTCCCCACCATGAGGCAGGTGAAGGTGGCATTCTCTCGGAACCACAGGTCCTGAAGCGGAGGGGGCAGCAGGTAGACTTGGGGAGGTTGGTGGTGGCTTGGACATTCTGAAAGGAGAGGGCAGTCGGGAAAGTGTTATGGCCACATACTTAGGAGCTGTGCAGAGCTGCTGTGTCCTGGGGTTTGGAGAGTGAAGATGTGGTCAGTGCTGCCCTTGTCATTGCCTGCCCTCCAGGACTGCCTAGTGTCTCCGGACACACCCAGATCCCAGCTTTCCTGTCAGTTGGGTTAGGGACTCATTGCATCCCAGGTTTTCTCTGGAGCCCTCTTCTAGTCTCACTGTTTCTCCATCTGTCCTGAGGCATTGAACAGTTTCCTGAGAGTTCTATCTTCCTGGTTTCCTGAGAGTTCTATCCTCTGGCTTCCTGAGAGTTCCATCCTCCTAGTTTCCTGAGAATTCTATCCTCCTAGTTTCCTGAGAGTTCCATCCTCCTGGTTTCTTGAGAGTTCCCTCTTCTGAGTTTCCTGAGAATTCTATCTTCCTGGTTTCCTGAGAGTTCCATCCTCTGGTTTCCTGAGAATTCCACCCTCCTGGTTTCCTGAGAGTTCCATCCTCCTGGTTTCTGGCTAGGAGTGGCCAGGAGATACTGCAGGGGGAAGTGGAGTGGTGAGACAGGGTGTGGTCTTTGGTGTGGTCATGGTGGGGCACCTGTTGTCAGGCTGTGTCCTGCCTGGAGGTGTGGAGGCTGCTCTGGCCTCTTCGTGGAGCCCTGGATCTGCCCTCAATCTCGGAAAGTAAGGGTACCCATGTTCTCGGCTGAATGTGCTCCCGCCCCCCCTCTCAGAGCCCCTCATTGCCTTTAACATGCTCTTTTTGAAATCCTGGTTCTAACAGGACCCTGATTGGCCCCTTGGAAGCTCTTAGAGGTCAAAGGTTCTCAATATTCAAGGGAATTCATATCCTATTCACTTCTATACTTTAGGAAACAGACAGCTCACATGTTACTGTGCCATAGATCTCTATAGATCTCTATGGCACAGTAGTCTATGGTCTTTGCTTTCTGAACCTCCTCTTCCTTCTTCTCTTCCCTTTTAAAACATTTAAGTGACAAAAAATTTGTATGTCTTTACCATATGTAACAGGTTGGGTTTTCTTTGTTTCCATTTTCATTTGTCTTGAAGTTTTGAATTTCAGTTTCTTGACTAGCTTATGTATTATTCAGGATTAGGCTAATTTCACCTTGTAAAATTCCTGAAGAGCCTTTTGATATAGTCTTATATTGCCATTCTAGTCTAGTCTTATATTGCCATTTCAGTCTTCTTAAGTTTGCTAAAACCATCAATGGTCAAACATATAGATAAATACTGGAAAAAATTACAGGTGTTGTGAGGAGAAAGTACTTTCTACAGATGTTGGATGAAAGGTTCAATAATGTCTGTCTGTCCACTTAGTCTAGATTGCAGTTTAAGTCCAGTGAATCTTTGCTGATTTTCAGACTGAATGACCAGTCCATTGCTATAAGTGAGTGTTGAAATCTCCTGTTACTATTGCATTGCAGTTTATCTTTACTTATAGATTGAATAGTACCTGGTTTATATATTTACATTAGTATCTTTGCATTTGCAATCATTGCATTCTTTTCTAAATTGATAGTTTTTTGGAGGAAATAACCATTTTAATCTTCTTTTGCAGTTTGAACTTGAGGCCTATTTCATGTAATACAAGTGTATCTATTTCTGCTTGCTTTTGGTTGTTGGCATGAAGTATCTCTTCCGTTCCCTCGTTCTCAGTCTCTGCGTCCTTACAGGAGAGGGGAGTATTCTGTAGGCAGCCTGCATTGGGGCCACTTTCCCTCACCCCATCAGTGACTCTACATCTTGTAACTGGACAGTTCAAACCAGTTTCTTTCAGGCTTACTGGTGGGGAGGAAGGCCATTCTTCCTTCATGGTGTTTGTTGTTCTCTGGTTGTCCTGTACACGGTGGCTGCCTTTTTCCCCTCCTTACTTACATGGTGGACTGGTGGCTTACTGTCCCGATGAACTTTGAGTCCCTTCTCTTTCTGGTTTGAATAATTGCTGCATGTCTTGCTGGTTACCACAGACTGACATGAAGATTCTTGGACATGTACAAATACTTTGAAATTTATCTCCCCCTCACAACTTACGTTTTTGGCACCTTAATTTACATGTTTGTGTATCCTGTGTTCTTAACAAGTAATTCTACCTGCAGTTACTTAGACCACTTTGAATTTTAACCTTCATCCTAGTGATTTGAGAGAACTATATGGCATGGTATGGTACTAGCAAATAATGAGCTTGACTATAAATCGGTATATAAATAGTAAATTTCCCCACAAGAGTGAGTTTTACAGCTTCATATGCTTTTCTGATACAATGATTGTCCTTTTGCCTACAGAGGTGACGCGTGCTTAAGCATCTAGTAAGGATAGTGTCATGGGGATAAATTTCCTCAGCTTCTGCTTGTTAGGGAAAGACTTTACCTTTCCTTCGTTTTGGTAGCATAACTGGGCTCAGAATAGTCTTCATGATTGGCAGAGATTGTTTTCCTTTCAGCACTTTGAATGTATCATCATCCTTTCCCTTCCTGTTCTAGGAGATTTGACCTGAGAAATCTCATGGCAGGACTTCTCTTTGTCTACTGCCCACACTTTGATTGTGCATGCCGTGGGGAGACCCCTTGTGTTGAGTCTATCTGGGAAGTTTCTATATCTGGATGTCCTTATTTCTCCCAACACTTGGAAACTTTCCATTCTAATTGCATCAAGCCAGCTTTCTGTCACTTCCTCCAGCTGTTCTCCCTCTGGAATTCCCACAGTGTGGCTATCTGTTTGCTTAATGGTGTCCTATAGGTCCTGTGAGCTTCCTAGTTCTTCCTGATGCCCATTTCTTTTTTCTCTTGTGGCATTTCAAAGGGTCTGCTTTTAAGTTCAAAATTATTTATTCTGCTTGATCCTGTCTCTCATTGAAGCTCTCCATTGTTATTATGTTCCATTCACTGATTGCTTCAGCTTCAATATTTTTGTGTTCTTGTATGTACGCCTACCCTGGAGATTGCTGTCCCTTAGCTTTTCTGCTCAATGCTAGCACTGTATCACTTGAGCCAGAGCTCCACTTCCAGAGTTTTAATTGAAGATAAGAGTCTCATGAACTTTCCTGCCTGGGCTGGCTTCAAGCCAGGATCCACAAATCTCAGATATCTGAGTAGCTACAGGCACGAACCCTTGACACCACACAATATTCTGTTACATTTCACTATTCCTTAAGATAATTATTTTGAATTTCTTTTAGAGTATTTTATAATTGGAATTGTTTGCATTCTTTTGGAGGTTCCGAAGAATCTTGTTTCTTAATGTTTCTACTGTGACTATACGCGTATGGCAAAACCATTACATCTGTAGTAAGCAAATACATTCTCTTGTGGATGGAATTTGAGAATTAGGTTGGTCAAGAGTGTGGGCTTGGGTTTGGCCAGGTTGCATAGAGGAGCCCCTGTAAGGTGACCTTCACTGTCGGTCCAGTCAGCCATGTCAGAGCGTTCTCCGGTGGCCCAGGCTGTGAGATTAGTGGCAGCAGTGGACAGAGGGTACTGAGCTGCTTTTCTGATGGAAGAACTGTCAGTGCTCTAGGCTGGCTGACCACAGAGGCAGCTCGGGTTGAACAGAGTCATAACTGTGAACTCTACATACAGAGCTCCTGCTCAGAACCCTGTTCTGGAGGCAACACACAGGGAACAGGTGGCTCCAGGGCCAGCCCAACCAGGGGGCTTGCAGACAATGGAGGGAGCAGGAGGGAGCAGGCAGCACCAAGGCTCCTCTGCTGTCCTGCAGAGTGGGGGCCATGGCGCTAGTCTCTCAAATGAGGTCTTCCACTTCTTAATGGTCTCAGAGCCACATTTTGCTCTCTCATCAGCCATATGCTTCCCTGGGCAGTCTTGAAGAGCTCCTGACACAGCTCAGAAATGCAAAGCTGGGCCTGGTGGGCCAGGAGAGTCCCAGTGCTGCTTCCTGCTCTGTGTTCTGTGATGTGAGGGCACCCTTCACTCAGGAAGGGCTGAGCATGGCCTCTTCTGTGGCCCACACAGGGCCTGGCTTGCACCAGGTGGAGCATAGGCATCAGTTCAGTGCCTGTTCCTCATCTTGACTCTGGGTTAGACACTGAGCTGAGCAGTCAGGGGAGCAGCCTAGAGGATTCAGCCTGGGGGGTGAGACATGAGTACAAGAGAGGCTTGCTGAGAGGGCAAATGCTCACCTGTATTCCTGGTGGTGGCTCTCATGGTCTCAGTGGAGCCCTTCTCTCCTGGAGGAGGAACAGTGGATTTGGGGAGGATCTGAGCCTTCCCAGAGGCTGAAATCAAAGAAGGAGTGGGCAGATGAGGGTGAGAACACAGAGAGGACTGAGGATCCCAGGGCTTGGTGTGGACCACTGGCAACTAGTGGAAGGAGGATAAGCAGGCTGGGTCACGGCACATAGCAGTATGGAGAAGGGATGTGTGTGGAGAGGGTCCGCTCTCAGCTGTTGCCTTGGCTGGGCCAGCTACTTCCTTGCTCATTTGGGAAAGCATCTCTGAGACAAGCATGGAAGCAATGGACAGATTGGCAGCTGAAAGGGGGTGAGGAAAGTCCAGAAGGAACAGTGAGGGGGAGGGCAGGGGAGCACCACAGAGATAGCCTGAATGGGAGGGCCAGGCAGAGGGGGCAGACGCAAAGACTAGAAGAGAGGGGCTGGGAAGGGGGGCGCGTCATTAGAAGAAGATGATAGGAGAGCCCTGGCAGAGGGAAAGGAGAGAAGGAAGGGCTGCAGTGGACAGACAGAGCAGAGAAGGAGGGGTTCCGGGACTAGAGCTAGAGGGAAGGACCAAAGTGCTCACCACAGAGGGTGGTTAGATGGGGAAGGTCAAAGGACCTGAGAGCAGTGGCAGTGGGGTAGAGCCAGAGGGCACCCAGCAAGAAAGGCCCTCCTGGGTGGTCCAGGACTACCCACCTGGCTTCTGGAAAGTCTTTTCTATGTTGCTCTTGGTCCACTCGTGGTAGACACTGCATTTGTGTGGGCCCAGTTTCCACTGTGAGGCAGGAAAGGAGAATTGGCTGGTCACGGTGTAGAATGTGCCATTCCACGTGGAGGGGAAGGTCTTCTCACCCTTTCTCTCTGCCTTTGAGTCCCAGGTGACCCTCACTGGCTCGGGATTGTACCCAGTCACCAAGCACGCCAGGTTCACGTTTTCACTTGGAACTTTGCACCCTGAGGCCATGGGGAACACACTCGGAGCCATGGTGGTTTCTGCAAGACAGACAGTGGGGTGAGATGGCAGAGAGCTGTGGCAGGGGAGGAGCTCTGAATGAATGGGAAGAGGTGAATGAATGGGTGGAAATGAGCTTGGAGAGAATGGGACTGGATATGTGTCCTGGGCCTTCTGACTTCCAGCCCCACAGGTGTGAGTGACTCAGGTCCCATGCCTCCTCAGTTGGTAGAGACATCTTTGTTTGCTGATGATGTGATGCCAGAATGGGGCCTTTCATCCCTTTGCTACCCGCAGGCCTTTTGTGATGTATTGTCTTTGCCTGAGAGTAGGAGGGATACCCTAGTTTAACGTGAGGCTGGGCACTTCAGCCCTGGCCAGTGCAGACAGTGTCCTGTCCATTCTCAAGGTGCTTTCTCCTTCTGCATTCTCCCCTAACTCCCCACTATCTCTGTGCATGTGCAGTACTCTTCTTCCAGGAACTGCTCCACTAGTCTCACATTCCACATTTCTTTCTGACTCCCTCTGGCCTAGCTCACAAGCACCTGAATAGATCAGTCTCCACATCACATCTTAAGTGTCTCTGGATTATTCTTTCTAAAAGTGTCTTTTAGCAGTTGCACAAAGAGTTTTTTCCTCGCTGGGTAGGTTCATGAGTACAATGCACCTTAACCAATATTCCCCATTTGGTTGTCCCACCCCCCCCCCATCTCTCTCAACCCTACCCATCCCCATCAAGTTACCAGCTTCCAAGTTCACACATGTGCATGGACTATTATGACCACATTCACCACCCTCCTTCCTCTCTTCATTCATCTACCTCCTTGCCTCTTGGTCTCCCACACTGCTACAACAACACATTCTTCTGCTTATGGGTGTGTGTGTGTGTGTGTGTGTGTGTGTGTGTGTGTGTGTGTGTGTGTGTGTTAGTCCTGGGCCTTGAATTCGGGCATGAGAGCTGTCAGAGAGCTCTTTTTGCTGAAGGCTAGCACTCTACCACTTTAATCCACAGCATCACCTCTGGTTTTCTGGTAGTTAATTGGAGATAACAGTCTCCTGGACTTTTGTACCATGGCTGGCTTTGAACTGGGATCCTCAGATCTCAGCCTCCTGAGTAGCTAGTATTATAGGCACTAGCCTATGGTGCTTGGCATTTCCTGGAACTGTTATTGTTAAACGCAAAGTTCACAGAAGACACTCTATTGAAATCTTCCTCTGCAGATACCACATTTATTATGTTTCTGCATATATGCATAAGACCCTGCATGTTTTCATATATGTTTGTAATTTAAATCTAACTTCCAGATATGAGAGGAAACATGTACCCTTTTTTCCCACTGAGCCTGATTTACTTTACTTCACATAATTTTATTACAGGTCCATCCATTTCTCTGCAAATGACATAATATTTTTCCTGATGCATGAGTAAAATTCAATTGTATGAACATATATACAAATATATCTCACACATTCATATTACATCTAGCACACACATACTCACAGATTGATAGGTGATCAACAGGCAAACAACATTTACTGACCCATTCATCTGTTGTGGCACATCTGGGCTATAACTTGGCCATCCGTAGTGCAGCAATGAACATGGGTGTGCAAGTTTGATTACTATTTTCTGACTTGTCATGTTTGGGTACATGATTCTTGGCCATTCTTGACTATACTGGGATTTTGGATGTTTTCCTTGCCTGATTACCAACCCTACATCACCGGGAAGGAGATGTTGGGCCATGGCTGTGATTACAGAGTGTGGTTATATTGCTGAAATGGCCCCGGAATGGGAACCAAGCTGGGGTAGACTCATATTGGCTCTGTCCTGGCACCTAATCCAATAGGACTGGGGTCCCTGTAAAGGGCCAGTTGGGGATTTGGACACACGCCTGAGCAGGCCAGGAAGAGGAGGCTGCCTGTAGGCACTGCTTCAGCTGGCCAAGGGACAGCATCCTGAGTGTCACAGAATGAGGAAGGAGGCCTGGGACAGCGTCTCCCCATGACAAAGGCCCTGCCCTGTGACCCCAGCTCTGGCCTCAGAGCTGGAAAGAACCAAGCCCTGAGGCTCCAGCCAACTGTCTGTGTTGCTTTCAACCTGCACAGGTTTGGGTCCCAGGTATAGTGTGCAGGTGTAACAGACACCTGAATGTGTGTAAGAGGATTTGGAATTGCTTACTGGGGCCTGCACATCCCCAGTTCTGTAGGCCCAAGATGTGCTTAGCTGCTCTCTGCATGCTCAAGGGGCCCCTTCTGAGTCCTGGCTCTTGACCTTGACCCTTCTAATGGCACCGTCCTAGATACTTCTGTTCTGATCCCTCTTCACGCTCTGCATCCCCAGGGTAGGCTGCTCTTTCCCATGGCTTGGTGTTTACTCTAGCTGTCAACACCATGAACAAGGAGTGTCCCACCGCCTTCCATCCTGTTTTTTCAGGGCTCCCATCTCTGGGTGGTGGGTGGGGGTCCCACCATGAGCAGCCCTCTGAGGAATCCCCTTCCCTCTTGTGTGCTGTGGCCCGGCCACCACTTCCTTTCTATTCCCAGTGCTGCCGGACCCTTTCTCCTCTTCCTATGCCTCCTGGTCCCACAAGATTTCAGCAATTACTTTAAGTCTAAGTGTTCCTGACCACTCCCAGGGTGATGCTCTGAATTCCAGCCTGGGGAGGGGGGAGGGAGGTGATGAGGACACCATGGGATTTGCGCTTGGAAGAGAGAGACTCCACAGGGACCCCCACCCCTTCTGAGGCCTAAATGAGAAGGTGCCACCGCGGCACCAGGAAGTTGACTTCCCCACACAGGAATCTGCTGAAGCCTTCATCTCAGACCTCCAGCCTCAAAACCTTGAGAAATACATGCCTCTATCTTAGGTCATCACTGTGGGACATTTTGTTATGGCAGCCCAAATGCCCTGAAACACTGGTTCACCCAGAACTCCCACACTCCTGGCTGCAGTTCACCAACAGGCACACATGGAAGGTAATTCTTGCACACTATGGGAGGGACATGCCCAGAGTGCTTAGCCTGCTAGTCTTGTATCCTGATGGCACAGGCCTCACAAGCCACAAAGGTTTGGAACAAGACCCAAAGTGTCACAGCTTGCTAGAAATCCCGCACAAGAGAGATGGTGGCGGTGCTGGACTTCCACTGTGTCTGAGAGACCAGTTCTGGAATTCTCCCAACTGAACAAGCCTGGCCTGGCTGGCCACATGTGTTGTGGTCTCCAATGCTGAGCGCTCCGGATGGCTCTCTTCCCTTCCTCACAGCTCCCTTTGGACTTAGGTCATCCCTCCAGATGCCTACGTGGAAAGTTTGTAAAAGAAACAATCCTTCACGAGAAAGTGGTTTCACAGGAGAAAGTATCTGTTTATTTTGGTCCACATATGCGCACAGCACAGAAGTAAGCAGGCAGACCCACAGACGGGCTCCACTGGCCTTGGTGGCCAGTCTATTTCAAAGCTCAAAGCTGAAGGGTGACATGCGGGAGAGTTGGGTACAAGTCTGTCTGCCACACAGATTGAGCCTGCCAAGCTCAGAGGTGGTCCCTTGTGGCTCAGCCCTTAGATCTCCAGTGTGCTTCCCTAGGCAAGTCACTTCACCTGCAGGCATCAAAGAAAGCGAGTGTGAGCCACGGTCCCCTATTATGAGTGGATGTCAGGGAAAGTGAGCCCAGGGTGGACCCCAGAAACTTCTGTCCAGCCCAGGCTGCTGCTCCGAGTCAGCTCCCAGCACCCTCTCAGCCCCAGCCAGTCTACCTTGAACAGGGTGACTGTGGTGCTGTAGAAGAGGCTCAGGAGGAAGAGGACGATGAAGGTGGAGGCCGTGGTCCAGAGGTTCTCGAAGCCCTCCTCCTCGGCATTCACCTCCCCCTCTGTGAGGGAAGACACAGAAGGAGAGGGGGTCAGTGTGCGGTGGGTGCTGGAGGTACAATAATGTCTAATGCTGCCTGGGCACCTGCCTGATACCTGCTGTTGGGCTGGGAGCATCCAGGCTGGGTCTGGAGGAGACCTTGCCAGCACAGGATGGGTTCCTTGACAGTGCTGGCTAGACAGAGGACCAGCATAGCCAAGCAGAAGCAGGCAGTGACCCAGCACCCTGCCCTGAGCCCTGGGGCGGCAGACAGAGCAAGTCAGATACAGTATGTGGACATGGGTGCAGGGAAAGAGGAAAGACAGTGTCTGGTGTGTCCTGGACTCTCTGTGCAGGTGCCAGATCCTAGGCTACCTGGCCACTTGTCTTCTGAAAAGCTGAAGAGGAGCTCCCTGTCCCTGTGCTTCACGACAGAGCAGTGGGAGATGGAGTCTGAGGTGGCCCTGTCCTTTTTTTTTTTTTTAAACAGTCCTTGGGCTTGAACTCAGGGCCTGAGCACTGTCCCTGGCTTCTTTTTGCTCAAGGAGAGCATTCTATGATGTGAGCCACAGCACCACTTCTGGCTTTCTCTATGTATGTGGTGCTGAGGACTGGAACCCAGGGCTTCATGCATGCTAGGCAAGCACTCTACCACTAGGCAACATCCCCAGCCCTGCTCTGTTCTTATTTCTGGGCAGGACTCTGACAGCTGGTCCCACCCCGGAGCAGAGTCCCTATGGGTAATTGTCCTTCCTCTCCCAGCACTGATGGCTCTTGGGTCCTGAGGACAGACACAGAGGGAGACAGGGGGATGAGAGCACTCAGCAAGGCCTCTGCCTGGGAACACAGGCTACTGGCAGCAGCTGCAGCTCAGGTCATAAGGGGCTGAGAGCCCTGGGAGTGTCTAGGGTCTACCCCAGCCAGGCAGTGTCTGGTGGGCATGTAGTTCTCACCAGGGCTTTGTCTTCCCGGCCTGCCTCTCCTGGGTAGCTGGCTTCTGCAGGCCAGCCTGGCAAGCAGGGTGGGTATATGGGGGACAGGTTCACTAGACTGATCTCCTGTGGCTTCCTACTAAAAGGGAGCATCCAAGAGCAGGCCTAGATGCCACTCTCTCTGTCAGGATGTTTCTCCAAACCCCGGGGCTGGAGTTACCTACTGCCTTCACCTCAAACCTAGACAGGCAGGCACACTCTGTCCTTGGGCACAGAGTTGGTTCTCCTGGAAGCTGTGGTGGCTCAGCCCAGGGCTTTGAGCCCTGGGCTTGGACCGAGGGATGGTGAGCCTGGTCAGAATCCAGGCTGGGCTGGGCTTGGAAGTATGTCCATAAAGACAGAGACAAACAGAGCTGTGGGAGAGAAGCCCTGGAGACAATACCTGCAGCATAGTGCCCCTACTGGCATCTGTGAACCTTGTCTGTGCCTATGTGTCCCTGTGTTGATGTGTGCAGGTGTGTGCTATGTCCGTATCTTTGTACACAGGCATGTTTGTGCTCTCATGTCTTTGGTCTGTGTGTGTTTACCTTTGCCCCTTCTGTGTTTGTGTGCATACATGTGTATAGGTGTGCATGTGTCCATGTGTATCAGAGCCTGCAATGTTTCTCTGTGTGGCCACACGTGTTGATGCCTGATTGTGCTTCTCTTCCTGCTTGTGTGCATCATGTTTGTTGCATGTAGAGTCCATGTGTGTCCACGTGTGTGCCTATGTACCAGTGCAGCTCTCCGCTTATGAATGCGTGTTTGCATGTATGCACACATTCACATCCATGTTCATGTCGCTGGCTCTATTTCCTTGTGCGGCAGGTATTTCCATGTGTGCTCATGTGTGCGTGTGTATTTCCACATGTGTCTGTGTCATTTAGTGCTCTGTGTGTGCATTCTGTGGGTTGCGCAGATCCTTCCTGGGGTCACACAGAGGCAGGCAGTGCAGAGGTAGAGCATAGGCCAAGAGGGAGGGACCCTGCAGGGTGTGGGCGGGGTGGGCACGGCCCAGCCATGCTCGCAGCAGGCAAGAGCATCGCACACTCAAGACCAGCATCTTTTGAAAGGATCTTTTTATTTCTACTTTTATAAAATGCACTATTTCATCCCCCTGACATGCTTAGTTTGCACACACCACATACACACACTCACACATACAGAGCCCCTGGGTCTCAGAGCCTGGCTGGTGGGGGCCATGGTCAGTAGCAGGTATTGGCTGTGTCGGACATGATCAGGGACACGTTGTACAGAGTGGGTTTACCAGTGGACTTGTCCACGTTCCTCTCTGTCACCATGAATGGCAGGGCCTGGTGAGCCACGACGCATGTGAAGATCTCCCCGGAGTTCCAGTCCTCCTCGGGCACCGTCAGGAGGCTGTGGGTGAAGTAGAGGCCTGGGGCCTGGGGCTCAGGAACCGGGGGGCTGGTCACATACTTGTCCGAGGACAAGGGCTTCCCCCCCTGGAGCCACCGCACAAAGACATCGGGGGGAGAGAAGGCCTTCACCAGGCAGCTGATTGTGGCTGACTCCCGCAGGACCAGCTGTTCCCGGGCTGGGGGCAGCAGGTACACGGCGGGTGGGTGCTTGGCCACATCTGTGAGCAAAGAGACAGTGGTGAGTGCAGGGCGAGCAGCGGGCAGTTACCTCCCGGGGGCCATGGAGAGGCGGGAGTGGGAGCCTGGCCTACCTCTGGGCTTGGAGATGGTCTGCTTCACCGGTGAGGGAAGGTCTGTGTGGGTCACGGTGCACGTGAACCTCTCCCCAGACTCCCAGTCCTCCACACAGACGCTCGCCTCCCCACGTCTGCTGAAGGTGCCATTCGGGTGGCTGTTGACGTTAGTTAGGTTGGTTGGCAGTGCCTCACCATTCTGGCGTGTCCAAGAGATGTTTAGGGTTTCACTGGTGGCCATGTCTGTGACCAGGCAGGACAGCTTGGCTGACTTGGTGAGGAAGATATCGGCAAAGGAGGGGGGTGTGGCGAAGACTTGGATGTCTGTGGATGGACCTGTGGTCAAGAGAACACTGCTCTCAGCACTGGATCTGAAGTCCAGGAAGGGTTTCATTTCCTCCACAAGAGTAGCAGCTGACTTCTGAGTCCTCCCTGTCCTGTTGCAGGGGGACACTTGTCCCTCGCTGGACCTCCCACCCTGCTGCCCCTGCCCCTGCCCTTGCACTTGGCAACTGTGGGAAGCCAAGGCTCAGGGAGCAGAGGGACATATGTGATAGAGTCTGCCACGCTTGGGTGGACGTGTGTGTGTGTGTGTGTGTGTGTGTGCGCGCACATGTGTGTACTCTGACCTGGGACGTTGGGCAGTGTTCTCAGGGAAAGCCACTCACCAACATTGCATGTGGATGACACGTTCTTCATGAAAGTGAGTCCTTTGTGATCCACGCGACAGGTGAACACGCTCTGCCCCAGCCACTCAAACTGGGTGATGGTCAGTTGGCTAACGATGCTGAAGGTTCGGGGCCCGGATTCTTGGATCTCTGCCCTCACCTCTTCAGTGGTAAAGCCAGACATCACAGGCTTTCCATCTCGTAGCCAAGACACTGTGATCTGCTTGGGGCTGAAGCCTGTGGCCTGGCAGATAAGACTGGACTTGCTTGTGCCAAAGAAGGCATCTCGAGGGGGCATGAACACGGTCACAGTGGGAGGCTGCTCTCGGACCTCTGCAGTGGAGGCAAGAGGCATTAGTGGGGTCTGATCTAAGCCCTGCCCACTGGTCCCCCCATCCCAATCTTTCCGCCTACAGTGGGGAGTAGTTGGCTCTCACCTGGAAGATGCACATGTAGGTCTTTGTTGTGGTCACCATGCTTGACTTTGCACACCAGGTAGTCATCTGTGCCTTCCACGATATCCCTTGAGGGCAGGAGCACCTGCGAGGTGGCTACATACTTGCCCCCCTTCTGCTGGGTGGGGAAGGTGGTGATGCCCTGGCTGACCTCAGATCTGTTCTTGTAATTCCAGGAGAAGGAGATGGAGCTGGGCAGGAAGTCCTGTGCCAGGCAGCCCACGGCCACCTGGTTCTCATCGGACAGGGGGCTCTCGCAGGAGACGAGGGGGAAGACACTTGGGGGAGATGGGCTTGCTGGGGACCCAAAAGGGACAGAAGAGAAAGGAGGGGTGAGAAGTGTCTTCCCATGCCTGTAGGCCAGGGACTCGCTGTCTACTCCCTATCCCACTGCAGCTGCCGGCTCAGGACCAAGTCTGTCTACAGCCCTCCCAGAGCAGGCAGGGCTCCCGCTGGCAGAAGGCATGGTGCTTCCTGGTGTACTGACACCAGGCTGGTGGGGGAGTGAGAGGACCTCCATGGCCCCCTGCTCCTACCCAGTTTGGAGCCTGGCCTGAGGGAGATGCGTGTGTGTTAGAACTGGGGATCTGGCTGTCACCAGCCAGCACCATGCAACACCAACACTGTGCTCAGGCTCAGGCTGCATTTTGTACCTCTGCTTCCTCTGCGCATCAGTCCAAGGTGCCAGGTCCCACACCCAGAACCGGAGGAGCCACAGGGGCCTCAGCCTCAGGCAGCACCTGGCCCAGTCACGCTGGAAGTCACTATAAAGCCTCTGTAGGCTTGTGGTGAGGGTCCTGTGTGGTAGGGGTGAGGTGAGATCTGATGGGAGAGCAGGTGTAGAACCAACTTGATCTTCTACCTAGATACAAAATCATAAACACCTGCCCAGACCCCAGGACCAGTAGCTCAGCACAGCTACATCTGGCTTTGGACAAAGTCAGCTCAGTCAGCTCAGACCAGCTCAGGCCAGCGTAGCCTAGCACAGCCCAGCTCAGGCTAGCTCAGGCCAGCTGAGCCTACCTAGCACAGTCCAACTCAGACCAGCTCAGGCCAGCTCAAGCCAACTCAGACCAGCTCAGGCCAGCTCAAGCCGACTCAGACCAGCTCAGGCCAGCTCAGGCCAACTCAGACCAGCTCAGGCCAGCTCAGGCAAGCTTAGCCAACTCAGACTAGCTCAGGCCAGCTCAAGCCAACTTAGGCCAGCTCAGCCTAGCACAGCTCAGCTCAGTCCAGCTCAGTCCAACTCAAGCCAGCTCAGTCCAGCACAGGCCAACTCAGGCCACCACTGCTCATTCACCACGGCTCTCCTAGCTAATCAACTTGGAACAGCTAAGTTGATACCCTGACTCAAACCAGCTTCAGAGGTGCTCCTCAGAGCCCAATTCAGGGGAAGCCACCCCAGCTGCTTCTAGAAAGGTTTACTCCAGCCCAGTTCACCCTAGCCTATCTCACCTTATCCCAGTTCAACTCACCTTAGCCCAGCTAGCCACAGCCCTGCTCACTCCAGCCCAGCTCACCCCAGCCCAGTATACCCTAGGTCAGCTAATCCCAACTCAGCTCACCCCAGCAAGGATCACCATAGCTCAGCTAACTCAGCTAACCCAGGCTCAGTTCAGCTCAGCTCAGCTCAGCTCAGCTGAACTCACCCCAGCTCAGTTCACCCCAGATCAGCCCAGCTCCCCCCAGCTCAGCCCAGCCAAGCCCAGCTCAGCTCAACTCAGCTCACCCCAGCTCAGCTCACCCCAGCTCAGCTCAGCTCACCAAAACTCAGCACACCGCAGCTCACCCAGGCCCAGCTCACCCCAGCTCAGCCCAGCTCATCTCAGCTCAGCTCACCCAAGCTCAGCACAGCCCAGCCCAGCTCAGCTCAACTCAGCTCACCCCAGCTCAGCTCAGCTCAGCTCACCCCAGCTCAGCTCAGCTCACCCCAGCTCAGCTCAGCTCACCCCAGCTCACCCCAGCACAGCTCAGCCCAGCTCAGCTCAGCTCACCCCAGCTCAGCTCACCCCAGCTCAGCTTAGCTCACCCCAGCACAGCTCAGCTCACCCCAGCACAGCTCAGCTCACCCCAGCTCAGCCCAGCTCATCTCAGCTCAGCTCATCCAAGCTCAGCACAGCCCAGCCCAGCTCAGCTCAACTCAGCTCACCCCAGCTCAGCTCAGCTCAGCTCACCCCAGCTCAGCTCAGCTCACCCCAGCTCAGCTCAGCTCACCCCAGCTCAGCTCAGCTCACCCCAGCACAGCTCAGCTCACCCAAACTCAGCTCACCGCAGCTCACCCAGGCCCAGCTCACCCCAGCTCAGCCCAGCTCACCCCAGCTCAGCTCAGCTCAGCTCAGCTCAGCCCAGCTCAGCTCAGCCCAGCTCACCCCAGCTCAGCTCAGCCCAGCTCACCCCAGCTCAGCTCAGCTCAGCTCACCCCAGCTCAGCCCAGCTCAGCTCAGCTCAGTTCACCCCAACTCAGCTCACCGCAGCTCATCCAGTCCCAGCTCAGCTCAGTTCACCCCAGCTCAGCTCAGCTCACCCCAACTCAGCTCACCCCAGCTCATCCAGTCCCAGCTCACCCCAGCTCAGCCCAGACCAGCCCAGCTCAGCTCAGCTTACCCCAGCCCAGCTAAGCTCAGCTCACCCCATCTCAGCTCAGCTCACTCCAGCTCAGCTCACCCCAACTCAGCTCACTGCAGCTCACCCAGGCCAGCTCACCCCAGCTCACCTCAGCTCAGCCCAGCCCAGCTCAGCCCAGCTCACCGCAGCTCAGCTCACCCCAGCTCACTGCAGCTCAGCTCACCCAATCTCACCTCAGCTCAGCCCAGCTCAGCTCAGCTCAGCTCACCCCAGTTCAGCTCAGCTCACCCCAGCTCAGTTCAGCTCACCCCAGCCCAGCTCACCCCAGCTCAGCTCAGCCCATCCCAACTCAGCTCAGCTCAGCACAGCCCAGCCCAGCTCAGCTCACCCCAGCTCAGTTCAGCTTACCCCAGCTAAGCTCGGCTCACCCCAGCTCAGCTCACTCCAACTCAGCTCACCACAGCTCATCCAGGCCCAGCTCACCCCAGCCCGCGCCAGCCCAGCCCAGCTCAGCTCACCCCAGCTCAGCTCAGCTCATCCAGTCCCAGCTCACCCCAGCTCAGCTCAGCTCATCCCAGCTCAGCTCAGCCTAGCCCAGCTCAGCTCACCCCAGTTCACCCCAGCCTAGTTCAGCTCAGCTCAGCTCACCCCAGTTCACCCCAGCCTAGTTCAGCCCAGCTCACCCCAGCTCAGCCCAGCTCAGCTCACCGCAGCTCATCCAGGCCCAGCTCACCCCAGCCCGCGCCAGCCCAGCCCAGCTCAGCTCACGCCAGCTCACCCCAGCCTAGTTCAGCCCAGCTCACCCCAGCTCAGCCCAGCTCAGCTCAGCTCAGCTCAGCTCAGCTCACCCCAGCTCAGCCCAGCTCAGCCCAGCTCAGCTCAGCTCACCCCAGCTCACCCCAGCCTAGTTCAGCCCAGCTCAGCCCAGCTCAGCCCAGCTCAGCTCAGCTCACCCCAGCTCACCCCAGCCTAGTTCAGCCCAGTTCAGCTCACCCCAGCTCACCCTAGCCTAGTTCAGCCCAGCTCAACTCACCCCAGCTCACCCCAGCTCACCCCAGCTCAGCCCAGCTCACCTCAGCTCAGCTCAGCTCACCCCAACTGAACCTACCGCAGCTCACCCAGGCCCAGCTCACCCCAGCTCAGCCCAGCTCAGCCCAGCTCACCCCAGCTCAGCTCAGTTCAGCTCAGCCCAGCTCAGCCCAGCTCACCCCAGCTCAGCTCAGTTCAGCTCAGCCCAGCTCAGCCCAGCTCAGCCCAGCTCACCCCAGCTCAGCCCAGCTCAGCCCAGCTCAGCTCAGCTCACCCCAGCTTACCCCAGCTCAGCCCAGCTCAGCCCAGCTCAGCTCAGTTCAGCTCACCCCAGCTCAGCTCACCCCAGCTCAGCTCAGCTCACCCCAACTCAGCTCACCGCAGCTCATCCAGGCCCAGCGCACCCCAGCCCAGCCCAGCCCAGCTCAGCTTACCCCAGCTCAGCCCAGCCCAGCTCAGCTCACCCCAGCTCAGTTCAGCTCACCCCAGCTCAGCTGAGCTCACCCCAGCTCAGCTCAGCTCACGCCAGCCCAGCTCACCCCAGCTCAGCTGAGCTCATCCCAGCTCAGCTCAGCTCAGCCCAGCTCAGCCCAGCTCAGCTCAGCTCACCCCAGCCCAGCTCAGCTCACCCCAGCTCAGCCCAGCTCAGCCCAGCTCAGCTCAGTTCAACTCACCCCAGCTCAGCCCAGCTCACCCCAGCACAGCTCAGCTCAGCCCAGCTCACCCCAGCTCAGCTCAGTTCAGCTCAGTTCAGCTCAGTTCAGCTCAGCCCAGCTCAGTGCAGCTCACCCCAGCTCACCCCAGCTCAGCCCAGCTCAGCCCAGCTCAGCCCAGCTCACCCCAGCTCAGCTCAGTTCAGCTCACCCCAGCTCAGCTCACTCCAGCTCAGCTCAGCTCACCCCAGCTCAGCTCAGCTCAGCCCAGCTCACCCCAGCTCAGCTCAGTTCAGCTCACCCCAGCTCAGCTCACTCCAGCTCAGCTCAGCTCACCCCAGCTCAGCTCACTCCAGCTCAGCTCAGCTCACCCCAGCTCAGCCCAGCTCACCCCAGCTCAGCTCAGTTCAGCTCACCCCAGCTCAGCTCACTCCAGCTCAGCTTACCCCAGCTCACCCCAGCTCAGCTGAGCTCACCCCAGCTCAGCTCAGCTGAGCTCAGCTTGCCCCAGCTCAACCCTCTCCAGCCCAGTTCACCCTAGCTCAGTTCAGTTCAGCTCACCCCAGTTCAGCCCAACTCAGGCCAGCCCTGTCCATATCATTAGCTCAGGCAGGTCGGCCAGCCTGGGTCTTCTCTACCCCTCTGAATAACGATAGAAGTTGCTCCTGAAGAGCAAGGCCAATGCACCTTCTCAGCAAAAGCTTTATTCTTCCCACCTCTGCCTATGGCTCTCCACCCATCACTGCTTCTGTGTTTAAGGCTTCCAAGCAGTCTTGTTCACCTCATCCTTTAATAACTGGGAGGAGTGTTTCCTGGAAACTTTAAAACTTACTAAAAAGTCTTGGGATTTAGATTAAAAATATATAAGGTCTTTTCCAAAGAAAAGTTGCTTCTCCTCCATTGTGAACAACTTTGTCTGTGCCTAGGGGCTGGGGAGTACCCAGAGGATCCTCCATCAGAGCCTTTGCCTCCCTGAGCACCCCTTTATCCAGAATCTCTCCTTTCTGAGTGTAACGCTAGCTTCCTACCCTAATGTCACTCTAGATTAAAACCATCATCAGCAACAACCAAGATATTTATTTTGTCAAAATTTGCCACTTAAAAATTCTTCTGTTGGCCATAAAAGCTCCTTAGAAGTCATAAGAAAGATATAAAACTCAAAGCTGCAGCTAGAACATAAAGTGGAGACCGTACTAGTGGTCTTTTGTATTTTTTAAAGCATTATAAGCATCATAATCAATAGTTGATATGCAACAGAGCATTCCACTTCTCCTTGACAAGTCAATTATGGAAAGTTAAACGACTCAGGCAATAGTCACTCAAAGAAGTCATGAATCAATCTTCCCTACCTGAGACAATGATTGAAGACCGATTCCCCTTCAATTAGAAAGACACTTGCAGAGCAGCGTCTGCAGCATGAGCTGCCTTCTGCTTACCGTGCAGGGCGCCTGGTCACTGGGAGGTCTGGGGTCTTGGCATGGAATGGCTCCTCCAGGCCCATTAGAAATGGTTGATTCATGAATAGCCAGATGGGCTGATAGCAGAAGCCACAACTGCACGTTTGTCTGTCTGAGTTGTCCCCAGTAGGCCTGGCCTGGTCCAGCAGCAACCCACTTCCAGCTCCTGCACACGTACCCCTTCAACAAGAGGCCAGTCCGGTGGCCACTCAAAACAGAACTTGTTTTTCCACAGTGGTACAATTTCCTTTCTTTTTCTCTCTGGCTGGGTTCCTTCTTAATTCACCAACTAATATATGTAACTGAAATAATCCAAATTCTAACCATTTAAACTAAAATTTATCATCTCAAAAAGTGGTCTTGGAAGGTACTTATGAAGGTATCTTTATCAAAGTATTTCTTCTTAATCATAAAGAGAAAATTGACAAGACTATAGTCATGTAAAAATATGGCTTAAGATATTGGGGAAAAGGTTGAGATTAATTATCAGAGAGCAACAGCAAAGTAATTTAAAAAACTTTCCTAAAAACATTAATGATAAAAGATAAACTTCCCCAGGCAATTCAATTTCATATGCTGTTGACCCTTACTTGAAAGTGAATATAATTTAGAAGTTGATAAGCTAGGTTTCAGCAAATTAGACATTAGTAAACTTAGATTGAAAAATTGAATGCACAAGGTTAAAAGAGGATCTTTCCAGTTTCGGTCAGTATCCTCACTCTATTTTAGAAGTTGATAAGCTAGGTTTCAGCAAATTAGACATTAGTAAACTTAGATTGAAAAACTGAATGCACAAGGTTAAAAGAGGATCTTTCCAGTTTCGGTCAGTATCCTCACTCTATTTTAGAAATGCAAATTATCCAGGTGTTGTTTTGCTCAGAGGGAACTTTCAGAACTGTGGTGCTGGGCAAAACACTTCAAAACCACATTTCCACAACTAATGCTATAAATTCACCTGTGGTGTTTTTCTTGGTTCCTAAAATAGACTCTTGACATGACTTGCTTCCAGCCACCTGCAGCAGGTGTCCTGGCCCCAGGAGGCCATCTTGACTCTAACTCAGCAACTACTCCTGGCATCACTCAATCAATTAAAAAAAATAAGCTTGCTTTATTATGATCACATCTCAGTTCTGAACCAAGGGAAACCTTGGCTAGACTGTCAGAATGCCAATTCCAAATGACACACAATTGCTGAGAGGTAAAGGTTTTAAATACTTAGACATTAAAAAATTGAATGTAGTTGAAAACCTCTCATGTTTCTAAGTCACACTTTGCTTTCATAGGAGCCACTTATCTTCTAACACTTAGCAGGCACTCTTGCCAGCATTTTAACCCAGACGCACTCCCCTGGCCTTCCCCAGTCTCTGGGCAGTGGCTGCCCTTTCTCTCAAGACAAAGGCACATCTATCAAAAGACAATTGTCAGATTTACTTATCCAGACTATTTGCTTTCCAACCAATATAGAATTCAAGACACAATGCCGCTCAGAGCATTACTTGCAGTGTTAAAGAAAACATTCCACTTTGGACTTTACGCCTGGTTATCTTGCTGCTCTACAAATGCAGTTGCCAGCACAGTGACTCCCAAGCGGAGCTGCCCCAGCATGGTCACAGTGATTCTCCAGTCACCGGGACAGTTTTAGCATCATGTCTGTCCCCAGGCCCCTCTTTGAGAGCCCCAGCCACACCGTCAGAGGTGTCTGTCCTTATTCCAGCTTTCCAAAAGCAGCAGAAAACCCAAGGAGGCTCTCAGAGCCCCCAGACACTCCAGTCCCTGGCCTTCCCTGGCCAGCCTGCCCTGTCACCTCAGGGACATGCCCCAAGGACCACTCTGCGATGCTCAGCAAACCCCACAGGCAAGAGCAGAAAATGAAGGCCCCAGAGAGGCAGTTCTTACCTGAGGAGACGGTGACATGGGTCCCTGGACCCCAGGTATCTAAGGCGTAGTAATCACAATGGTGGAGTCCCCATCTGTATCCCACATAAACCGTGGTGCCTTTCTGCCATGGCCCCTGCCACCCGAACTCCACGCTGGTCCCAGACACCCATCAGAACTGACAATTCAAGTTTCTATCCTAGATTGTCCTTGCTGCATTCCCACTGGGCCAGACACTGGGGAGCCCTCTGTATCTGCCAGGCACTCAAAATTCTAAGTCTAGACTCTCAGAAGCCAAACTGCCAGTGGCCTGGAGAGTTTCTCAGATCACATAGGAATCTAATCTACCCTGGTCGGGAAAGTGGGGTCACAGAACAGGTAGAGCCAGGTCACAACAGTCCCAGTATCTCTGATGTTGCTCCACAGAGGAGGGAGCCATCACCCATATCAGCCAGTGAAGAAGCCTGTCCTGAGCTCTCATGGCCCAACTTGGGGACCAGGGTGCCTGGATGTGCAGCTCCCATTTGTGGGTACCCTCTCATTGGCTCCCTTTCTGACTCCTCAAATGATCTGAGCCTCAAGTGCAGTTAAAGTAAGTAAAGGTCAGAATTCATTAGAGGAAAAGGTGACCAGGGCCTCTGTCCCTGGGCAATCAACCATAGTAGGACACTCAACAAGAACAGGTACCTTACCGGGTCCTCTGGACAGGAGCCCTGCAAGGACCAGGACAGCAGGACCAAGGGACCTGGTGGCCAAGGGTGGCCTGGATCCTTGATGGTCTCCTGGCTGCAGAGTCTACAAGTTGAATGTGTCTGTCTGTGAGAGTCAAGGCCCTCAAAGACCCCCCTTCCTGGCCCCCAGGCGGCCTTGGTCCTTCCTGGCCTGAGATCCAGAGATACTCGCTTTTGTCCCCCAAGTATTGCAAAATTCTCCAAAGTAAGTAGAGGAGAGAGGCTGTAAGGACTCACCTGAGGAGACGGTGACCAGTGTTCCGGAGCCCCAGTAGTCAAAGTAGTCACACTGCCTCAGACGCCCTTAGGGCATCTACAAAAACCTGATTCCCCACCTGCGCCTGCTTCCCATGGTCATCACAGTCCTAGTGAGGCCCATAGCTCTTCCCATCCTTCACCCTGAGCCAAGGGTCCCTATCTCCTCAGAAAAGCCATCTGCAGGGCACAGAACCCATAGTCCAAGAGACCCCTGTGAGCCCGAGAAAGCTCTACACAAAACAACAGACTTGTGAAAATCTCTTTCCCAGTTCCAGACAGAGGATACTGGCTCTGATCAGGAGGCAGAGAGGAAATCAGCTTACCTGAGGAGACGGTGACCTGGGTGCCCTGGCCCCAGACATCAAAGTACCAGTATCACAGTATTAGCTTTCCTGCTGTCCCTGCTCATAAACTTATCACCCGCCCGTTTCATAACACTGTTGGTCTCAGATGCAGGACTCACCTGAGGAGACGGTGACCAGTGTTCCGGAGCCCCAGTACGCAAAGTAGTCACACTGCTTCAGACACCCTTAGGGCATCTACAAAAACCTAATTCCCCACCTGAGTCTGACCGGCCTGCTTCCCATGGTCATCACAGTCCTAATGAGGCCCATAGCTCTTCCCATCCTTCACCCTGAGCCAAGGGTCCCTATCTCCTCAGAAAAACCATCTGCAGGACACAGAGCCCATGGTTCAAGAGACCCCTGTGAGCCCGAGAAAGCTCTACACAAAACAACAGACTTGTGAAAATCTCTTTCCCAGTTCCAGACAGAGGATACTGGCTCTGATCAGGAGGCAGAGAGGAAATCAGCTTACCTGAGGAGACGGTGACCTGGGTGCCCTGGCCCCAGACATCAAAAGCATTGACACAGTGAGCTAGCCCTGTACTTAAGGCCACAGAATACCAAGGCCATGATCTCCAAGACCCCAGAGAACCTGTTTTCTGCTTGAAAACATGGCCACACCCACCCACAGCCCTAGCAAACTTCATCTGCCTCAGATCCTGATGTCTGTTGTGGGCTACAGGGCCCCTGCCCAGTCCTTCTGATACTGGTGTCCACTCACCCACTCCTAATTTCAGTGCTCCAGGCCCTTCCCATTCCACTCTCTTCTGGCCTGACTCCTGTCCCCAGGAAAGGTCCTCTCTCCCTCAGAGATGGCCAAAATCTCTTCTGCTCTAGCTTCCTTCAGATCTCTACTGCTGTGGGGCTCTGCAGGCTGCCCTAGGAAAGCTTCAGAGCTGGGTTTTTGTAGAATTGTCAATCACTGTGGTCCCAGTTAGCACAGTGGTTCCTTGCTCAGCCAAAACCTCTCATTAGCCACACTGCCCATGGCTCCTCCTGTCCCAGTTGTCACTGAGTCAGGAGCCAACCACATCCCTAGTGGTGATCATGCATGCAGGAAGTTGCCTTGGATCTCTTGCTTTTAGAGCAGATTGGAGGCAGGCTCCACCTCCTGTCTTTCACTTACCTGGAATGTCAGCTGGAGAGAAAGTCATTCCCTGGTGGGCAATGCCTTTACCTAGGTGGCAGTGGACCCCTGGGCACCCAGAGCTGGGCATCTCTGGAGTGTGCCCTGGGTGTTCCAAGTACTCTTCCTGTTTAGTATCCCCCATTTATGCGGATGGGCAGCTTCCTTGGTGCTGGGGCACCTGCTTCCTTGGTTGGCTGTGTCTTTATCTGTCTCTGTTGGAGTTTCTAGGCCTTAGTGAAAGGTCTCAGCTCTGCCTTGGATGGGTGAAAGTGGAGGGTAAGGTGGTCAGACCTGTACAGTCTGTCCTTACCTGACTTTGTGTGGTCCTAAGGGAGAGAGAAGTCTCCATTCACTACCTACAAGACTTTGGGTCACAAAGAAACATGGACTGTATGGTCTCCCTTATTGGGAATAATTAGTAACAGGTTTAGGCAAGCCACAGCAGAGGCTCACAAGAGCCCAATAGCTATACCCTTATGAACACATAAGATGATGCTAAGTGAAATGAACTCCATGTTATGGAGACAATTGTTATATCACAGTTGTAACTACTTTCAACGTCCCATGTGTATCTGTAGCTTCTATTATTGATGATGTTCTTGTATCACCTTCCTGTGGTTGTATCTACACTATGTCTGTAATCTTATCTGAGTATATTGGAAACCATGTATACAGGTATTAGAACTAGGAAATTGAAAGGGAATACCAAAATTGAGAGACACAGGGTAAAAAAAACCAACAACTACAAAAGCAATACTTGTAAAACTGGTTGGTGTAAGTGAACTGAACACCTCATGGGGGGAAAGGGAAAGGGAGAGGGGGAGGGGGGTATGAGGGATGAGGTAACAAACAGTACAAGAAATGTATCCAATGCCTAACATAAGAAACTGTAACCTCTCTGTACATCAGTTTGATAATAAAAATTGGGGAAAAAAAGACTTTGGGTCAGGCTAGGCCCCTTAGGTGAAGCAGGAGTAGACCTTTAGGGAGGCATATGGGTCAGGTGTAAGCATTGCAGGTGAACTCATGCATATAGGTCACTGTGGGAGGAGGCAGGGCAGCTGCAGATGGGAGGGTGCTCCCGGAAGGCCTGCTCAGGGATGTGATGGGGGTGACATTTTGAAATGTCTATGGGTGAGGGGAAGTAAATTCTAGGCAGTGGAACAGCCAAAGCAAAACCCAGAAGCTGGAACCTGTATCTGGTGATATGGTTGGTTTACAGGTGGCTAAGAGCCCATCCAGTGGGCAGAAAGGTGTGGGGGCTTGTTTGGCATTCCAAGAGTGGGGAATATCCAGGCAACAGGCCATAAAAGCCTGCAGCATCATTTGGTACATGTCAGGACATAGATGCTTTTTCTTGGCTGCTCCTGAATGTCTGCCTGTACTGAAAATTTTGCATGGCCTGTGGATGATGTAAATATTCATTGACCCCTGGAAGAAGGTTTCTCACTGCTGCACAGCTCTCTTGCATCCATTTGGCTTAGGGCAGGGCTCCTGGGGAGGGAAGGCTGGATGCAGAGTTGGGGCTCCCACTGTGGTGTGGGCAGGGTGGGAGTAGATTGTGGGATCCTTAAAAGGAGTCTGGACATGAGAGGTGATGTTGAGTAGTGGCTATTATCCAGATGTGGCTGGATGTCTTTGCTCCTGTGATATCAAGGATAAGGACAATGGGAGAGCCTTAGCCAAGCCACAAGGGGCTGGGAACCCTTTTGTTTAAGGATGGGTGGGACCCAATATCCCAAGAAGGGGTTGTGGAGATTGATTGAGACCAGAGCGGACTGTGTTCTGGGAACCTGGGGGTACTGGGGGTCTGAGTGAGCAGAGAAATGATTCTGGCTGGGGGTCCACAAGGCAATGACGGGATGGAGGTGGAAGGTGTGTAAGAGTAGACTGTGGGCTTGAGGCTTCAGGTCCTCAGTCCTGAACATCTGAGACACTGGGGTAGGTGACAGAGTAGGATCTGGTCATCTTTCTCCTCTTGGCTGAGGCTCAGTTTTGGAGGAGCACTGGAGCCCTATCCTGAGGCTCTGGAAGACCACTGGAGCCTGCGGCTCTGGAGCAGCGCTGGAGGCCTATCCTGAGCATTGTAGGAACATTGGAGTGCTACCCGAGGCTCTGGAGGAGCACTGGAGGTCTATCCTGAGCATTGTAGGAGCACTGGAGTGCTATCTTGAGGCTCTGGAGCAGCGCTGGAGCCCTATCCTGAGGCTCTGGAGGAACACTGGAGCCTGAGGCTCTGGAGGAGCACTGGAGCCTGAGGCTCTGGAGGAGCACCGGAGCCCTATCCTGAGCATTGTAGGAGTACTGGAGTGCTATCTTGAGGCTCTGGAGCAGCGCTGGAGGCCTATCCTGAGGCTCTGTAGGAACACTGGAGTGCTATCCCAAGGCTCTGGAGGAGCACTGGAGCCCTATCCTGAGGCTCTGGAGGAACACTGGAGCCTGAGTCTCTGGAGTAGCACTGGAGCCCTATCCTGAGGTTCTGGAGGAACACTGGAGCCTGAGGCTCTGGAGGAGCTCTGGAGCCCTATCCTGAGGCTTTGTAGGAACACTGGAGCCTGAGGCTCTGGAGGAGCACTGGAGCCCTATCCTGAGGCTCTGGAGGAACATTGGAGTGCTATCCCGAGGCTCTGGAGGAGCACTGGAGGCCTATCCTGAGCATTGTAGGAGCACTGGAGTGCTATCCCGAGGCTCTGGAGCAGCGCTGGAGACCTATCCTGAGGCTCTGGAGGAACATTGGAGCCTGAGGCTCTGGAGGAACACTGGAGTGCTATCTTTCCCTTTAAAACTCATTTTTATTGGGTGGGGGCCAAAAGAGCCCTTTCAGTCTCTTTTTCTTGTCTTGTTTTTGTTCTCAGTCCTTTTTTTAAATGTAGGAAATGAGGGGGTAGTGTTGCCTTGGTCCTTCAGGAAGCACCTGCTTCTGCAGTTTAGTGCCTCAGTTCCTGATGGGACAGTGTAAGCCTTGCCCAGTCCCCAACCTTGACTCATTGGTCCTGCCTCTTCACAAGCTTCCTAGGGACCACCAAGCTGCAGACACCATCTGCCATCTGAGGTCCTGGTCCTCTCTTGAAGTGACGCATGCCCTATTTTTCAATTTTGAGGGGGCTCTGATTTTCCAGAGGGTCTTCTGATGGGCACTTTCTCTCCCCATTTCCTTCTGCAATGCTGTGCAGAATTGCCAAAGATGAGAGGTCAGGGTCCCCACCATGTCATAGCAACTCCCCACCATGCCCCACCATGTCTTCTGAAGCAGGTATGACCCTGTTGGAAGCACATTCTTATCCTACTCACTACTGTCACATGCCAGAAAGCATATGCACATTACAGGCATCTGGCTTAAAAGGCCTGGCACTGCAGCAGACCAGATGGAAAAGCAAGCTGTGGGAACACCAGAGGCGCTCCTCAGGGGAGAATGCATTGTCTGATATCTGACTTATGATGTTCTTGACTCTGGGGGAGGTAAGTCTCCATGCTCCCATACCACCTTGCTCCATAAATAGGTCCTGCTGCATTTCTTGGGTCAGAAGCAACACGAAGTGATATGGCCACTGAATTTTGGAATCCAACAGGTGTAACAAGCTGAAAGAAAAAAGAGAATCAAACAAGAAGAAGCAGATTGCCTGTACTTTGACACCCAGAAGCAGAGGGAAACAAGAGTAAAAATGAGAAGCAAAGTAGTGGGAAGAGGGCAAAGCTCATGCTGTCAGTTTCACAAGGTGACTGTTACAGAACATGATATCTAAGAGACCTTGCTCATACATATTAAGAAAATGGAGGAGAACAGAAAAGGAATAGCCTGGACTAGATCCTCAACAGGTGAGGACTATTTATTGAGGACTAGCAAGGGGCACAGACCTTCTCCTGGGTTTGGAGGTTGTGCTGCTGACTGGATTTTGGGCTTAACAAGGAAATAGAAAACGGGTTATGGTCCCAGGGTGATGTCCTCGACCAGCCCCACAGTGGAATGTTCCACCTGGGGTGAGGAGCTATTGTCCCTTGGGGACCAAGGGTGGTGTCCTTGGCCCAGCCCAGATTGGAACTGCCTGAGGACCAGCATGTGGTCAAGCTTGTTATCTTGCTTGATCTTGGGGAATAAGGTAGGAATCAATCCTTCAATACCCATACCCTACACAGCTCAGAGCAAGCCACCAAAGATAAATGTAGACTGCCTGTCTCCATTAGGGCAATGTACTTAACCCTGGCTGTAAACATTCCATCTTGGGCCCAGCTGAAAAGCCCCCCACCTCCCTTGACCTAATGGCTTTTTCATTAACCTCTGCATCCTTTCTCAGACCTCATAAAAACCCAGCTCCTTTTCCAGGTCTACACAGTCTCCAAGCCTGTGGGAAGACTGTGTCACTTGCTACTCTATCTCAATAAACAGTCCTCCCTTGTGGAAGATTGAGTCCAACCTATTTCCTTCCTTTCTCTTCCATTTTCCTAAAGCATACTACCATGTTCAACAGGCAAATTCATGCCACCATGTTTGTTGCTGCAATGCAAACACTGTAAATTTGTAGAATGCCCTCCAGTTCAGGCATAAGATCTGCCCTTGGCAATGTGATTCTGCCTTTGATGTTGGTACCTGAGGGGCAGGTGGGGCAGCTCTCACTCTAGCCCCTTGAGGGTATAAAGGTCCCCCCTGAGAGACAGTTGGGCACCATTTTCCTTACTCCTTTATGGGAACTTGGCCCTGTCAGCTCTGCTGGCAATAAACTCTTGTTTTACGTGGTCTTCTGGGATAATTTCCTTTCAGACACATTGTTCCTTCTTGGTCCTGTTTTACCAAAGATGAGCATCATGTAATTATGTCTCCTCCAAAGAGTGACCAACACTGAAATACGGATACTGGATCTAAGTAATGTCATCTTGTCCTCACCATCATCTTGATGTCTTAACAGATGATGGGGACTTTTCACCCAGTTCTAAGAACTCTAGATGTGATATAGGTTATTCTGTGAGCTGTAGCGGTGTTAAGGGCTGTTAAGTACTATAGAGGTAATATAGGGCATTCTGTGAATTGCAGAGGTGTCATGTGTTGTTTAGCTCTAGGAATGTCTTGCTTCAAGGGATTCTTGCCCTAAGTCCCTGATAAGCCCCTAATTATTCCCCCTAGTTTGATTTGCTTTTTTCTGTAATACTTTTGCTAGATTTAGTTCCCCATACCAATCATGTGATTTTTGCCTTTACAAGCTTTGTATTAACTGCATTCCAGGCTTTGAGTTCTTAATAAGACTCCCAATTCCACCTCTCAAAGTGTGGCTGGTCTGTATCTTACTGATCAAATGCCTGTATAACACCACTAAACAGCAGTCCCACAGGATTTATTGTTTAGTGTTGCTGCTGCCATCTTAATTTGCATAAGCATACTTGTACAATAACAAAATCACCTCAAGGGAAAGACCTCCCTAAGAGAACCCCTGCAAACCAGGAGGGGAGGAGGGAAAGCTAACAGGCAGTAGCTCTCAGCCCAGTAGGGCTGGATCTTCTCTATTTCTTCTCTGCCCTGGAGCAGAGGGGAGTCCTCCACGCCTGCTCTTGCTGTCTGAGCCCTTGCAATTAGGGCTGGGCTTGGGGCCTAGGTGTAAGGTCCTTTTTCTCTGGAGAGGAGGTAGATGAGTGACACCTGAGGAGAGCTGCAGAGTCTCTTGGGGCTGGCTGGGGGTAAGATGTCAGGTGGGTGGGCAGATTGATGACCAAGCGTGGGGTGGAGTGTTGCCAAGAGGCTAGATCCTGCCTGCTGTGTGACTGAAGCCCCAGGAGAACACATGGGGTGGGCTGTGTCAAATGGGGTGACTTGTGTCAGTCATATGAGGTGACCTCTGTCAGTCAGATGGGGTGACCTGTGTTAGATGAGGTTGGCTGTTTCAGGTGGGGTGAACTGTGTTGAATGAGATGACCTGTGTCAATCAAGTTAGGTGGGCTGTGTCAGATAAGGTGACCTGTGTCAGTCAGATGAGGTGACCTGTGCCAGATGAAGTGACCTGGGTCAGATTGGGCACTTTTTTTTTTTTTTTGCCAGTCCTGGGCCTTGGACTCAGGGCCTGAACACTGTCTCTGGCTTCTTTTTGCTCAAGGCTAGCACTCTGCCACTTGAGCCACAGCACCACTTCTGGCTGTTTTCTATATATGTGTTACTGAGGAATCAAACCCAGGACTTCATGTATGGGAGGCAAGCACTCTTGCCACCAGGCCATATTCCCAGCCCCAACCTGGGTCAGATTGGGTGACCTGTGTCAGATGAGATGACCTGTGTCAGTCAAGTGAGGTGGGCTGCGTCATGGGCTTGTGGGAGACCTGGCCATGGACTGCCTCCCTCATCTTGGGGAGGGAAGTAGGCTGAGCTGTAAATCATAAGAGGAGTGGTCTGTAGAGGTCTTTGCAGTGACTAGGCCTGGGTTCTGTGCCAGGTTTGTGATCTGGTTGGGCTTGGGCCCCTTATGGAACCCTCACATCTGTGAGCTTCTCTATCTTCCATGAGTGGGGGACAGAGATGCAGTTTGTGTGTGTGTGTGTGTGCATATGTGCATATTTGTGTGCATGCATGTGTATGTCTTTGGTTTTGGAGTACAGCAGACAAAGATAAGTGTGTAGTGGGGTTGGAGTCCTCCAGGTTGGGTTTCTGTGCTCCTGGTATTCTTTCTGGATATCATGGGAGTCATGCTTGGGGTCTGGCCTGTAGTGATGGTGGTAGGAACCAGCTACTCCTGTCTGTCTGACACCACTCCTCTGAAGGGTCAGCTCTGCCCAGGAGTGCCAGGTTAAGATAGAACAAGGATGGCCCACCCTGTGGTCCCCACTAAGGAATGGGGGTTCTAAGAAACATCCTGGTGGTTGGGGCTATGCATGTCTCTGGGCAGGGGCCTGGCCTGGAGGGTTGCTGTAGCTAGAGTTTTGGGCACTGTGTTTGCTAGCACTGTAACACACTGTGATCCAGTGCTGCTCAGAATCTGTTCCAGCCTTGAGGCCTTCTTGGTGAACAGTTGGCGGGACTGCATGCCTCAGAGCAGGGCTGGTGTCTTAGCCAGGGCTCTGGGTGGCCTTGGGGAAAGTTTTATGTGTGGGGTGAAGCACTGTGCGTCCCAGCTGCTATACCAATAACACTGTGATAGAGGCCCATACAAATTCCCCTTCACTGGGTCCTAGTCCAGACTCCTTCACTGCAGACTGCAGTTAGACCCTTCCCTGAGGGCCTCCTAGGATGAAGTCGAGATTCCTCAGCCCTCGGCTCCTGGGAGGGTTTCCTGGGCGAGGGAGTCTGCTGTGCCTTCCTCCTGGCTGTGACATGGCGAGGACAGAGGGTGGATCAGGACACCCCCTCAGGTTGCACCTGTCCTCCCAGAACACAGAGCAGGGTGAGGAGCCCTTACCTCCAGTGAGGTACGTGCAACAGGGATGGTGGAAACTGCATTCAAATCCCCAAGGGCTTTTCCAGGGGTGGGGCTGCCCTCTGGGGTTTTAGGCTGATGGAGAGTCACTGTGGTACCAGGTACTCCCAGCACAATGATACAGACTGCAGCAGAAACCTCCAGGCCCCAGAAACCAACTCCCCTCCCCCACTGCCTGTCCCCAGTGTGTAGGGAAAGGAGGATTTCCTGAGCCTTGGGGCTTTCTCTCGGGAGCTTTGATGGTTTCCTTTCTAGTGCAGGTGGCTCCTTCAGGGCTTTTGGCTCTCAGTCTGTTTGTGCCTGTGTGGGTGGGGGTTCGTCAGAGGCCAGCTCTCCTCTAGCTCCCCCTGCTTTCCGTACGGCTCCGGCCATCCAGGTCAGAGTTGAGATGCCAGCCAAGACCTGGGTGCCCTCTGTCCTGCCCAGCTGGCTCTCAGAACTTCTGGCTCATGGTACCCTGGGGCATTGGTCTATCCCGTCTGAGAGGGTTCGGTGTCTGGTTGTTTACTGAAATCAAGGACCAGGCTCATCATGGGCTTTTTGGAGGGGCCGAAACCACTGTGGGGGTATACCACTGTGAGAGAGGTCTTTGCAGAATCTCTGCACTGCTGCGTGGGGTGGAGTCTGTGGGTCCCAGAGTGAGGATAGGGAGGGGTGAGGGGGGGGGCCTCCTCATCTGAGCGTGACTGCTCCTTGCATGTGTTTTCTGCCGACCCCTGCCCTACGGATGTGTGCTCTAGAGGAGATTGAAAGGGTAAGCTGGATGTGGCCAGCTGAGCCTGACTAGCCAAGGGCAGGGGGAGAGGTGGTCTGGTTCATGGGTTTTAGGGTCTCGGTTCAGTGAGGACTCTGGATGCAATAGTATTTTGTCTGCTGATGGTAAAAAAATTGGGGGGGGGGGAAATACAGCTGTTAAATGAATAGCTAACACTTGTTCATAGTCTCCTGTGATATAGCTTGGACCAAATCCCAAAGCGGTCCTATGTTTGCACTTGCTGTTTCTGTAGTTTTTCAGAGGAAGAGGGGAGAACAGAATGGGAGGAGGAGGAGTTAGCCCTGGGCTGCAGGAAGGGGCTGCTCCGGGGACTGGTCCCTGGAGAGAAGCCTGGGGCTCATGCAGACCCTCCAGGTGACCACTCTTCATGTCTTTGCCCTGAGGGCTCCAGTGGAAGCCATTGTGTGGAGAAACTGTATGGGCCTCCCACCATCTTCTGTGGTCTCAGGGAGGGCAGTGAGGACTGGGGGCCTCTGCAGGGCGTGGGGCAGGTCAGGGCAGGCCCTCTGGGTGTGGGACATCAGGCTGGGCATCTCCGAATTCACAGCCTTTCCTGCTCAGGTTACTTGACTTGCCACTGGCCGGGCACAGCCCAGTCTGCAGCACCTTGGGATCTGCCCTGGTGGTGGCACCGGTGTAGGGCTGTACCGGAGCCAGCAGCCTCTGGGGGCAGGGCAGAGGGCAGCAGGGCTCAGTAGCGGTTGTCGAGTTTTGAACACAGTCCATACCACTGTGGTAGATACTCCATACACAGTGATAGAGACCTCGACAATATGTCCACCCATCCCCCCTGGGGGCTCCTCAGGGGGCCGAGCTGAGCTGTTGGTGGAACTGAGAGGAGCCGGAGGAGAGGTGCAGCGACGGCTTGATGGAAGTGGTCTGCAGGTGGGGTGCGGGATCTGCAGGTGGGGCGCGGGGCCCACAGGTGGGGTGCGGAATCTGCAGGTGGGGCGCGGGGCCCTCGGTGGGGTGCGGGATCCACAAGTGGGGCACGGGATACACAGGTGGGGCTCGGGGTCCACGGGTGGGGTGCGGGATCTGCAGGTGGGGCGCGGGGCCCTCGGTGGGGTGCGGGATCCACAAGTGGGGCTCGGGGTCCACGGGTGAGGCTCGGGGTCCACGGGTGGGGTGCGGGATCCGCAAGTGGGAGGCGGGATCTGCAGGTGGGGTGCGGGATCCGCGGGTGGGCGCGTGGCCCGTAGGGGGGGCACGGGCGCGGGGAGGCTTGACCGTGGTCCGGAGCACCCCTTGGCTCCTGACCCCAGAGAGTGGGGGCTTCCTCTGCAGGCTGATGATTCAGTGTCCTGGGGCTCCAGGATGGACTCAAGGCCTCGTAAAAGGAGGTCCCGGACTCCTCCACGAGTGGCCAAGCCTCAGTTTCCCCACTGTGGAAGGGTACAGATGAAGCTTGTAGGAGAGCTGATAGGAGGAGCTTATGAGGCCCTCAGAGCCTAATGTGGGACTCGGAGCCCCCGCGTCCGGGAGACTGGGCCCTGGGACTCGGTTCCTTCCCCTTGGGCACTGCACTCTCTGTGGCTGCACCGGATTCACAACTAAGCTCTCCACCTCGGCCCTTCCTCAGGCTGGTGGTTCAGACTTCTAGAGGGGTTTTTGCTGTTGAGTCCATCACTGTGGTAGCTACCGTAGTTACACAGTAGAAAAGACCCTTACAAAAAGCTGGGCTCACCAAGTCTAAGCATCCAGCCAGACCCCGGAACCTTCCACTGGCCATCACAGATGTGGCCCAACCCATCCTCCCAGGAAGGACCTTCGTGGTGGGCAGGTGCAGGGCCCAGGGCTTCCCCAGAGGGCGTCCAGGCCCCATCCACTCTCCCTGACAGGACTGTGAGGATCCTGAGGATTTCCTTGAGTGTAGAGCAGGGTCCTGGACTGCCGTCTGCTGGTGAGGGCCTGGTGAGGTCAGGTCCTGGACTGCCGTCTGCTGGTGAGGGCCTGGTGAGGTCAGGTCCTGGACTGCCGTCTGCTGGTGAGGACCAGGAGCTGGTAAGACTCAGAACTGTTGGGCACATGGATGGAATGCTTAGCTCCAGTCTGCCCTAGGAAAGTATTTTTTTCCTGGAATGGCCCCGGAACATTCATATGGTGTCAGGGCCCACCTGGCTGGGGGCCTTGGGTCTAGGACCACCAGTTTTTCCTCATCTGTCATTCTCAGTTCCATGTCCTGGCCACAGCCAGAGCTCAGAGCACAGCAGCCAGTAAGTCTCTGCCAAGAAGCCTCCCCAAAAGACTGTTGGTGTGCCCCGTGGAAGAATTATTTCTATACCCAAGTTCACCAGCTGGTCCTAAGGGGATGAGACCCTGACTCACTGATGGGGACTGGAGTGCCACCCCCTCTCGGAGGTGGAGGATGCACGTGGCTTGCGTTGTGTAGAGTGCAGTGTGCAGGAAAGGTGTTGCATTGCATGTTGCAGGCTGTGGTGTGATATGGGTTTGTGCTGGGGATGGTATATTGATGGTGCTTGGTGTGGATGGGGAAAATACGGTGTTTGGGAGAAAACATATTTGTCCTTCTAATTCTGGCTTTTCCACTTATGTTCTCCGGTTCCATCTACTTTCTTGCAAGTGATATAATTTTATTTTTTTTTCTGTGACAGCAAAAATTTAGTTTAAAAAATTTGAAGTCTACATCCGTTCATTAATAAATGGGTCAGACAATTTACCAAAAGCAATGACATATCAATTCCAGATTTTGCAGAATTAAAGATCACTGAAAATCAGGCTTATGTTAAATAGCTGCACATTATTCCTCTACCCAGATCCCTCTTTGAATCTTTTAATATGTGCAGATGCTTTTAGAATAGGATCTGAACGAACTTTTCCAATACTCAAAGAATGAAGTCTTATAACACTTCTAAGTAGTTGCTGGTTTGTTGCCAACCACATTATCAAAAGCACTGATTACTAAGTAAAAAATGTTTTTAAGACTAAATTACAGTAAATATGAAAGCTCCACAGTTTAAACCCAATACAAATCAACCATATCCAATTATCAAATTAAAACAAGATATATTAACTCCTGAAAGCTGAAAGCAAGATTTAAAAAAAAATCACTGAGTACTTCAGACTTTTGCCATTTTTAAAATGTAGTTTTGTTTTTTGCATTTGTGTTTATTTTTTATTTGTTGTCAGGGACTCTTGCTTTCAACTTAAACAGAAGTTCAAGTCTGTAACAGGTTGCAGCTCAGGTAAAATACCATGCACAGCATTTGATTACTTCAAAACAGCAGGAACACACAGGCTGAAGTGAGTGGTGAAATAGGGCTTGCTGTTCTCAAAAATTAGGTATAATGGCAAAAGCATTACCATCGATATCTAAAGTTCTCCAACCCTGGCTTCTGAGGCAGATAATAAACACATCAATTACTGGCAGATGAAGTACAGTTTTTTTTTTTTAAACTTATCTGTTTAATCAATAACCAAGTTTCTTGTCTTTAAGTTACTTTTTTGTGTGTCAGTTCCAGCAATGAAAAGCATTTGGCTTGTAATTTAAAATCTATTCTTCCACATAAAGAATATGAAAATATGTTTGTGGAGGACAATGATGGAGGCTCAGATCACACTGCACCTCTTTAGTCTTCCAGCGTGAATATGCATCATACCAAAGTGTCTTGATCCACAGTGCACCATTTTCCAAAGGAATATCAGTGGGCAGCTGACATGCCACCACTATGGAATATTCTAAACTGGAGCCTGCAGTTGTCAGCAGGTGGCACCAGGGAAGGAGGAAAATAGGATAGTAGAGATTGTTAAGGAGAATTCTAAAACAGTTCAGGAAATCATGCATATGCATTTACAGTCCATGTGAGAGTGACTTTTGGCAACTGCAAAGTGACTGAGACATGGCTTGCTTTAGAAGCATTGAAACGAAGAGGCATGTGTGTTGGGAGCCTTTTGTTGCTGTTGTTCTTGTCATTTGGTAGCCGCAAGTGATATAATTTTATTGTTCTTTTTCAAAATATAATTTTATTGTTATTATTATGGTGTTGTGCAGAGAATTTCACATTTAATGGATCAATGATACTTTCTTTTTCCCCCTTCTTGGGGCTTGAACTCTGGGCCTGGGTGCATCCCTGAGCTTCTTTTACTCAAGGCTAATGCTCTACCACTTTGAGCCACCGCTCCATTTCTGTCTTTTTTGAGTAGTTTATTGGAGATAAAGAGTCTCATGCGTTTCCTGCCCAAGCTGGCTTCAAACTGTGATCCTCAGATCTCAGCCTCCTGAATAGCTATGACTACAGGCATGAGCCACTGGTGCTGGCTTGATACTTTCTATCATCTGTCTGTCTGCCTGTCCCTCATACTTTATTTATCCATTCACACACTTGTGGGTACTTAGACCTAGTCCATAGTTTGGCTATTGTAAATAGCACCAAAACATGCATGGGTGTATAGCTCTGTCTACAGAATGCTATGTTGATTCTTGTGTATATATTAGGAAGTGGTATATCAAGACCATGTGGAGGTTCCAGTTTTAACCACTTGAGGAACCTCTTCTTTTTTCCATAGTGGCTGAACTAATCAAATTCCCATCACACTTTGCCAGTATTTGCTGTGATTTGTTGTCTTTATTCTTGACATTGTGATGGCGTTAGATGGAATCTCATTTTTCCCCCACTGGTACTGGGGCTTGACCTCAGGCCCTAGGTGCTGTCCTTGATCTTTTTGTGCTCAAGGCTGGCACTCTACCACTTGAGTTACAGCTCCACTTATGGATTTTTTGTGGTAAATTGAGATAACAGTTTCACAGACTTTGCTGCCTGGGCTGGCTTTAAACTGTCATCCTCAAATCTCAGCCTCCCGAGAAGTTAGGATTACAGTGTATTCACCAGTGCCTAGTGTTAATGCATTTTTGGCTTGCATTTTACTGATGTATAAGGATGTTGAGCTATTTATGCTTCTTCCTTTGGAAGAATATATATATATATATATATATATATATTTATTTATTTATTTTTTTGCCAGTCCTGGGCCTTGGACTCAGGGCCTGAGCACTGTCCCTGGCTTGTTTTTGCTCAAGGCTAGCACTCTGCCACTTGAGCCACAGCGCCACTTCTGGCCATTTTCTGTATATGTGGTGCTGGGGAATCAAACCTAGGGCCTCATGTATATGAGGCAAGCACTCTTGCCACTAGGCCATATCCCCAGCCCCTGGAATATATTTGTTAAGACCCATTGCTCATTTATTGTTAGCTTTTTCAATGCAGAGGCTTTTTAATTTGGTGCAACCTAATTTGTCACTTCCTGCTCTTCTTTCTTGAGCTGTTGGTGTCTGGTTCAGAAAGGCATTGCCAAAACAAGGAGGTTTTTTTTTTTTTTTTTAGGTTGGTATTATAACATTTATTAAAATAATGCTATGGATTAATAGAAACAGCAAAGAACCAAAGAATTAAAATGCAAGCTATGTAAAATCCTAACTAAAACCCAGAAGTGTCTAATGTATTTATTCATTAGTTAACTAAAAGCCCAAGAAAGACAAGACAGCCAATATAATAAAGTATAGCAAAACAATTGGCAATTTTCATTTATCAAAATTGTGGATTTTGCATTTGTATCCTTTTCTCAATAAAGAAAAAAAATCTTTTTGAATGTTATATAACATACATATAAAACAAGATAGAAAAATACATTATAAACTTGTAACAATGGCTGTAAATACATTATCTTACATGTTTCTCATAGGCAATAGGTTGGTTATGGTACATACATAGCATGAAACTACTAAGACAATAAAGAATAGACAAAAAATACATGTCAGCTGTACGATAACATACAAGTGACACGCCCATCTATCCATACTAAAAAATTATATAATACTGTCAGAAAAGTCTTAAAAACTACATACTTTAATAAGAAATAAATTCAATAAAGAATTATAATATCGAGAACCAAGGCAGTCAGAGATTTCAAAAGTCATGCTTTTTTTCAGTTGATCCAAAATCTTGTCAACTAAGTTTTCAAAAGTTTTTTCAGAGCCAACATTACTCATAAATGTCATACATTTATTGTTTCATACATTTACTTTCTTCCCCATAAAAGACCTTAGATAAACATCTAAAATGTCCAAGTATAACACAGTTGAGATGAAACTGAATCAAATACTGGTATTTTTTTTTTTTTTTACTATCACCTCAAGTGTTTGAGTGTTGCAAATTTATTTAACCAACCAACAAAAATAGAAATTAAAATGGCACAGCATATATTGCAAATAAATCAAAACAACTGTATGTGTAACAGAAAGACAAAGCAGTGGCACATTAAACCAAAGCTAGCTGAGTAGGAAGCAATGTCTATTGCATAGTAAATAAATGGAAAAGGGTTCCAAGTGAGACAAGATGATAGAGGTCACCTTGAAGGTGCCCACTGAGCTTCCTGCTGACCTTGACTGTGGAGCTGAGAAGGTATGGAAGAGGGCCTGAGTTGATGAGCTGGGGATCCACCATCACTTGAGATTTGCCACATCTGGTACTGAGCAGTTAATGGTATTCACTCAAGTGTTTAGATGCAGGCTTCGCACACAAGTCACTTAAACTACAAAATGGTTTGAACTTCGCGAGAAACTGCAAGCTCAAACTGAAATGCAGTTCCATATTTATATGCATAATGATGCTAGTTTTTCACATTCTTTTAAAGTTTAAAAAATAGGGGTGAGGGATAAAAAATGTGTGCCTATAGGGGCGACTACTAAAGCCAGCAGAGATGGACTGCACAAGTTATCTGGTATGAGGTAAAGAAGTCTGATGAAATGTGGGTCACTTAAAAACACTTTTTCAGAATGAAAATCACAAAGGATCATTTCTACGAAAAAGTTTAAAAGCGAGGAGTTTTGATGGATGCCGTGACACTGTAGAAGTAGCAACTGGACCCAGAGCAGTAGTAAATGCCACAGTGATGCAGTCCTATCCGCAACTCCACTGCTGGATCAGGGGGCTGAGCAGTGAGGCTGGCATGCGGAGAGCTGTGCAGGGAGTGAGGCAAAGCCCCAAGGGCAGTGCCTAGTGAGTGTCCCGTAAGGAGCCTCTGAGGTTGGCCTTTCCCCAAGTGCCCAGGGATCTCCTCAGTGTGGCCTGGGCTCCAGTTCAGGGATATGTCTGTCCCCGTTGTGGTACCATTCCAGTTGATAAATGGCCCCCAACAAGGGTCTGGGTCACTCCAGGACCTAACTGCCTCCATCCAGGAAAGCCGAGGTGGGAAGAGGTCCTGAGTTATTTCTGCAGAAGCTGATCAGGACTCTAGACACACATGGTGCTCCTTGTTCCCTGAGGGGGCTCTCTTGGAGCATGGACATGATATAATTTATCCTACTGTGGAGGGACATTTTGTCTGTGTCTGTTTGAGGGCTGTGTGTATTTGTGCATAGAGAAGTGTACAAGGGGTTGGGAGTATGCACGAGTTCTGCTTTGCTACGTGATGTGTTTTCCCATGTGTGCCCAGCAACACGTGGAAGTTCCCATTGAATCATGTCCTTGACGTCATAGCAGGAAACTGCTTGCTTCTCTATTCCATGTTCTGGACAATTTCTGCAAATCTGCCAAGCTTAGGGTGGGTTGGAGACAGACTCCTGCTGAGTCCTCAGCATCTTCTCAGGACGGCTTGGGGCATTTCTTGGCAAACTTTCTATTATTTTGTAACAAAAGCATGTGCTATAGTAACTGAAAAAAATGAAACCAAACTAGAAATCAATGCCAATGAGTTCAGAACTACCAATCTTGTTTTGTCTCTGTCTAGGTTGCGGTCATCTCCTGGTGCCCGGTCATCTTCTGACCTGCATCTTCATCATCTCATGATGCGCTGCTTTTGTGGCCACCAAAGCCACCTGGGCTGCTGTGTTCTCTGTGTACTTCCCTGCAGAGTTGCACCGAACGTCCACACACTGCTGTGAGACCTGGAGCAGGTCCTATGGGGGCGTCCAGTTTCTTGTCAGTTCAAAACTTGACTTGTGAAGCCATTGGGGCCTATTACTACTTGTTGAGGGTTATTGCTTCAACTATGATTTCTATTCTCAAGGCAGGTTATTTTATTTTATTTTGTGCTAGAAAAGGGAAATCCTGATTGCTTTTATCCCTGTCACTGCTTTGTGCCTTACAGCGGCATTCTGTGTCTGCTCTGTTCTTCCCAGTACAGGAGCCCACAGTGGTCAGACCTGGCAGGGACCACAGAACAGAGAGCTCCGTGCTGACGTGTGGCAGCAGGTGGCTGGGGGGATGCAGTGCACAGGACCTCCAGTGCCACGAAGGGATACTTCCCCTGGAGGTGGACCGGTGGGCCTTCAGCAGTCCCTCATGGAGCCTTTTCCCCAGCAGCTCTCAGGGTTTGCAGTGAGCAGTGGGAGGGATATAGCATCTCTGGTTTACAGAGGAGGAACTGCTCCTTGGTGCAGGGATTGGGGAAGAATACTGGCTCCAACTTCTTGGCTAGGTTCAATGGAGTGAGTGGGGGGTCTTTGCACAGCAGTGAAGCTGTTGGCCTCAGGCACGTAGCAAGTGCAGCAGACTGGATGGCCTGGAGGGGACCAGGGTGGCTGGTGTTCATTTAAGCAGAACAGTACAGGAGACGGACAACTCAGCCAGTGCTGGCACCACACCCAGCCCCGATGTGTGCCATTCAGCGCTTACTGTTAATTCAAGGGAGCCATCACTATCATCATCACGATTGTCGTCAACTTTTCCCTCTGTGCAGCTAGAGGGGCTGAGCACAGAGCGGTGACTGCTGAGAGTGCCCAGTGAGTAGACAGGCCAGGCCTCCGAGGCAGGAATGTTGGCATGCTCGGGTATGGTGGGGAGATGGTGGGAGAAGGTGAAAAGGACGATGGCCTTGGCTAGTCCTGGAACAGGGCTGTGTCCAGGCTGCTTCTCAGGGACTGGTGGCTGACAACCTGCAAGACTCCCTGTTGAGCCCACCTCAGGGCCTTTGCAAAGCTGACTTCTCTCTTCTCCTTTCCTCTAGGTCACTTCCAGACTCACGAGAAAGTACTGGCAGCTCCTGGCAGAGAGTGGCGCCAACTCCAGGAATTTCACCGGGCCTGGCTGGTGCCCCAGGAAAGCCAGCCCCTGTGTAAGCAGAGTCCCACTCACCTTCAGAGGGCCCCATGCTCCAAGGGTCCAATAGAAGGAGAAGTCCACCCTGAGAAGGCTCTGGAGGCTGCCGGCCCCCCTGTGGGTTCTGTGTGGCATCAGGCACTGGAGGGGACCACCCAGTCCTGTAGAGTGGATGTTGGGAGGCTTGCAGGCTCTGTGGAGTGGTGGATTGAATTCCTGCAGGATCAACCCTGCCTTCATCGGCCTCCACTGCTGTGGTCCTGCCCCGTGGTCCTACGCCATGACCTGTCCCGTCCTCTCTTCGACCTGTGCTCTCTGCTTCCATCTTCTCCTATGCCAGGCCTTGTTTTGCCCTCCTCCTATACAGCCACTGCTCGCTTTGATAGGACAGCCTATTTAATCCAGCATCACCTCCCCACCTTATGCTCTGTAACAAATTACTTCTTCAAAGACCCACCTTTCACAGGAAAGCACTCAGTTCCAGTCCCCAGGGATAAGAATCTGAGTGACCTTACAGGTCCTCTCTGTCCTGCAGAGCTAAATGAGACCACTGTGAGATAGGCCTGGCTCTGTGTCCCGAGGTAGCTACTGGGTTCTGGCACTTTCTGCTGCTTAGGTTTCAGAACCTGTGCACTGGGGCCATCTAGTATGTGTCACAGAGGCAGAGAGGTGAGGGTATTGCAACCTGTGCTTGATGGCCAGTGTTAGGAAACTGAGTCACTAGTGTTAGGAAAGATCAAGAGGACAAAGGAGAGAAAGAAGGTAGAGCAGACCAAAACAGGCTTTAGTCATGGCTGCAGAGGGATTCCATGTAACACCGAGCAGGGTTGGAGAAGCAAGAAGAGAGTAGTGGGGAGGGGGCGGTTTAGTGTTTTTATACATTCAAGTATGGGCGTTTCTTTTGTCTTCATAGTTGTAGGAGGCTATGTAATGTTCTTGCAGCTGTGTCAGATGGCACACTTTCAATAAGGTCAGGGGTGAAGTTTTGCTGAGAAGAACTCAAAGACAGGGCTAGGATTCCTGGGAGGAGATTTTCAGGTGGGGTCCCCAGGGCGAGCCATCAGTGGGCCATGGGAGCAACATGGAGTTACAAGAACAAAGCATATTCCCATCACTTGAGACCCTGAAGGGGTATAAAAAGTTGAGGGGTGTCATGGTCTTTCCTGGCCACTTCCTGCGGACACAGGGGCACCAAGGGGCCACTGGGGTTGGGGTCTTCAGGGCCAGGGTCTGTGTTGGGCAGGCCAGTGTGGGGCATGCCGGATGCCTTGCATCAGAAAGAGGAAGTCCCAGCTCTGGGGCCACGTGTGGCTGTTACGCCACAACCCGGAAAGACGGTCCTAGTTGGTCCCGCCTGTCTTCTGGCCCCGGGGTCACATGTGGCTATTACGCGGAACCCGGAAAGGTGGTTCTAGCTGGCCCCGCCTCCCAGCCTTGGGACCACGTGTGGCCAAGATGGCGCCTGGTGGTGAACCCGGAGGCGGTCCTGTGGGCTGTGACGTAGAGTTAGGCCGCCTCTTAGGATTGGTCCCTCGGCCCTCCACCCTTGACGGACAGCTCAGGACTCCCTTCACAGTCCCTAGATAGGTATGGATACACCCCTCCCATTCCTGCCACTCTCTGACCTATTTAAGAGCGGAGCTTATTTCAATAAAGCGAGATGTGCGCAAGACATTCTCCTGGGCCGTCTGATTGTCCTCCGGTGAGGGGGGGCTGGGTGCGGGCGGTCTGTCGACCCTTCTCCTTTCTTGGCCCACCCCGGTCCATCTCTCCCGCAGGTCAGGAGAGTGCTAGGGGCCAAAGACCCCAACAGGCCAATGTAAGCCACCTCAGGTTTCCTGCAGTTGTAGGATGGCTTTGACTTGCTCCCAGATGATGGCTGGTGTGATTGCTGTTATGTGATTAATGAAGAATTTCTGAAAAAAAGATCTTTTTAAAATAAAAAATAAGGTACAAAGGCTAAGATAAGAATGCTCACTAGAGATGGAGTTATCAGTGGTAGAATCCTAGAGGTCCAACTCTAGATGCTATGCCTCTGACTCCCGGAGTTTATTTAGTAGAAGACAGGTGAGGAAAACAGATTGACAAGTACAGTTACAGTCAGGTCACAGTCCAGGTGGAGGTTTGTGCAGCTTCCTTAAAAAGTAGGGGCTCCTTGCTTTGAGTTCTTGACTTCATTAAGAAAATGTGCCAGACAGCTAAAGACATAGCCACCATATGGGAAAGGATCTTCACCAGCACAGCAACAGACAAAGGCCTAATATCTGTCATCTACAGAGAACTCACCCCCTCCAAACCCAGAAAACCAATTATTAAATGGGAAAAGGAGCTAAAGAGAGACTTCACAGGAGAAAAGATAAAAATGGCAAAGAAACATATGAGGAAATGTTCAACATCCCTGGCAGTAAAGGAAATGCAAATAAAAACAACCCTGAGATACCACCTCACTCCAGTTAGAATGGCCTATACTCTGAACTCAGGAAACAACAAATGCTGGAGTGGGTGTGGGGGAAAGAGGAACCCTTCTCCACTGTTGGTGGGAGTGCAAATTAGTACAACTACTTTGGAGAACAGTATGGAGGTTTCTCAAAAAGCTCAGCATAGACCTACCCTATGACCCAGCCATACCACTCCTAGGCATCTATCCTGAACAACAGGTCTCAGGATACCAAAAAGACATCTGCACATCCATGTTTATCACTGCACAATTCACGATAGCCAAAATATGGAAACAACCCAGATGCCCCACTACAAATGAATGATCCAAAAAATGTGGTGCCTATACACAGTGGAATACTACATAGCGATTAGAAATGATAAAATATTGGTATTCTCAGGGAAATGGTCAGAACTTGACAAATAATGTTGAGCGAGACAAACCTAGAACACAGAGAACAAAGGGGCATGGTCTCCTTGATATATGACTGTTAGGGTGGCGGGGGGTACAGTAGAGACCAGGTCTGCGAAACAAAAAACTTCTTTTCAAATGGTATTTCCACAGGTTTGGGTCAGTGACCTTACATTATGTATTTAAAACCAAACAACTACTAAACATACCCTGGCTTCTTTTTGCTCAAGGCTAGCGCTCTGCCACTTGAGCCACAGCGCCACTTCTGGCCATTTTCTATATATGTGGTGCTGGGGAATTGAACCCAGGGCTTCATGTATACAAGGCAAGCTCTCTTGCCACTAGGCCATATTCCCAGCCTAGAATAGACCTATCAGTGGATCACAATAGCTCAACAGCTATGTACATATGATATATAAGACGAGGATAAGCAAAAACAACTCCAAGAGAAGGACACAGGAGGAGTCTATTGTTGACATTACATTTAAAATTCTAGGTGAATTTCCTTTGGTGTATGCTACGTGGTTACTGTATATGATTTTGGTACACTGGGTATTGTATATATGCCTACCTGATCTAGGGAAGGGAAAGAAAAATGAGGGTGTAAGTCATCACAAGAAATGTAGTCACTGCCGTATTATGTAACTGTACCCCTTTTGTACAACACCTTGTCAACGAAATTTAATTAATTAAAAAAAATAAGAAAATGTGCCAGAGCCCGAGTGAGTCACAAGCAGGCAAACAGAGAAGAAGACAGGCAGGGTCATCGAGAGAAAGAATGCATCCTGCCACATGTGTCCATTCTTTAAGCACTTTGTGCCAGGAAAAGCCATGGTTCTAAGTTTTTGCTTTGCCGGGACACATGACCTCCCCCCTCCCCCTTTTGGATGTATGTTTTGAGTTTTTAGAGCACATTCATTGTTTGTGGCCAGCAGGAAAAGTAGCATTAATATGGGTGTGCATATTATGAAGGACTGAGGCAACATCATCTGAGTTTCTGCAATATATAAAAAAAGTTTAACTTTCATAATAGGTCTATTAGGTCCAAATGGCCAGGTGTCCTTATCTTGAGCATCTAGAAGAGTGCTTTGATTTACTGCCAATTAGAGCCTTGAGCAGATACTGGGGGCTGTGCGCTCTGTTACTTTAAATTATCTCCACTATACAAGCTTATCATTTCTACTATTAATGAGAAGATAGACAGGCATGCTTATTATGAACTATTTTCTTTTGACCCCCTGACTTTAGTTACTTTTGAAAGGACAAGCGACTCCATTTAGGATTGATTGGCCACCAACCCCTGTCATCTGAGCAGTCCTTCCCACCTGCCTCTTGTGGTCCCTTGTCGCCAGGGTCAGCTCTGTCCTGGTGTCTCTCTTCTTATTGCTGGGATAATGTCCCAGTAGGTGTTTTTGCTCATTGCTGGGGTGAGGTGTCTCACTTGGCTGAATCCCGTGTGTGTGTGTGTGTGTGTGTGTGTGTGTGTGTGTGTGTGTATGGGACTGACAGGTCAGGTGAGCATCTGAGCCCAAAACCCTTTTAGTTCCAGTTTAAGAAATTGCTTTTAAGCAGGGCTTACCCGGAACTTATTAACAATCAAAGTTAAATATGACACAAATTTGTAAGAGTCATCTGTCCCTCTATGGCTCTGCCTGTAATTGCCACAGAAGATCAACTCTGTAAAGGCAAAACTTATGAGTAGTCTTGATGAAACAATCTAGTTTTACCTAAACATTTAAATAAACTTTGGTTAAAAACTTCACAAGCTTAATAGTACACAGCAATTACTTTGATAAATGGACAGAGTGGGATACTGGTTTTACATCAGTATTCATCTTGACCTTAGGAAAAAAATCTCTATATTATTTCTTAAATAATAGCCAATGTAATATTTTGAATGAGCTCTTAGAAAACGTTTAAACTTCAAGTGACATAGTTTTTCTTAATGTAATTTGATAACTCTTAGACACATTTGTTAAAACCCAAATCTGATGACCTACTTTGTGTTTTGAGTTTAAAACTACCCATCTTTCCTTTTGGCCTGTGGAGCCAGTTAACTCTCAGTGAATAAATAAACAAACAAACACACAAGAGATACCAAGTTCCTCAAGGCAATTCTGCACAAATGAGTGCAATAATATTACTCTACCCAGAGTTAGACAGGCATACCTGGCAGAGCAGTTTGCTAGGTTTTTATCCCAGTCCAAACTAGCCCTTTCCCTTGTCAAGGAGTTAGGCTGACATTCTAAGTAAAATTGATTACCAATCAGTTGTTTTTTTTTTTTAAGGTTTGCAATTTTCTCCATCACAGCTGCTGGGAGCGGCACTGGGAACAAGGTGGCTGGCAGACACAGTTGGAGGAGTTGATGAGGTCACTAGTAGGTTTCCTTCCTTTCAACTCCACTGATGAAGATTTCTCCTGACAAGCAGGACACTTGACAGTTACTACTCCTCTGACAAAAATTTGTCTCCCTATCTTGGCTAGCTGGTCACAAGTAGCATACCTGGCAATTACAACTTACTCTCTTAACTCCTTCAACACATTGATATTCTTTACATGGTTGCTTGTCACAAATAGTACAGATAATAGTTAAAAAGCAAATAATTTCAGGAACTATCAATACAAAAAGTCAAGACAGAAAGACAGAAAAGAAAAATCAAGACAGAAAAGACTACTTTCACACCATGATGACAGTTCTTATGGATTAAAATGAGATTATTTTGAACATGTTCAATATACACACACTTGTGCATAAAGTTTTAAGCCACTCTAGATTAAAAAAAATAAAAATGTTTGGTGTAAGTGAACTGAACACCTCAGGGGGGAAAGGGGGAGGGGGGGAGGGGGGTATGAGGGACAAGGTAACAAACAGTACAAGAAATGTATCCAATGCCTAAAGTATGAAACTACAACCTCTCTGTACATCAGTTTTATAATAAAAACTTAAAAAAAAAGAAAAAAAGAAAATTTGCTATAAGTTTTCTGGAATATCCAGTGGCAAAAATGATATTTTTGCCCTTACATCATAGAACCACCTGGTCAATACTAGAAAAAGAGACAACACTGTAATATGGAGGTCAGATCTGGCCAGCACCATCACTGGCTGTTGAGGGGTGTCAGATTGACTTCATCTCAGATTAGTTAAAGAGAGCAGAAGCTGACTCCATCTTCACTAAGATCTCCCCTGCCCTATCCAGGGAAGTTCCCCTTCACTATGATAAGATTGTGTGAACTGCTTGACCACCTGAGGTGTGGAAGTTTCAAGGCATGTTCAAGGTTAAACCTGTGCCCTCCCATGAGTAGGCATATCCACCTGCATCATGTGAGCCCCACCAAATCCATGAGCCAGTTCTAACTAGAATGATAGGTTGGTTCAAACAGATACTGTGAGACAGACTGTAACTCCATTGGCCACCTGCGTGTGGCAGGTTTGACTATGTGATGTTTGCCTTTATAACCAGGCCTGGAAGGCTGCACGTGGTTGCAGTTTCAGCTCCCGAGTCTGGGCTGCCACCCTGGCCAGTTGGTTCACTTTTTACTTCCCCAATAAATCCATCCTTTTATCATCTTTTTGCTGGAGACTGAATGGTGGACTCTAGGAGGAACCAGGAATCCCCTCCCTTTGGTGTGGGGGTGGGGGGTGACTCCATTACAAACACCAAGCTGAACACAAGACAAAACACAAAGTTTTTGTCAACAACAAAGACTTTAATGGAATCGCTGCTTAAACAAACATGGATTACCAAGAACAATTTTGTTAATGGGGAACATTAGCATATGAATTGACCTTTGAATGCTTCCTGGGTGGGTTTCTTTCCCTGTCTTGGGCCTGCAGAGGGAATTGGGGGAGGAAGTGTAAGGGCTGACCTGAAAACTGGAGTAATGAAATATAAGTTTTAGTGTTAAAATTATAACAGCTTCTAAACCCTGGTAATGACTCCATGATAGAGGGCTGCACCCCCACCGTGAGACTAGTTTCTTATAGTTTGACATTTAAAAATGTAGGGAGCACTTGTTCACCTCTATACCTGGGTAGCAACCATGGTAACGGACAGTAAAAAATGATCATAGTCATAGACTATAGAAATAACCATAATAGTAGTAGAAATGCCATGGTAACTGTCAGGTTGGTTTACTTATGATTGAGTACTGGATTGTTTTAGCCCGCTCAAGCTTGATTAGTGGTAATGGGGAAACATGGTCACAATTGTTAAAATAAAGTTGGTACTAGGTCAGCCTGACCGCAATATTCTGCTTCTGTAGTCGGCTTGCTTAACCCATTTGTGACTTGCTCTACCCCCTCCCCCTGTGCACTAACCCCCTGCATCAGTGCTATGTGACCACCTGTTGTCAGTTCCTGATATTGAGGCCAGTTCCTGATATCAAAGTCAAAATAGATAACTGAAAGGGTAGAGAGCCAATAGTAATAGGACAAAACTTGCTTGCTAAATGCCATCCAATCAAGTATCTGCCAAGTTGGAAATACCCTGCCCCTGTTGTAATCACAATAAAAACCCTGCCTATCTGAGGGTCGGGGCTCTCAATCCAGATCTGCTGGTTGGGAGTCCAGGCTCCAGCTTGAAATAAAGACTCTCATGCATTTGCATATCGGCTCCTTGGTGGTCTTTGGGGACCAGAAATCTAGGCATAACAGAAGAACCTCTCCTAACTTCCTACAATAAATCAGACATTTTGAATCTGTTGACAAAATTCCTTTTTGTTAACTGGATGCACTTTAAGGAAGGGACCTAAACTCTGTTTTCTACCCATTTTTAAACATATCATTTTTTTTTCTCAGAATGAAAATACAGAAAGAAAAGCTTAGAGAGGGAATGTTTGAGCAATAGCTTCAACTAGGGAAGAGACAAGAGGGAGGAATTCCTCCAGGGGGCCTTTTGCAGCCTCTTAGAGGAGTATTGCCTGAAAGGAGAAAAAGGGACAAATTAAGAATCCAGATCCTGAAGTGAGTAGACTGAGGAGAGAGAAAAGTACTCATTCTAGTTGAGGGAGGAGGAACTCAGTCTGGCTGAACAAGGGAGGGAGGGCTTTGTTTCTGAGAATAGTCCATCTTCCAGGGTCCCCATGCACCATAAGGTGGGGAAGCTTAAAGGGGGACTATGGGTTGGAGCAAGCTTTTGCTCGCTACATTGGAAGCAGCCACTAGGAGGAGCAGATGAGCCTTACATTTAGTAGGATTTTCTGAAGAGCTGTCAGGTATCTCCTCAATTTGTGCCCTAGAGAGTAGAATATGACTATGTAGTGCCCTCCTCTCCTGCCACCTCATGGAGGAAGATATAATGTTGGCAGTTTGGGGTGAGGGACTTTAGTAGTTTGAAATTGAATGTGAGGGGAGAAAGAGAAAGGGAGGAGGGGGAAGGTTTGATAGAGGAGGAGGGTTTGAGGGAACGGTTCTGGCTAAAAGAACTTGGATTGTGGAACAAGAACAGTGTAGGGATGGCGGGGGGTGGAGGTGGAAAAAGCCTTGGAACCTCTGGCCATTTGCCATTCCATTGGAGAAAATTATTCATATCTTGCAATACTGTGGGGTCAAAAGTCCCAGACTCAGGCCATTGCTTGAGCGTGTCCAATTGATACTGAGGCCAAATTTCTACACAAAAGCAGGTAAGTTTCTCTGACTTTAGATCAGTTTTGACTGAAAATGGCTAGATTTCTTAGGAGACAAGTCAAAGGGCTGTCAGCTGGAATGTACTGTTGTGATCCCATGTAGAGGAAAAGAATGACAACTAAGAACCTGTGTTAGGGTTAGGAATACTAGGTTAAGGCCAATGTGACTCTTCATTGAGTGGCCAGGAGTCCTCAACTGATCATCCAGAGGTGGTCCGTGGGACCTAGAAAAACAGCAGGTTCCATGATCAAGGGCCCTTCAAGAGGGAAACTGGAATCCTTACCTCATAATGCCCAGAGAGAGGTACTCATGGGAAAAGTGGGCATAGGTGATCAAATGGCAAATGATTTATGGTATGGAGGTTTTTTTGGTGTGTGTGTGTGTGCGAGAGAGAGAGAGAGAGAGAGAGAGAGAGAGAGAGAGAGAGAGAGAGAGAGGAAGGGAGAGAGATTTCCAGTGGTCTTACTGTTAGGAAAATAGAGGAGAAAGGAAGGAAATAGACCAGATTCAATCCTTCACAAGTGAGTACTGTTTATTGAGATACAGCAGCAAGGGGCACAGCCTTCTGCAGACTTGGAGACTGTGCAAAGAGATGAGAAAAGAGTTGGGTTTTTATGAGGTCTAGGCAAGGAAACAAAGGTTAGTGAAAAAGCTATTCAGTCTAGGGAGGTGGGGGCTTTTCGGTTGGGCCCACAATGGAATGTTTACAGCCAGGCCTTGGTGGATTGCCCTGCCTGCAGTCTGTACATATCTTTGGTGGCTTGCCTGGTGTCTGTATGTACCTGGAAAAACAAGTGGGGGTCAATCCTTCACTTACAATTTCCAGTGGTCTTACAATTGAGTTTACCAGTTGAGTCAGTATAGGCCTAGGTGAAGACCTAGCCTCCCTCATGTGGCAGAAAGGCAGTGAGGGCCAAGGGCTCCAGGTTGTGTTTCAGCTGCTCTTTAGTTGTAGTAAGCAGAGACACACATACACCACACACAGATCTTCTACAAAGATGAGAGTCCTCTGGGGAACACTGTTCCAGATCTCAGCATCATGTTAGGAAAGATCAAGCTGGTGTTAGAAAACTGTTAGGAGACATCAAGCAGATGAAAGGAGAGAAAGAAGGCAGAGACCTCAGCAGACCAGAGCAGACTTTAATCCTGGCTGAAAAGGGATTCCATGTAACATCGAGCAGAGTTGGAGAAACAGAGTGAGGAGTGTGTGGGGGATAGGATTTTTGTATATTAATGTGTGATAGTTTCTTTTGAATGTCTTTGAAACTGTAGCAGATTGTATGTGTGGGGGAGTGTATGCACGTGTGGGCCTGTGTATGTGTGCTGGTGGGAATGTGTGTACATACGTTCATATGAGTGTACACATGCATGTATGTATATGAGTGTGCACACATGTTCTAGTATGTGCATGTGGATGCGCATCTGTGCACACGAAAGTGTGTGCTATGTGCATGTATGTGCATGTGTGCATGCATGATCATTTGCATGTGCACTGTTGCCCTGCGCTCCACAGGCTTGTGACTCCCCCCCCAGAACACTGGGTGATTGTGCAGAGTCCCAGCCGAACAGACTACTGAGCCTGGTGTGTGGTCCAGTGCACATGTGTCTCCACTATTGTACATGTGCTGTTGTGCCCCTGAGTGTCCTCCCCGCCTCCCGTGCTTCATAGGAGAGTTTGCATGAAGTGCCTTGATGTCACATCCCCTCAAAGGCCTGTGCAGTAGCATCGTGCAGATTGGGAGCCCCTGGTCTTCAGTTCTCTTCCCTTATTCCTTCCTTCCTTTTTCTCTCTTTCTCTCTCTTCTTTGTTTTTTCGTCTTCCTTCCTTCCTTCCTTCCCTCCTTCCTTCCTTCCTTCCTTCCTTCCTTCCTTCCTTCCTTCCTTCCTTCCTTCCTTTTTCTTTCCTTCCAGTGGTCATAGGCTTGAATTTACCTTGGGCACTCTCCCTGAGCTTTTGTGCTCAAAGTTACCACTCTACTACCACTTTAAGCCACAGATACTTTCCCAGTTTTCTGGTGGTTAACTGGAAATAAGAGTCTCATGGACTTTCCTTCCTGGCCTGGCTTCAGACTGAGATGCTCAGATCTCAGCCTCCTGAGTAGCTAGGATTACAGGCATGAGACACCAGTGCCTGGGCAAAACTACATTTCTTTTTGGATAGTGTCAGCCCTTCCCTCACTCTCACCCCCACTCTTTGTTGCCTCTCTTGAAATGTGATTACTTGGTAACCCTAGAGCTTGCTCCCTTATAACTTTATGCTGCTACCCCCAAAATAACCTATGTTTTTTTTTCCAAGTCTCCTAGCTTTAACATAAATCTCACTAAGAAAGCCTGAAAAGTTCAGCTCTGTCTTCAAAGGCCAAGTCCTTTCATGAGTGTGTACTTTTCTTTATTAAAATTTCCCTCCAGGGCTGGGAATATGGCCTACTGGCAAGAGTGCTTGCCTTGTATACATAAAGCCCTGGGTTTGATTCCCCAGCACCACATATATAGAAAATGGCCAGAAGGGGCGCTGTGGCTCAAGTGGCAGAGTGCTAGCCTCGAGCAAAAAGGAAGCCAGTGACAATGCTCAGGCCCTGAGTCCAAGCCCCAGGACTGGCCAAAATAAATAAATAAATAATTAATTAATTAATTAAAATAAAATTTCCCTCCAGCCAGGCACTGGTGGCTCATGCCTATAATCCTAATTACTCAGGATTCTGAGATCTGAGGATCATAATTTGAATCCAAACCAGGTAACTGCTTGAGGATATAACTGTTTACTGTGATTTAAATATTGTACAATGTATACATTACGAGACATTGCGTGCTACCCTACTAATATGTAAACCTCATGTTCTGTATAAATTAGGAAGTACATCAGGGCCTTGTGGGAGGCACTGCTGGTGTCTATGGGCTCTGCCAACAAGATGGGCTTGAGACCACAGGCTCCAGATGGTGAAGCCACACTGCACATTGGCCTATGGGAAGGAGGGAATAACGTCAACTTCGCCACTGCTCCTGTTGGGATTAGTGAATTTTGGTTTCTTACATACATCTTTGCTCAAAAATTTTCAGGTTTCCCCAGTGCCAGGAATGATGGACTCCATGGTGGATGGAATGAACAAGGGCAAGTTCTGCATCCACGTCCTATGATTCCTGGTAAGTCTCCATCCAGACTCCTAATGTCCACTTCCATTTCCCACAAATATCCACGTATTTTCACTTATTTTACTCTTACACTGCTTGTGGTGAAATGCGCACATAGCTGTGCAGTCATCACTATAAAAGGAGTAAGAAAGTAGTGAAATCATTGATCACTGAGGATGAGGTCCTCTCAAGAGTCATGGAGTGTGATGGGCGAGAGGGAAACACTTCTAACTGTGCCACAGATATACACAGATTTCTTAACCTTTTAGTTCCTTATTATAAGACCTGTGTGCTTGATATTAGGGAGCAGACTCATAGTTCCCACTGTTTGTAGGCCCAGACAGCATTCTAGAGGGCAGGAGTGTCCTTAATGGCTTTTTAACTAGAGAATATCTTGCTTCCTGGAAAAAAAAAGCATAAAACACAGTCAATACACCCATACCATGCCTTTTGTAAAAGCTCCAGTGTTTCTCTTGCCTATTGACCTCTGCCTTCTGAAAGGTTTGATAGAGATGGGACACCAGGAGTCCATGATACTCTCTAAGCCCCCCATCCTGCTGTCCATGTCGCCTGGACTTCCCGGTCTCTGAAACACAGCTGAGCAACTCTTTTCAGAGATACTCGACTCCCCAGCCAGTGTGTCTGGCAGCAGCAGGAGGCCAGGGTATGCAAGCCAGAATAAACCAGGTCAGATCCACTAAGAACAATACCCACGCATCTGGAGTTCAGTCAATTAAATCCATGTCCCCGGTGGGTCAGCCACATGCTGGCACCTTTGTGTTGACTCCTCTGAGATCTGTCACTCTCACCCCAGGCCCACTGGAGGAATGATCTCGTCAGCCGCTGGAAGTCACCCAGCCCTTCATCCAAGGTTCCTGCAGGAGAAGCTCTGACCAGCCAGGGGCTCTGCCAGTGCTGAGCTGCCTGCACTGCACTCCTGATGAGCCTTTCTGTTAGGGGTCTCTGCTCTCTTCAACTGAGCTTTCCTTGTCTTGACTTTCTGGTTCTTTTTGAATGGTTTGCCCTTCTGTCTCATCTTAACATATGACTATGGCTATCATTTAATAGTGTTGAGATCAGGGCATCAAAAGAGACACCAAATGCTCTTACAAAAGGGAGATTCCAGCCCTCTTTCTGTCATGTAGTGATGTCACAGGAAACGTTTACTAGAGGCGGCTTCTTGACCTTCAGCTTTCACTCTGGAGAAGCACGAGTCAGCATGCTGTTGCTCGTTATATGGCAGATGAAATACTTAAACTCAGAAGAAGACAGATGATTCCTTTTTTATTTTTGTTATCCCCTGAGGTATGAGGATACAGCATTACCAACGGGTGCACAGCTAGGTGATTACATCTTAAGAATGTAACAGATGTTTGTACAACATTTAATAAAAGGGTACAGAACACATCTCTTGTCAGCACAGGGCCTGTCCTCTGTGACTGATCCTATAGCTTCCTCAAGACAACACTCAGAAATTCAGAAGGCTGAAATGATGTCATCTTCCCCCAACATGGAGGTGTTCATGTGAGGTGACCCCCTGTGAATTAGCTTCATTTAGAAAATGGTTTCACAGTAACTGTACACATGGTGCTACACAGAATTGGATGTCCCAAGGGTGAATAAATGCAAAAGTGGTTCTCACTAGATATTATGTTGACAAGGACATATACAATTGATTAGAGGGAATGTGAGGGAGATACTGGGAAGGATATATGTCAACAGGGTACGATCTAATATTCAATACACATATACATTGCTACATAATTATAGGGTACATGGATTTGTATCCTAAAGTATTGAGGATTTCTTTTTGGTAAAAGTCTTCACATTCCTTTGTTCACTCTTTCACCATGATTAACACAGAAGTGTTAATCCTGTGCTACGGGAAGCAGAGCCTCCTGACCAGGAGTTTTCTTCTTCATATGAGGTCACATCGGTCTCCATATGGACACAGGACAGATGTGTCCTGGAGAGTAGAATGATTTGTCTTGTTAGTCACAAAAATTGTCCATGGGAAAATCTCAAAACTTGGAAGTCATCTTCCTCAAGTCTATATAGTTTGTACATTAGTTCTTGTTCAGTAAATGAAACTTGCTCTTTTCTGATCATGATGTCATGAGAGAAATGCACAGGACTTGTTTGGGAGCAGGTGAGGGAAGTCAGTGACATAGAGGAGGACGGTCAGGTTGCTTTGAGGGTCACCTGGGCCCAGCCCCTATGCACCACGACTCGCGGGCACAGTGACTGTCCTCATCTCATGATGGAGCCCAAGGACCTGGCCACCATCCCCAGAGGTTCCATCCACAGCACTCGCACAGCCATCACTGATGGAGGAAACCCCAGGACAGACGGGGCACAGCAAGGGCATTCTACACACACAGGGTATGTGTCCTGTTCAGTCACACCCCAGACTCCTAGTGTCCACTTCTAAATCCCTCTGGAGGACAGCAAGAGGTCCTGCTCAGTGGAGACTGAGAATCCCCAACAGCTTTTCCCAGGGCTCCATGGACTGAGCTCTACGTGTGTGGTTGATCCTTGTGCTTTATATCTTGAGGGTTCCAAATTACGTTTGTTGGACAAAGAAAAAAATAAGGTTGTGATAACAAGGATCACTGAGTAAGAAAATGAAATACTTTCAGTAATTCTCTTGGGTAAATTCTGAATCCTTGTGTACTTTTTAAAAAAAGACTTTTTTTTTTGGCCAGTCCTGGGGCTTGGACTCAGGGCCTGAGCACTGTCCCTGGCTTCTTTTTGCTCAAGGCTAGCACTCTGCCACTTGAGCCACAGCGCCCCTTCTGGCCATTTTCTGTATATGTGATGCTGGGGAATCGAACCCAGGGCCTCATGTATATGAGGCAGGCACTCTTGCCACTAGGCAATATCCCCAGCCCCCCTTGTGTACTTTTTAATAGACATAGGAGGAGGGAAAGATTTGAGTTAGGTTTCATGGGTCAGTGAGCTGTTCTCTCTCTTTCTCTTTCCTCCTCTGTTTTTGTCTTGGTAATGTTTTGAAGTCAGGCCCTCCTTCATTAGGTACACAACGGCCACTTTAGCCATTGTACAAAGTTGTCTGATTTCATTTATTCTTTCTGGTATTGTGTTGTGTTTTTGCCTGAGCTCAGTTCCAGAGAGCGAGTCTACACTTGTCTCCTATGCAGCTGGATTCAGAGGAAACAGCCACCACATCCAGCTTCTTGATTAAGATAGGTTCTCAGGAGGGTTTTACCCCATCTGGCCTCCACAAATAATCATTTTGCTCTCCTCCGCCACAGTAGCTAGGATTACAGGCATGAGTCACCATGGCAGGCCTTTCCCTCTGGTTCACAGAGTGAATTCCAAAGTCTGTGAATCCTGGAATCTTTGCTCTGAGTCTCGTGAATCACCAGGGTCCTCAGATTCTTTTTAGGATCCAATACTGGTTACTACCACAGTGCCACTTTTGCTTCCAAAGTGATCTCTGTTTCACTTTTAATAGTCATAGCAAAAGATTAGAGACCTCACGGAGGAGTGCAGGTCATAAACTCAGGGAGGAATCCTGTCAATTCAGGGAGGAATCCTGTCAAAGCTGCTGGGCACAGAGGCAGCTCAGACACCAGGAGACCAGCCCTGGGCTCCTGTCTGCAGCTGCTCCCCAGGCTGACCTGGCTGCAAGCTGTGCCGCGCGCCCCCTGCTGGTCCTGAGCGGCCCTGCAGGGAGGTTCGTGTCTGGGCCCACACTGGATTTCCTGCACTGTGTGTCTAGCACAGTAATAAAGGGCCGTGTCCTCCTCTCTCAGGCTGTTCATCTGCAGGTAAACTGTGTTCTTGCTGTTATCTGTTGAGGTGGTGAAGCGGCCCTTCACGGAGTCTGCATAGTTTATGCTACTACCATAGATGGATGCAATCCATTCCAGCCCCTTCCCTGTAGGCTGGCGGATCCAGTGCATCCGGTAACCACTGATGCTGAATCCGGAGGCTGCACAGGAGAGTCTCAGGGACCCCCCAGGCTGCACCAAGCCTCCCCCAGACTCCACCAGCTGCACCTCACACTGGACACCTGTAAACAAAAGAAATCCTGGTCAGAAAACATCACACATATCCACTGTTCCTCTCACTCCTATCCATTTGCACACTTGGTATCTGTGGTTCCTCACAAATTACCTTTTAGAAGAGCAGCAAGGAAAACCCAGCACAGCCCCAGCTCCATGGTGAGTGGTCTGTGTCAATCACTGGGTGGAATCCAGCTCACTGGGCTTCAGGTCAGGGATGGTCTGGTTTTCATGAGCCGTGGGGCGTCCCATTTGCATATCCTCAGGTATAAAGCAAACTTGGGGCAGAAGTCTCAGAGACTGAGCTCCCAGAGCAGATGTGACTGTGCTGGCAGAGTTTGGTGACAGTGCCCACCTGGGAGAAAACATTCTGTATTGGCCCCTTGTGGTACACCCTGTAATTGTAGTTTTGGGAGCTTGAGGCAGGCTTGTTGGAATTTTGAGACATGTTTATGGTGCAGAGAGGGTGAACAAGTCCTCCCACTGTGTCTTTGTGGCTTTGTGAGAATTCTGTTCAACATTTCTGAGTATACAGAAACCCTGAAGTACAAGAAGAATGTTAGGTCCTTTGAGCACATAAGCGATTGTAAAACAATGACACATGCTTTTCCATGCTTGCAGACTCTCACGTGCTCTAACATTCATCCCGAATTCTAGGCGTGCACACCCCAAGGTGAAGGCCGACAGTTCCCTGATGTAGTTCCAGGGTAATGGTGATCATCTGGTGAGGTTGTAGAGCCTCCTGCTTGAGGTGAGATCAGGTGTGGCTTGGCTGCCCTTTCCTTCATTCTGACAATAGACCAAGCAGGCCAGTGTTCAGCAGATGCACGACAGTGAGTCTCTGGTGTGTCATTTATCACAGTCTAGCTGTCTTGTTCGCTCTTCTCCTATTCATGTGTGCTGGGTATCTCTAGCAATATCACATGTACGGTGTATTTGTGACAGCCTCCCTGAGCCACCACAGGTAACATGAAGTGCCTGTAGGTGAGTGGTGATTTGGTAAGTGTAGACAGGTAGGAATGCTCTCCCACTCCCAGCACAGCCAAGCAGTGAACCCAGTGCTTCCTGACCTGCTTCCTGTCGTGCTCTGTAACCCTTCCTCGACTTTTACCTCCTTCTGTCCTCCCTCCAGACAGCCCGTGAGCTTTATGTGGCATTCAATTGATTTTCATTTCTCAAAATGTGTACAAATGCAGCATTCAGTGTGAGTGTTTAATGTTTGGTATGAAAGCACCCATCCCAGAATACAACCGGGACAGCTGGAGGGATCACTGTCATGACCACATCCAGCTTGGTTACACTGGGTCTGTGGGGCTGACTGCATTTGGTCCTGACAATGTCCCCTACTGAGGAGGTGGAGCCACCCATCTGCCCTGGTTGTCCTTTTTGAACTATGGAAATGCACTTATTTTATTTGTTGCAAACTTATTAAGGTTTAAAATACAAAGCACATCCATAAAAATTTCATTAGCACCACAGTACCGGGAAATCTGCTTAACCAGCTTCAAAGTCAGGAAGTGGAGCATGCTTTCATCTGGAACAAGGCCTTGGCTTCCACACCACATGTGTGGATTCCTGAAGGCTGTGTGCTCCCTGGTGCGAATATGCTAATGTGAAATCTTGAGGTTGTCATTTTATATTTACTTTTCATCGATTTTTATTTTTATTAACTGGTTTTGAAATCACAGCCTTGTGTTTGTTCAGCAAGCTCTCTTCTATGCCTTCAGCTCCTTTTAGTAGGTTGATTCTCACTTAGGGTCACATGATTTTTGTGTAAGGCTGGCCTCAGGCTAGTATCTTTCTAGTATCTCTCTATTGATGCCCTAATATATGGGATTACAGGTGTATTCCCCATGCGTGACTTTTGTTAACATAAAGTCTCATCAGCTTTTTGCCCAGGCTAGCCTCAAAGCATAGTTTTCTTAATATCGTCCTCTACATAGCTGGAGTTATAGGTGTGAGTAAACATGTTCAGCTCAGTGGTATCTTAGTCCATTCTTAATGGTATAAAAATATCCCAGACTGGGGGAGTTATAAAGGGTGGAGATTTGTTTCTTCTAGTCTGGGGGCCAAAGTGTTCAAGGTCAAGCACTTTGCTGTCTGATTTAGGCCGGTTTTCTGCTTCCTGAGTTGTCTACCTCCTGTGTCCTCATGTGGCAGAAGAGACACATGAGTTCTTCCCTTGCAGGATGGGGAAGGAAAGATCCACTCACTGCCTCAAGCCAGATAGGAGGACAGTAAACCACCCATGAGGTCAGACCACTTTCCTGCAAGAGTTCAGTTCCAGGTCATGAATGTTGGGGAGCCAAGGCATTCAAACCATAGCACACCACCTTTGCCCTGAACAACTTTCAGGCTTTTAACTCCCAAATGTATTTATCCTATACCAATGGCACCAAAGTGCTAATGCCCTCCAGTGAAGATTTTACATTCAGATAGATTATAGTGATTTCCTTATATCTCCTGAGTCCCATAGTGTTGAGTCCCAATTGAAGTATGTACTAAATTCAATGGTGAGACTGGAACAGGATAAACATTGACATTCCAAAAAGGATGATAGGAAAGAATCTATAAACATATTTTCCAACAAAATCCAAACATCAACTGGGAGGACATGAATCCTGAAAGTACAGGGGATTTAGTTGACTTGACATGGGCTGTGCATTTGAACACCTGAGGTCTCACCGCCCCCTCCCTTCCCCCACCACTGTACTGGGTCTAGCAGAGCAAAGAGCCCCGTTACTGGGAGTTGTGTGTCTGCAGCTCTCCCAGGCTGGATTTTCATGGGGGCTCAGTCCACCTGTAGTACTGAGGACAGCGTGCCCCCTGGGGTGGCCCTAATCCGTAGTTCTGACAACAGTGAGTGGTCTTTCTTCACTATCTCATTTTTTCTGGATGTCTCCCCTTGAAAACTAGATGGGGGTTTCCATGCATCTCTTGGATTCTGTGGTCCTGAAGAGAGAGAACCAGATGGACTGCACCGAGGCCTGTGCTCCTTGTAGGGTCAGCACTGAGGCCCACACAGGCCTGACACACGAGTCACACCTAGGAAGACTGAGGTGGGGCCCCATCAGCATGCATGGGGCAGAACCTGAGGTGGGCCTGTTGAGGGAGCCCTGTGCTGGTCAGGTGCCCTGCACCATTCATGCCACTGCCTGTCCTCTGTCCCTGTGCCCCGGGTCTATGATGGAATCACAGTCTCCAATACTCCTAACAGCCATATTCTAGGCGAGCAGGACTTGGCTCTCCTTTCCATCACAATCTCTTCATCAGAGATCCCCAGACACACCCTCCATGTTCATGCTGAAGCTCACATTTCTGTTCCTCCACTTGTTGTTTATTTTCATTTTGTAGCTAGTCCTGGACCTGGCACTCTGTCCCTGGGCCCTGTCCCTAAGCTCCTTTTGCTCAAGGGTAGCACTCTACCATGGGAGCTACAGCACCACTTCTGGCTTTTTCTGTGATGAATTGGAGATAAGAGTCTCAGGGACTTTCCTGCCCAGGTTGATTTTGAACTGTGATCCTCAGATCTTAACCTCCTGATAGTCAGGATTACCGCTGTGAGCCAGCAGTGTCCTGCCATTTTTCCTATTTTAAGTAACTTTATTGTGTAGAGTAATGGATTGCCTCACAATATTTCCAAATTAGTGTATAAATTCACTTTGGTTGTCACCTTTGCGTGCCCTGTACCTATCTTGCTGGCTGCCCCATATTATTGCCATTTCAATTTTAGATTCATGTTTTTATTCTTGTTATGCTCTTCATTCCTCATATGAGACAAAAATGCAGTATTACTCCTTTGGAGTCTGAGTTATTTTCATCAACGTACTGTTCTCTACTTTTTCAATTTCCTGCCAGTGATGAAATTTCATTCTTTTTTATAGGTTCGTATTTCCACTATGTGCACACAGCATAATTTTGGTCTTGATTCACCCACTGATGGGCACCAGTCTCATTCCATAACTTTCCTGTTGTGGACAGTGCCAAGACAAACACAACTGTGTAGTAACTCTATCACAGACTGACCTAGATACTTTGGGGTGTGTGCAGGCATGAGGAGAAGGAGCATTGGTGGTTCTACCTTTAGTTGGTTGAGGGTTTTCTATTTGGAATCCCATTGTGCAGTAGCTTATAGACTGAGTGGCACCACGGAAATCTTTCTTTCCTGCCTCTTTGCCAGTACTTGTTTGTTTTCTTGATGATTCCCTGGAGTAAAGTAGAAATTCACTGCAGTCATGATGTGCAACTCATTTATGGATGAGTATATTGAATATCCTTATCTGTTATTGGTCATATGCGATGATTATTTTGAGATCTGACCAGTTCCTCTGCATATTTATTAATTGAATCATTTGTACCAATGTATGGTTATTTGAGGGCTTCATATACCCTGGAAATTAATCGTCTGTCAGATGCATGTATGGCAAAATTTCTTCCCCTTCTGCATATTGTCTTTTTTACTATAGGAATTGAGTCCTATTCTCTCCTCAGTGGAAAATGTGAATTAACATTTTGTCCTACTTCTAGCATTACTCCTTTTGCTCAAGGTCTTTGCTGCTTCCGTGTGACACTTAGTATCCTTTATTTTCTATTTCTGGAATGAAGGTCATTGGACTTTTGAGGGGAATTGATCAAGTCTTTAGACCACTTTTGTTACTATGGCCATTTTCACAATGTCTTTTCTGTGAATTCCTCTAATGGAAGTCCTTCCATTCCCTTGAATGATATGAGTGTCTCCTTCAAGTCCTTTCATCAGTGTTTTAGAGTTGTCATTGCAGAAGCCTTTTACCTCCCTGGTTATACTTATCACCAGGAATTTTATTTGTTTTCTGAGGCTATTGTGACTGGCTATTTTCTTGATTTCTTTCTTAGTATGTTACTGGTACATGAGAAGAAGCTGATTTTAATGCTGATTTACTTTGTTGTACTTTGCAGCATGTACTTATCATATCCAAAGGTTTTGTTGGGATCTTGGTGGTCTTTCAATAGAGCGCCCCCTTCAGCAATGAAGGTAATTTAACATCACCTATCCCATCTGCACTTCTTTAATTTACTTCTCTTACCCTATTGCTTTGGCTAAGAATTCAATCACTTGATGAAGGGAGCAAAGACTAGATACTCTTTTTTCCTTTCTGAAACCAGACTTTCCTGCCTCTCTCTTCCCATGCGTGGGGCCCTCCCTGGATTCCCTGTGTGCCTAGTGCCCCCTGCTGGTGCTCAATGCCTCTACAGGAAGGTCTGTGTGATCTCAAGCAGAAGCTCCTCATGGCACTCAGCTGCAGGGAAACCTGGTCTGGACAACTCTCTGGAAATGGTGTCTCAGGTTTGTGAGACCTGCAGTGGGAAGTACCATCTGGATAACATGTGTTCCTCAACCAACCCAGCCCCTTTTCTGGGTGCTGGCAAAGATATTACCAACCTAAGTTCTACACATGTGAGCAACCTGACACTTTCATTTGGCACACTGTTATATTTTCAATAACACGATGATCTCCAGTTCCACTGTTTTCCTGCAAATGACACGCTTGCATTCTCCTTTATGGCTTAGTACTCCACCAGGTATGCATCATTCTTTGTCATCCTTTGCTTGGCACATAGGCAGATTACAGAATACTGTCACTGGGGCCAGTACCTTGAAAAGTATGAGTATAAAGGTATTGAGGTAGTCAGAGGGCTTGGTCTTTGTCTTTATACCCAGAAGGGGTGTAGTGGAATCTTGTGGTAGTCCATTTTTAATATATCAAGAAGCACTGTACTATTTTCCATAGTTCATAGACTAATATGTATAGTCACCTCTACTGTACCTGAGGCATTGTGGCCCCTCCTCTGTCTTCCCACCAATATGCATTGCATTTCTTTTTGTTCTCCTTTGTTTGTGCAACATAGCCATTGTGGTGGGGGCAAAATGGGATGCCCATGTAGTTTCGAATTACATTATTTGATGGATACAGATCTTGAGGATTAGTCTTATACATTCCTTTATTCATGTGTGTTTCTTTATTATAAGTGCCTATTAAGTTTACTGGATAACATTGTTTATATTAATTTTTATTTTGTTTAATATTTATCTCTTTAAACATCCTGGATAGTAATCCCTTGTTGTTTGGTAACATACCAAAATTTTTCCATTTATCACATCTGTTTCTTCCCATGCAGATTTTACTTTCATATAATCCTATTTGAAAATTCATGCTATTATTTCTGGGGCTACCTGTGTCCTATAATTTTCCTTCCCTGTGCACAGCCCTTGCATGATTCTCTGCCTCTCCTCCCACCAGGTCCACTGCCCAGTGACAAATCTGGGGAAATCAGCATCATCTCTGTTAGCATTTCCCCTGCTTTAGGTCCTCAGCTCCTCCCATTAGCCCCCAGATCCACCCATACCTAAACTCCCTGCCCTAGAACTATAATGGGCCACTCCTACTCACCATTAAGACCTGCCTACTTCCTCTTTAGCCCCAGAGAGAAGCTGCCACCTGGATAAGGTGCAGCCGCCATGTTGCTCCCTCTCCCGTGGGAGATATGGCCCCACTAATAAATCTCCTTATGAACCTGTTAGGTTTTTTAAAGTAGGTAGCCGGTAAAAGAGAACGCCACGCGGTATTCAGGCAGGAGAGAAAGTTTATTACCGAACTGCTGGCCTGTGGCAGAGATGATCCATGGCCAGAGAGAAGGGAGAGAGGGAGAGAGGGAGAGAGAGAGAGGGAGAGGGAGAGGGAGAGGGGGAGGGGGAGGGGGAGCGGGAGAGGGAGAGGGAGAGGGAGAGGGGGAGGGGGGAGGGGGAGGGGAGGGGGAGGGGGAGAGGGAGAGGGAGAGGGAGAGGGAGAGGGAGAGGGAGAGGGAGAGGGAGAGGGAGAGGGAGAGGGAGAGGAGAGCGAGAGGGAGAGAGGGAGAGAGAGAGAGAGAGAGAGAGAGAGAGAACGACCCCCACCCAGACCTGCCTTATATGAAAGGCAGGGGCAGGGGGTGTGGCCAGGTGGATTAGGGTGTGACCTCAGGGAAAGGGGAGGTAATTGCCTCCAGGTCTGCAGGTTACCCAGGTAACTGGGTGGAGACTTAATGAGGTGGGCGCATCAGCATGGAGCCCTCAGGGTGAGGACCTAACAGAACCTTTTTCTCCTGTCTGTGACTATCTCCACATGGTCTCCTGGGATGGGGACATATGCTTTCAAATTCCCTTTTCTATCTCCTCATCAACATGACTGGATAAGGACAAAATGTGAGAGCCTAAAACCCAATCAGTATTGAAAATATATGAAGAAAGATATTTCTAGTAGCATATTCTTCACCTGGAAAACAGCACAAACATAAAACAGTGACTCTTAAGGATCACAACTGGAAACTGTCAGGTCCTCTCCCAGAGGAGAGGCCTGTGCAGATGCCCTCCACCTGATTGTATCCACCGGTTACCTAGGTAACCTGCTTACCTGGAGGCAGCTGCCTTGCCCTTCCCTGAGGTCACATCCTGGCCACACCTCCTCATCCCTGCCCTACATAAGCCATCATCTCCAATGGCCATTCTGGTGTGACATTTCCCAGCACTGCCATTTTCTCATTCTCCATACTCTGTGTCCAGCTGAAGCCTTTAGACCACAGTGCTGCTGTCTTCTTGGAAAGCATGCAGGGGATCAGCGTGCCAGCTCCTGAGGGAGGATTAATTCAGTATAGACTCTGCTGTGTCTTTATTCTGAGAGCAATGTTTACTCCTCAAAAATTAGTGCTTGCTGCAGTCTATTTCTCTCCCATTCAAGGACTAGACCTGTCAACATTTCCTTGAAAATACTGTGAAGATGAGCAAAAGTCCCTTTCCTACCTTTCCCACTCTAAATTTATACCCCACAGCCCCAGGCGGCCTGCAGCTAGCACTCCTGTCTAGTGCAGGAGAACCAGCTTCTCTGTAAGAGTTTCTGACACCTTCCGGATGTGGTTTCCACACTGTGCCTTGCACAATAATACACAGCCGTGTCCTCGACCTTCAGGCTGCTCATCTGCAGATATGCTGTGCTGACAGAGGCGTCCAGGGAGAAGACAGCCCGTCCTTTGAAGCCCTCAGCATATGTTGGATTTCCATTGTTAGTGTTGATCCATCCCATCCACTGCAGGCCACTTCCTGGCTCCTGCCTTATCCAGTTCATACCATAGCTAGTAAAAGTGTATCCAGAAGCCTTGCAGGAGACCCTCACAACCTCTCCAGGCTTCTTTAGCTCAGGTCCAGATTGCACCAGCTACACCTGGGAGAAGGAACCTGTGGAGAAGACACAAGGAAGTTAGGGGCCCAGAAGCTGCCTCAGTGTCCTCTGCAGCCCTTGCCTCTAGGTCCTTACCTGTGGCAGCTGCCAGCAGGAAAAGGAGCCTCCATGTCCACTCCATGGTGTGGGGATTTGGACTGAGTGTCTCTGTGAGACAGCTGGGCAGGCCCTTGCTGTGTGTGTCAGAGGAGCCTCAGCTTTCTGCTCTGTGGTCCCTTGGAGATTTGCATATGGCTCTGCCCCTAAACACCTGCTGTGCTAATCTAGTCCATGGATATCCTGATGCCTTCCACCCCTGCTCCTGATCCCATCCCAGCAGAAATGCAAATGGCTTCTCTGGTGTGTATAAGTTCCAGGTGTTCTCATGAGTTCCAGTGTGTCCTGCCTGATGCCAGCTGTATGAACCTGATGGTAGGACCCAGTCATCCCCAGAATCACCGTCACCCAGAACTCTCAGCACACCAGGGCCCCCATTGATGGCTTTCCACAAGTCATGAGTGGAGGAGTGAGAGCATGAGAGTCAGAACAGATGAAGATAATTCCATTCTTGAGAAAACTTACAATTTTCCCCTTGGTGAGTAATGTGCACTCTATATTTCAGATGAATCTGTGCTGTCAGTGTTAGGAAAAAATACCGAGAAGCACTGTAAGGTCCCTTAGTTTAGTAGCATTTTAATCCAATGTGGGTGTGGGTACCCTCCTCTGCCTCCTCCTTCTCTGTCACTTGTGTTTCTTTGTCATGTGAGCCACCATGTTGGAAGTGACACCATGCACAGGGAGCAGAGGCCAGCAGGAGGTGCTGGTGATAGGGAGGGAGGAAGCTGTCACCTTTTCAAAGACCAGGACTCCAAATGTGAGCTTCCCCTGAGCTCCTGGTAAAGGCCCTGTGTCCTCAGAATCATGTTGACCAAAAAGAAAACGAAGAGTAAGTTGTGTGAATATATCATTACTATTTTTAGTACTAATTGAACAGAGAAGCTAATTTTACCAGACAATATGTCCACCCTGGAGCCATGCTTGGGACTCTGGTTATTAATGTTTGTTAATGAGTAGTTATCATACAAAGAGGTTTTGTTGTAATATTTTCACAGAATCCTATAGTCTGCCTTCATCATACTTACCTATTATCCTTCCTTATTTGCCCCTTCCTCTCTTCCACCCCCTATTAATAGGTGGCACTATTCTATTTTTATTCATACATATTGTAAGGTCCATCCCTGGAAGGCTCCATGTAGAAGCCCCCACCTCATTAAGTCTCCACCCAGTACCTGGGTAACCAGCAGACTGGAGGCAGTTACCTCCCCTTTCCCTGTGGTCACATCCTAATCCACCTGGCCACACCCCGTGCCCCTGCCCTAGATTAGGCAGGGCTGGGTGGGGGTGGGTCCTTCTTGCCCTTCTCTCTGGCCATGGATCATCTTGGCCACAGGCCAGCAGTTTGGTAATAAACTTTCCCTCCTGCCCGAATACCACGTGGCGTTCTCCTTTACCAGCTACCTACTTTGAAAAACCTAACCTAACACATATAATGTATTTTTCCTTTTTAGTTGACAGTCCTTGGGCTTTGCACTCGCATCTGGGGCTGTTCTTGAGCTTGAGCTTCAGTCGAGTGCTCTATCTCTTGAGAGACGGCTTCCTTTCTGATCTTTGGTGGTGAGTCAGATAAGATTCTCATTGCGTTTCCTTCTCCAGCTAGCTCTGGGCCGCAGTCCTCGGATCTCAGCCTCCTGAATACCTAGGACTCCAGGTGCGATCCACTGGCCCTTTCTGTTGAATTTCCAACATTGGGGGAGTCTTAAAAGGACCTACGTTTCAGTGCCAGAGCAAGAGACCCCCGGGTCAGAAGAGCGCCTGCGCGGCTGCCCTCGTGGGAGGCGGAGGTCGGGGCGGAACCCCGGCCTGCACTGCTCTTTGGCTCTGACCTCGGTCCTGGGAACTCTGTGCCCCCAGGGAACCCCACGACCTTCCAACCCCACGGCAGCCTCCTCTTCTGCTCCCCAGGAGACACTCGGCTCTTAGGGAAGGGGAATGAAGGCTTTTAGGACCCCCGGCATGACCCGGGGCTGTTCTCTCAGCGGTCAGAGGCTCGCAGGGGACGCTACACGCACAGGTGTTTCCTAGAGCAGCGGTTACAGGCAGGGGAAGCCGAGGCCGCCCCGAGGAGGCCCGCGGGTCCATGCCCTGAGCATGCGCAGCCGCCCTGCCCTGCCCTGCCGCAGTGTGTCCGTGCGCCACCTGCTGGTGGTCAGCGGCCCTGCGGGTGTGGAAGCCCAGGGGCTCCCGTGGACAAGCACCCAGTGCCCTCTGCTGCCATGGAGCTCTGCGGTGTGGACACCTGGGCCCTGCCGTCTCTCCGAGAGGCCAGTGTGGCTTTGGAAGTCTGGATTGCATTTTGTGACTTCAGTGTCTCCTGTCCAGTGCAGCCCCTTCCCGGGAGTCAGTGAAGCAAATGCCAGGGGCACCACTGGTTCTGATGGAGCCCGAGGCCCTACAAGGAGAATGGAATCTTCTAGGCTTTCACAGACTCGATGCTGACTCTGCAGCCACATCCGGGACCGGACACCCACGGACAAGGAGAATCACGTCTGTGGGTCACCTGCAGTCACAGTCTCTCCCGAGTCACACGTGTGGCCCTGGGCAGCCGCCAGCAGGCCCAGAGCACCCAGCAGACCCCCTCCTAGACCTCACCTTGCCTTCCCAGGAGTTCTCGGTGTGTGACGGGACTGCGAGCGCCCACGGGGCGAGATGGACATTTTATCTTAGAGGTGGAAGGCACATTTACACGCGAGTCCTGTCGGTAGAGGTGCAGAGGCACCGAGCTTCGTCTCTCTCCCACAAGGCCTGCTGGGACTCGCTTCTCCTCAACGCTCATCGGGTGCAATTCTGGCGTGCAGCAGCGTTTCACCCTCAAAACACTGAATGGTTTATTTATTACAATGCACCAGTTTTAAAGAATCTGTATGTCTTAACATATTCCTAAGAAAAAATACTACCGTGCATGATAATGTTCCCTTCATGTAATATGAAAATAATAAGCATACTTTTTCTATTTTGAATCCAACAATAAGAAGATTATTTTTACTTTCAGGAAATATTGTGGTTTATTTACACCCTTGGGTGGGTGGATCACGTCCCAGATAAAGGCTTGTTTGCTTTTCTGGGTAGGAGGAAGAGGAAAGGCATTCACAGCTGAAGTGAGCCAAACAATTGGAAACCTCTCCGCAGGTCCCATGCAGGTGCTCTCCTGTCAGGTGCGTGCAAGCCATTCCCAGCTTCTCCTCTGGGAAATATAATTAAGTTCATCCAAACATACGGATAGCCACTTCCATTGTATCTGGAGAGCTGTCTTCAATTCATAGTCTAGGTTCACATTGTTCCCCACTCTCCAGGAAAAGGAAGGAAGACATTAGGCTATCTTAACTTGAGGCACTTGAAAATGTATATTTAATACAAACTAATATTTCAGCACTCGTCCAGTATGAAACTGGATGGTGGATGTAAAGTTTGCCATAAGACTTTCTAAGAATGATGCCTTTCAGACGAATTGGGCAACATTCTTATTTGTCCCAAGAAGGAATCCATCTTGTCCTACACAAACTCAGTCACTATAGAGATAATGGGACTTCACATGACATGAAATCACAGACTGTCAAGTGCAACAAGTTTCCATGACCATCAGTTTCACTCATTTTCCTCAGATACGCCCAGCACCATGACCCCAGATAGGGTCACAGGGACTGTGGGAGATGGTGGTACATTGATGTGGGTCCAATTACTGTAAAACATTCATGACACAGGGAAGGCCAGGGGGACTGTGGGAGGTGGTCATACATAGATGTCAGCCTGTGAACTGTAACACATTTGAGACACACATAGGATAACGGGGACTCTGGGAAGTACTGGTATACAGATGTCAGTCCATGAACTGCAACATACATACCAAGTCTGTGGAAGTTGGTGGTACATGGATGTAGGTCCATGAATCTTACACATTCACAACACAGGTATGGTTACCAGGACTGTTAGGGGATTGTGGGAAGTTGGGGTACATTCATGTAACTCCATGTACTGTAACTCATCTATGACCCCAGTCATGGGGACTGTGGCAGATTGGGGTACATGGATGTTGGTCCATGAACCATACCATATTTATGACACTGGTAAGGTCAGTGTCTTGGCACATCAATGGTGGTCCAGGAACTGTAACTCCTTTATGACCCCAGACAAGGTCATGGGGACTGTGGGAGCTTGGAGTACATCCATGTAGGTCCATATACTCTAATACATGTATATACATGTATATATATAATAATAGGTTTATATAATATATGTATGACCCCACAGCAGGCTCTTGGAACTTGGAAAAGCTATGCATGGGTAAGCATGGGATTCTGGTTGAATCTCTGACATAGCCTCTGGATGATGTCATGAACATCAACTGGTGTGTAAATCCTGCTAAATAAAAGTGACATGGACTTTGAACTTATTTCACAAGAATTACACTTAGACTCAATATGAGATGAATGTTCCATGTTCTATCAGCGTAGGTTCTCTAATGGTAGAAATATTTCAAAGAGTAAGGAGGGAGCTGAATTGAAACAACAAAATCTACTTAAACTCATGGAGATGGAATTACACCCTACTGAATTTTTGAGTGGGTCATAGAAAATATAAGAGAGGGAATTAAGATGTCCCAAGAATCTAACGAAAATGTAAAGCAAACATATTAGAACCTCTGGGATACGTCAAATGTAGTTTTAAGAGGAAAATTCTTAGCTATGAACATAAATCACCTCCAAACTGAAATATTTCAAATTTATGCCTTAAAGATTCAAGTCCTTGAGAAACAAGAGCAAGTTAAATTAGACAAATAGGGAGGATGAAATGTAAGGACTAGGGCAGAACTGAATGAATTAGGTACTGAAGAATCTCCACATGAAACAAATCAGTAAAACAAAAACATTGCTTCTTTGAAAAGATAGGTAAAAATTGATTAGTCCTTAACCATTATGACTAAATGGAGAAAGAAAGCAGCTAAAAAAATCAGAGGTTAAAATGGACAAGTCATGACAAACACAAAGAAAATCCAGAAGACTGAGGAAATATTTCCCATCCTTTTCTCAAATAAACTAGAAAAATCTAATGGAAATGGATGCATTCATAAATAATTTCAACCACCATACTTGAGCAAAAGGATATAAAAGATTTAATATCTCTATAACAAGCAATAAAATGGAGATGCTATTTAAGGACCTCCCTACAAACTGGAGCCCAGAATCCGAGGGAATGTGTGGATTTGGATTTCACATGTCAAGTTTACAAGATCTTGAAGACATCAATATTCATCAAAATTTTCCATGGAAGAGAAAGGGAAGAGACACTACTGAATGTGTTCTATGAAGCTGGCATTACACTCATCCCCAAACTGGAGAGACAACAAAATAAGAGAATTGTAGACCAATCTTTCTGATGAACATCAATACAAAAATCCTCAATAAAATACTTGCTAAGAGAATTCAAAACTAATCAATAGGATTGTATGTAAACCGTGATTAAATGGATTTCGTTCCAGATATACAAGTCTGGATCAGGACAGTAAAATAAATAAATGGAATGCACTATATAAAAATAATCAAGAAAAAAAATGATTATTTTGATGCAGAAAAATCCCTCAACAAACTCCAGCCTCCTTTTAGGCTAAAAGCACTGAAGACTCAGGCTCAGCTGACTGGGAAACATGTTCACATGACTGTTAGGTGGGAAGTGTTTGCACTGACTGTATAGCTGGAAACTCCCCTTGCTCTCTGCATTTTCTGAGGATGGTGACTGGGAGTGGAAGCCTTCCCATACACTCAGAGTGGACTCAGGTTTGCAGCCCCTTTGTTCTATTAATTATCTGTATTTTCTGGTCAAGAGCTCAGGGAATCGTCCTTCTCCTCACAGCCCTGAGGTGGCTGCCTTCCCCTCAGGGTTCCTGACACACTCAGGATGTGGGTGTGCACACTGTGCCTCGCACAGTAATACACGGCCGAGTCGTCAGCTGTCAGGCTGCTCAGCTCCATGTAGGCAGTGCTGGAGGAGGTGTCTGCAGTCAGGGAGGCCTTGCCCTCGAACTTTGGAGCATATTCGGTCTCACCATCTGCAGGGTCAATCCGTCCAATCCACTCAAGCCCCTGTCCTGACTTCTGCCTCACCCAGTGCATGTAGTAGCTGGTAAAGGTGTATCCAGAAGCCCTGCAGGACAACTTGGCCGAGTCTCCAGGCCTCCTCACTTCAGCCCCAGGCTGCTCCAGCTGCACCTGGGAGTGGACACCTGGGGACAAGGTAGACTGCATGAATTCTCCAGTTAGGGTCTGGACCCTCCGAACCTGGTCCTGGGCAGCCACGTACCTGTAGCTGCTGCCACCAAGACGAGGAAGCTCCAGTTCAGATTCATGGTGGGCTCTGTGAGCCGGGTGTGCGTGTTCAGGAGAGGAGACTGTAGGCTTCTCTGGGAAGAGCCCTGTCTATATTGACCCCAGCAGACACTGCTTATTTTCATATTCATGAAGCAGGGTACTTGTTAGCTCAAGACTTGAACCAGCTTGAGAGGGGAGAGGGAGTGAGGCTTTGATACACAGGCCTGTGTGTGACCAAACTGAAGATGGGAATCCAGGGGAATTGTTTGCTGATGGACTCAGGCTTTCTACAGCCTCTCTCAGGAATTTGTGCTTAAATATGGTTGAATCTCATTCACATTTCACAAAACAGGATTTTGTACGTTATTCAGAGACTCCATAATTGTGCACAGGGCTCAAGTTTTCCCATTGATTCTGGTTGATCTGCTCAATATACCTACTACAGTCTGAGCACCACCCTCTGCCTCGCACTCAGCCCAGGCCTCTGACAAAGGTCCAGGCTTTGCAGCTGAGCTGGGTGGGTCCTGACCCCCTGGAGTCCAGCCTGCCCTGCAGGGAAGCCCCTGTGTCTGCTCACAGGGCATTTCCTCAGAATCCCCAACCCAACTGCAGTGGCTTTACCCTGCCCATAGCCAGCTCCTTCAGAGAGGCCGCAGCTACTCACTGCTTCTCTGGGAGCAGCGACTTGCTCTCACTAACCAAACTGTTGTGCAGGGAGACACCAAACAAAGAATGTCTTCACAAGGGAGCCTCCCCTTGAGTCTGCCAGGGCTTCCAGAGAAGCTGGTAGAGCAGAGGAGGTGGTGAGGGACACTCTTGTCTCCTTTAGGCTCGTCAGGATGAGGATCACAGCAGACAGCTGTGTGTGCAGGCAGCTGTGGCTCAAGCCTGCTCACCTCCACCTTTCATGAACTGTGGATAGATGCAGGGTGAGGCTGGTGATTTCTCCTCATCCTGCACCTGTACTTTACAGGGCCCCTCACTTGCCCTCCCTGAACGGTGACTTGTTTGGTCAGAAGAACAGAGGTAAATGTGATGCACACAGGGACCTGGGCAGGGCCTGCACTGGGTGTTCTGTTCTTACAGGACCTAGGAACCCTGTGGGTTCCATGCAGGATTAGGCCTTCCTGCTTTGCCTCTCAATGCAACAGGCCGCTGCAGCCTGTACCAAGGCCTTAAGCATGGAAGGTTCTGAGGAACCCACAAACTAGCCAGGTGATGGTTTCACAGGGCTAAGCTGAAACAGGCTCAGATGTGAGTTCCTTCACAGGTTTCCCAGGTGATGGATTGAGCACAGGTTCTTCATAGAATCTGGGGATGATTGTATTGGTTGTGGCTCAGTCCAGGCTGCTTATGGAAGTTTCTCCTTGGGGAAGGAAGCTGTACTTCACATGTGCAGGTGGCTCCGCTGCAGGACTGACTTATTTTCAGTTCTCCAGACTCCACCACAGAAAACTTTCAGGAAATCAGGTGGAGTCCAGGACACAGATCAGCATCCCCATGAGAAAGACTGAGACTGCCCTCTGCAGCTGGGCTTCAAGTCAGCTGAATAGAACCTGGGCACAAGAGCAAGGCCAGCATCTTCCACTCTGCTAGAGTCCTTGCTATTCAATCCCCTGCACCCCCTCCCTCAGGAGAGTGAATGTGGTCCCACATGAAGGACAGCAGAGGGAATATGGAAGCCTCCCTTTCCAGCCCAGTGATCACAGTGTGTGTGTGTGGTGACATGTATAAATATATATATTCCCTTCTATCCCAGTGAATAAAGTGTGTGTGCATTGTGAATTTGAATATATATATATGCACAGTCACAAACAATATTAATACAAGCTTCTGCTTTATATTTAGATGCAATTATATAAATAATAAACTTTAGTATATACACATATTTGTACACGCATACATATATGCACCAATATACACACATAATATGGACATGCATTTGTGCATACATAAACTAATATGTGTTAATATATGCACATTTGTGTGTATTTACATGTATATCACAATATTGACTGAAATCAGTTATTATTCATTGATCATTTTCCAATTTGAATATTCTGCCATTTTGAGGCACTGTCTTTGTGTTGTTATGTCACTTAGTGAAGAATAAAATGACTTTGGTAGAAAATCTTTCTTGAATTCTAAGCGTCCTGAGTGACTAATGTTTCATGTTTGGGTTTGTACCGTGTTACTAGGTAGGAATTTTTGTTCATTGTTGGGAAAATGGAGGAGAATGGGAAAGGAACAGGCCATACTGCATCATCAACAGGTAAGGACTGTTTCTTGCCAGAGAGAGGCACAGACCTTCCCACAGGTTTGGAGTTTGTGGGAGGGGGTGAATTTGGGATCAGGCTTATACGAGGTCTGAGCAAGGAGGCAGAGGTTAATGAAAAAGCTTCCAGGTCTACGAAGCTTGGGGCTTTTCCACTGGGCCCTCAAAGGACTGTTTACAGCTGGGCTTAGGTGAATTACCCTGCCTGCATCTCAAAGTAGGTCAGTGTATACCTGGGATTATGGCAGGCGCCTGTATGGACCTGGGACAATAGGGTTGGGTCAATCCTTCATATATGACACCCCAGTTTGTTCACATAGACTCAGGGCCTCACAACATGTATGCTTGTCAAGCAGGAGCTCTGTAGCACTGAGCCATGAGTCAAGCTCTGTTTGTACTGGTTGTTTTGCGATGGGTTTGGGACTTTTCCCAGGCACGCATCTGAACTGTGGTCATCTTATCTGAATCTTCCCACCATAGCTGGTGACAGGTGTCATAGAGACCCCATGCTCTGCTTCTTCCTCTGAGATGGAGTCTCACGAACTTTCTGCCTGAGCTGGCCTGGACGGCAGAGCTCCCAAACTTAGCATCCCATAATCCCAACCTTAACTCTGGTTGAGAAGGCATCTTGTGAGTTATGTTTGGCTGGGCAGGTCTGCAACTATGATCCTTGCAATCTCTGCCTCTAGAGTAGCTATCGTTATAGATGTGATCCACAGGCACAGGGCCCTAGCATTTGAAAGTACCAGTTCATGCTTTTCCTGTAGAAATCTGAGATTTTGTATAAAAACAAGCTGTGTCCCCAGACCCAGTATGGGAGAAAATGTTGAACTTGAAACTTTGCAGAGCTGGAGGGAGACTCCTAGTGAACGAAAGCCCTGAACGGAGTAGACCAGTGATTAGCTTTCAGGTTCACTCAGCTGCGTTCTCAGAGGTCTTAATTCTTTTCACTACTAGAATGAGTTAGATTTATAAAATCATTTTTTACTGCCTTGGTACAAAGCCTCTCATGAGACTTGGCAATGAAGTTTCACACAGGATGATTTTCAAGGCAACATTCCTACTTGGAACCCAGGAATTCTTCTTGCTTTAAAATTGTGTTGTTTTAAAGATCCACCAGATAACTCCTGCTCTGACAGCCCAGCTGCTGGATCCTGGGATTGGGGCTGAGCTGCTGTGAGGGGTGGAGGAGCAGAGAGCAGCTCCATCCCCACAGTATAGGTCAGCAATATGGACACCTCCTGTGATCTCTGTTCTAATGAGCAAAACCTTGAGGGTCCAGCACGACTCTGTATGACTTTTAGAGCAGAGAACTACTCGATTCCCACATTGCCACCATTGCTACATGGTCCTCCTAATTCCACATTGAAGCCAGGGAACACCTGTTTGAACGCATCTCCAACTACACACAGACACCTCTGTGACATGTCACACTTGAGAATGTGGGGGATCAAAGACTCAGTCCTCCTGCCACTGACACCTTTGGACAAAGCAATCCCAGCAAATCCATGTCTGAGAGCACTGTTAATCTTGTTATCTATACTCTGTGCTCTGACTGAAGAGCAATTGTCACTCACATTAAAACCTTGTTTTTATATATTTTCCCCCTAAATTTTTTAAAAAACACTTTCAGTTTCTTATATGTCACTTATACAGCAAAGGTGGTTTTATTCTTCTTTTTCTAATTGTCAAAGTATTGTACAAAGGGGTTAAGTTTCATATGTAAGGCAGTGAGTACATTTCTTATCAAACTTGTTATCTCCTCCCTTGTTTTTCTTCTACCTTCCTCCACCCCCAATTCCCATCATCCCACGTTGCACATTTGGATTATAGCACATTGTCTTGTAAGTAGTGCTGTTGCATTGGTTAGTCTTTTACCCTTTGTTTCTCCATTTTGATGTTCCCCTTCCCTTCCCTAGTTCTGATAACCACACATACAATACCCAGAGCACGAAAATCAGTTACAGTGGCATTAAGGCTAGAACTATGGGGAAGAAAGACAAAAGAAAAAGGCATAATTTCACATGGTAAGTTGAAAACAAAAACAGAGATAAATCCACTTATTTCCAAAACTTGGATTTCATTTTGCTCAATATCGTCTTTATGTTCACATGCACATAGCTATTGAGCTATTGTGGTCTTCTCCTAGGCATATCCTAGACATGTACTAATTTTTACCAATGAGGGAAACCATAGAGTCTATGCTTCTGTCTGGCTTAGTATGCTTCTGTAGGTCTTCACTTAGTATGATTTTTTTCCAAGTCTTTCCATTTCCTTATGAATGGGGCAATGTCATTCTTTCTGATAGAAGCATAGAAGCATATGTACCACATTTTCTTGATCCATTCATCTACTGAGGGGGTATCTGGGCTGGTAACTTTAGTGTGATCTTGCTTGTAATCCTTTGGATAAATACCCAAAGCGGTATTGATGGGTCATAGGGGAGCTCTATGTTTAGCCCTTTGAAGAACCTCCACACTGCTTTCCAGAGTGGTGGAAAAAATTTACACTCCTGCCTACAGTGTAGTAGGGCTCCCTTTTGGCCACAGCCTGAATACCTAGGATCACATGTATGAGCCATGAACACCTGTCTACAATGATAGAAAATATGAAAACCTGATGTGCGTTCTTGACTAATATTCAGCATCGATATTTTAGCACTTGGTAGGCAATGAAAATGAGATTCTGCGTACTTGTGATTTTAATATTTATATCAAGTCAGCTAGACACACAGGAGGTGACTCAAGCCACACCTTCCAAATAGCCCTGTGTCTTGGAGAATGGAGTCAGCTCACATCCTGATGAAGTCAGTGCTGGCCTCTGCACAGACTGTTCCAGTTATCAAGACAAGACACACAGAGCTGACTGCTAGGTTTCAACGTCTGTGCAGAGCCTGCCTGCTGTCGTCACTCTGTCTCTATGGCAACAGCAGCTATTGTAGACCCATGCACAGGTGCCAGGGTCCACACACCAACTAGTTCTGAATGGGAAGTGGTCAAATGCCCATTGGACGCAGTATGTATGTGTGTTTCTGCACGCATGTGTGCGTGTAATTGTTTCAAGCCACATTACTGATGTATAGCTTCAATATATAAAATTACTGTGAAGAGGCACATCTTCATGAATGTTGACTAGTTTTAGGATTTGTATCAGATTCTCACTCTCAGCTTTATTGGCATCGGGTGGGTGATCCTGTGCTGAGGTCCTGAAATGACGTAGGAAGCTGGCAATAGTGATGGCCTCTTTAATCTAGATCCAGGAAGAAAACCCCTTCTGCACTGTGACAGTGAGAATATCAACGCAGTGTAAGATATCCCCTGAAGAGGAAAGGTCTGAGGTATATGATCCCAACGTCAACAGAGCATACACAGGCCAGTCCCCAAGACACTGCTGAGTGAACTAAGACTAGAAGAGAGGACAGGGAGTGGAGGTTGGAGAGATGCATCCATTCCATCACATGTGTATAAGTGTGATATTCTATGTCATTATATGGGAAGCATAATTGAAAACTCAGCCATCATTATTATGATGAAAGAACCTATTCTGAGAGGGGAAAGGGCAGCCAACCTTGACTTAAGAAGAGAAAAGCAATGTGATGCAAAGGCAGGAATGATCTCTGGAATCACTGCTCATGGAGGGGATGGGGGTAATGACCCACACTTCAGAGAGTGAGGTTCTCACACTGCCCAGCACCCTGGCCTGGGAGGCCCTCTGCTTTCCGTGTCTCCAGCTCCCCCTGCTGGAGCTGAGCACCCCAGAGTTTGGGTCTGTATCTCACTGAATTTCACTCCCAGTCACCCATGGCTGTGTCCTCCTCTTCCAGGCTGCTCAGTCACAAAAACACCTGGTTCTTGCAGGTGTTGCTGCTGATGCTGCATTGTTTTAAGACCTGGATTGTGCTCTGTGCTTCCTCTACTCCAGATAGCACCAAACCACTCAAGACCCCTTCCTGGAGGTTGAGGGACCCAGTTCACACCACAGCTTGTTATAGAGACTGAGACAGGGGGCTGGGAATACGGCCTAGTGGTAGAGTGCTTGCCTCACATACATGAAGCCCTGGTTCAATTACTCAGCACCACATATATAGAAAAAACCAGAAGTGGCGCTGTGGCTCAAGTGGTAGAGTGCTAGCCCTGAATAAAAAGAAGCCAGGGACAGTGCTCAGGCCCGAATCCAAGCCACAGGACTGGCAAACAAACAAACAAAAAAACCCCCACAAAGTTAGAGACTGAGACAGAGCAGGTGATCAACTGAGTCTGTGAGGACTTCATCCAGCCAGGTCCTGATTCCTGCAGCTGCCCCTGTGACAGGACTCCTGCGGACAAGGAAAGTGGTCATCAGACACATCACAAACCCATGTCCAGGCCTGTCTTCATGCACAGCAGGAACTGCACCTGGCAGAGGAGCAGCGCCAAGATTCTGTAGTCTGTGATGATCCTGCACAAGGGCGACCAGGACTCCTCAGCTGTCCGGCTTCATCCTGAGGCTTGCATCTGCAGTGACTGTTGGAGGGGGGGGTCCCTGAAGAGAGAAGTGGAGCAGGTTTGGACCCTAGTTCATTATTCTTCTTGGTGGTACAATCTTCATGAGGTGGGACCCAGCAGAAGCAAGGAATGAACTGCTCGTGTGACCTTTCATGGGTTACTGAGGTCCAGCCAGTTCCTGAGATTCATCCATACTCCTCTCCTCTTATTCCTGTGAAAAAGAGTTAGCTTCTTTGAAATGGCCTTCATCATCTTACCAATGATATCTCCTTTACCTGAGGTTGACAAGTGCTGTTTTCTGGTCCAATTGCAACTTTTACAAATCTTCCCATTCGTTCCATTGCTCAATTTCTCACTGTAAATCTGGCTAAAAGTAGCGGTAAATACTCAGCCCAGTTCCTGAGTGGTGTGTTTCCTCAGGCCAGATAAACTAGTCCATCGTCTTTCAATTCAGCCTCACACAGCATCTAAGTGCAGTGGCAACACAGAGACAGGTTCTTTCTCACAATGGAGCAGTGGTGACCTCCAGACCAATTCCCCGTGGAATCACCACTGCTATGAGAACCCTTCATCATAGTCTTACTCCCCACCTTCCTATCAATGTCATGGTCTTCTAAAACTGTGGAGGATTCACCACTAACCTCTGCTCACACATCTAAAATTTCCCCTGATCTACTTCTCAAAACTTAGAACCCAGTCACCAGGTAAAGCCCCAGTCCCAGTTTTCCCATGTTTGTTATCTTTCTACCATGTCACAGTGACTTTTAAGAGCTCCTTATCTCAAGCAAGTTCTGCCCTCATGGATTCTGGTGAAGGAAACTTGGACTCTATTCTCATAATATTTACAAAACCTGAACTTGAAATATATGAGTGACTTAGATACAAGAGTTGAATTAATAAAACTAACAGAGGAAAACACAGTGGAAGTGATCTTGATAGTATTCGTGGCAAGAAATTCAGTTCCAGAACTCCAAAGGGGCAAGGAAGAAAGCCAGATTACACAAATGAGAGTGCATCAACTCACAAATTGCATAGCCAAGATGAGAATGAATGAAGTGAAGAGACACCACACAGATTCAGAGACAGCATTTGCAAATCATGAGTCTGGTTAGGAGGATATATCCAGATATAGAAGGAACTCAACTCAATCTAAAGAAAACAAAACAAAAATGGCCAGAGAACATCAATAGATATTTCCCAAAGAACACAGGTGGCTAAATGATATATGGCAATGCTCCAGCTCTTTATCAGCGGTATGAATTAAATCAATAACAAGAAGCCAAGTGCAGTGGTCCGTGTCTGTAATCTTAGATAGATACTCATGAAGCTTAAGTCTGGAGGATTAAAGTTTATGATCAGCCCAGGCATAAAATTTTGCTAGACTCCACTTCTATAATAACCAGGAAATCACAGAACTGAAGGTGTGTCTCTAGATTTTTGGTGCCAGCTCAACACAAGCAAGGTAACAAAATTTAAAATCTAGTCTAACAAAAAAACTTTAAAAAAGACCAATTAGAATAGCTATTATAGCAAAAACAAGAGATGACAAGTGATGGTGAGGATGTGCAGAAGGGTAACTCGTATTCGCTGTTGGACAGAGTAGAAATAAGAACAGTCATCGTGGAATCCTGTATGGAGAATCCTGAAGAAACAGAAATTTCAGTAATCAGAAATGCCACCAACACCAGTGGAGTCGAGGTAGTTATAACCAAAGTGCTCAAGTAGGAAGACACGTATAAGGTGGCGTGGTTCATTCATACCATGGAATATTTAGATGACCTTGAATATAAAGAAATGATGCTCTTTGAAACAACATGGATAACACTCAGGACATTAGCTACATGGGACAACCCAGAGCTGGTAAAGTTCTGCATTGTTTCCTTACATGTGGAATGTGGAAAAGTGTGCATTCTAGAAGTAGAAAGTAGACTAGGGGTGTATAGAGGCTATGGGCAAAATGAGAGATGTTAATTTAAAAAGAGTGCTAATTCTTATTTTCACAGGATGACCTGCTGTACAGAAAACTGGCCACAGTCAGAAATGATGTAGTTCAGATGGAAAATTTGTTTAATCAGTAGATATTAGATGATCAAAGTGAATAGTAATAAAGGAATTGAGATAGACTTGGTACTAACTAGCTTGATGCATTCATCCCTAAAGGGGTACATAAATGATTGATTTCATGATATACAAACACTGTATTAGTTGCCATTTAACTTTTTTGAAATATTAAATGTGAAATACTGACCATATTCTGAAGAGAAAATTCAATGTGGACCTGGATTGCACCTGTTTGTGACTGATCTTCAAGATGATAAATCAACACAGTCATGTTAGTTATGTTAACATATTTGTGAAGCTTTGAGATTATTGCCATACTAGAAGAAATAAGAGTTTTCCAGAAGATCCTGCAAGAGCAACTGGTTCCTGAATACTGCCATATTCCTGTACATCTCTTTCACTGTGGTGCATTTCCATAGTGTGATAGCCCTTTCCTGTCTCATAAGGGTTTGAGGTAGGCAGCTCCCCAGCCAACTTGTGTATTACTAAGCAGGACAAAGCATCAAGCATCACACTGGGTATAGAAGACATGTTTAATGCACCAACCTTGATCTACGCTCCCTAGCATGGAGAATTCAGGCAGTGACCACCCATTCCCTATTTTTCCAGACAGGATGACCAGTTCTGCTTTTAACTTGTCAATACTTGTCTTACAATGTTAAGTACCCCATCCTCTTGTCTCTGCAGGGTTACATAGAGCTTCTGGCACAGTGAGAGGAGTTCAATAGAGCTCCCTGCACACTAAGAAGAGTTCCACAGAGCTGGGATGAGAATCTCTATAGAATTTGTACCAGTGAAATATCCATGTTAGCTCATTATTTACCTATATATATAATATATTGTATATTGTGTAAATAATATATACACATGAATACACACAACTATCTATATGTGTCTATATAATTGAACCTTGTAAGATGATGATTCATATACGTTATATAGCTTATTATCTTTAGTTTATATTCATTAGCTTCACTTTGGCAATTGCCTCACAATGTTGATATGTTTACTGAAACATTGTTCTGTAATGCTAAACATACAATATTTTAAATTTAAGTTTATTTTATTAAGGTAAACTTTAAGCCAGCATTAGAACTATAGAAACTTGTTGGAGAGCATCTCTACAAACCTCCAAGTAAATCAAACATTTCTATGAAGCAGTGGCCATGGCTGCCCCTCTTGCCTCTGTCAACATCGTGCTCAGTGTGGCTCCAGCATCCTGGACCCTGCAGTCAAAACCCATCCAATCTGCAGGGCCTTCAGAAGACAGAAGAGCCTCACACATCGTTCCTAAAGAGTTTCCTGGTGGAAATGAGAACTGCATCTTCTCTTCAAATAGACAGGAGAGTCATCAAGAATGGAAAAGTCTCCATGGGTTGAGCATTTGCTTCATTTACCAGAGAATCCATGACAATACAATGATGGATCTGGCATGGGGAGAGGGAGAAGACCTGTTGAGGCAAGTGTGATGTACATGCAAATGTGTGCAAGGCATAAAACACTTTACTTTTTATACTAATGAGATGAGGATGGAAGTAAGTAGGAATTCTAACTTTTAGAGAAGGGAGGAGAGGGTGGCAGAGAACCATCAGTAGTGAGAGAAGAGAGGACCTGGGGCTCTGGGACAGAGGGTCACCTGGGTAACGACCTTCGTGTACCAGGACTCATTTTCAGGGTGATTCACCATGATGCATCCTCAAGGACATGGCTCACAGTCACCTGGCCACTCTCCACAGACTTGACAGCACAAGGATGTGGCCCATCTTCCCGCTGGGTGACTCCATGGCAGTCTGTGCATAGCAAGGTCAGCTCTCACTCCACTTCACATTCTGTCCTGTCAGTCTTACCGACAAGTCCATAATGTCCATTTTCATTTCCTAACCCATCCTTGAAGGAGGGCAACTGGAGGTTGTGTACAATGGAGCCCAAGCAGACGCATCAACTTTCTCCAGATGATGAGCCACACTTGGTCCTCAGGAAGATGTGTCAGGTAGTGTGCTTTAGTCCACAGGGACACAAGCAGCATTTTCTGGTTGAACACACGTGAAACACACATGAACACACATGAGGTGTGAACATTAGTATTATCCAGCAAGAAGAGAAATCTGCTGCTAGGACAGGAGTGGATCAGGCCTGAGTCTGAGGTCCTGGTCCCTGTGGAAGAGCAGGGTGGCCTGGGACCTGTCACGTTTTATGCATCCCTGAGTCTGCTCTGCCCTGCTCCTTCTCACAGCACGAATCCCAAAGTCTGTCCTCATCAGGAAAACCCTCTGAGTCTCTGTCCTGAACGTGCTGGGAGAGAACCCACTGAAGAACCCTGAGCTCTCTCAGGTCCTGGTTGTGGTGACTGTGGCAGAGTCATTTCTGCCCTGAACGTGACCCTGTGCTTTACTCCTATTGTAAGGTATCCTATCTATCTTCTCAAAGAAGGCAAGCCCAGCCTTTTGCATTCAGTGGCATCCTGGTTCAGCAGAGACATAAGTCTAGAGGCTCCTGGGACCACTATGAGATGGGGAGGGAGCCAGGCACCAGGAGACATCTCCTCCCTCTGCCCTGCAGCTGACCCAGGGCCCAGCGCCCCCTGCTGGCCCAGAGTCCCTGCTGAGAGGTTTGTGTCTGGGCTCACACTGAGCTCCTTGCACTGTGTCTCTTGCACAGTAATACACAGCGGTGTCCTCGGTTCTCAGGCTGTTCATTTGCAGATTCAGCATGTTTTTATTGTTGTCTCTGGAGATGGTGAATCTTCCCTTCACAGACTCTGTGTAGTATGTGCTACCACCATTTGGATCAATTCGTGCAATCCACTCCAGTCCTTTCCCTGGAGCTTGTCGGATCCAGTGCATCCAGTAACTACTGAAGGTGAATCCAGAGGCTGCACAGGAGAGTTTCAGGGACCCTCCAGGCTGCACCAAGCCTCCGCCAGACTCCACCAGCTGCACCTCACACTGGACACCTGCAAACACAAGGAATCCTGGTCAGAAATGGCCAAACGCTCTTGCTCCCACTCGTGTCTATTTTCACATGGAGTATCTTTTGTTCCCCATTAATTACCTTTTAAAAGAGCAACAAGGAAAACCCAGTGCAGTCCCAGCTCCATGGTGAATGGCCTGTGTTCAGCCTGATCACTGAATGGGTTCACCTGGAATCCAGGACTGACGCCTCTCTCAGACCTTCAGGCTCAGGGCTGGCTGGTTTTACTGAGGAGAACAAGGCCCTATTTGCATGTCTTCTACTATATAGCAAGACCTGGGCTGGAAGTTTCAGCATTGGTAGTGCCAAGGTCAGATGTGAGAGTCCTGAGGGACATTGCTGCAAAGATGATCTCCCAGAAAATATATATCTAATTGCATCCATGTGCCTTGTTATACAGAGTCATCCTACTTTGATCTATATATTACAATTACCTCCCTTCTGTAGATGTGAATGTGTAAGAAGATTCCCACATATTAGCATGACCTGGATAGAAGATTTCATGTTTTATCATTTGTTCCTCTCTCTCAGTGCCCTCTGGTTCATATCTTGTGTAGAGTGAACCTGGCTGTTGCTGTGTCCAGGACCCCCTTCCTCTAATGGGAGTAGGCGAGGTGTGACACACTGCAGTGTTTGCTGAGAGAAGACATAGAGAATCCAAGTTCATGCCGACACATGCTGACACGTCTGCATTTCTCATGTCATTATATACATGCCTGTCACTTCCTCTAATCAGCTCTACTGCTCATTGTTAACAATACTTAACTGATACAATACTTAACTGATAAATACTTAACTGAGTACAAATACTTAAGATGTACCTCACAGTTACAAAGTATGCATTTGGTGTGCATTAATATGTGGAAAATTACACAATGTCTGTACAAGTCTTTTCCCAATTCATCAGTGGATTTTCCAACACGTGAGTGTTGAGGATTCCTCTCACATTCTGGATACACAAATGTAGTTGGGTATGTGATTTCCCAATATTTCTTCTATTTGAAAGCTGGTCACTTACTTATTTGATTGTCACTTGAGCAGAAAATAAAATGTCAAAATTTGATGAGTTCCAACTTACATCTTTAATTGATCCTGATACAAGATCGAAATTATTGGTTGACTATTCCATGTGCTCCAAGGTCCACATAGAAGTCACCATTTTCCTGTGCCTTCACAGAAGACCTGATCTGTCACTGGTGTATATGAGTGTAGATGCAGGGTAGACACAGAGAGGAAACACAGAGAGGAGAACTGGTAGAGGAGGAGCAGAGGCAGGGTGGACACAGAGGAGCACAGGTGGAAGTAACCCTCTGCTCCAGTTCCTGGGGCTGAGCCTGAGCCCTGTATGTCCTGATCGCCCCCTGCAGCCCAGAACACATTTACAGGCAGGTTTGTGTCTGGGCTGGCACTGAAGTCCATTCACTGTGTCTTGCACAGTAATACACGGCGGTGTCCTCTGCTTTCAGGCTGCTCATTTGCAGGTACAGCATGTTCTTGGAGTTGTCTCTGGAGATGGTGAAGCGGCCCTTCACAGACTCTGCATATTTTTGTTGACTTCCATCATACCATATAACTGCCACCCACTCCAGCCCCTTCCCTGGAGCCTGGCGGATCCAGTGCATGTCATAGCTACTGAAGGTGAATACGGAGGCTGCACAGGAGAGTCTCAGGGACCCCCCAGGCGGCACCAAGCCTCCCCCAGACTCCACCAGCTGCACCTCACACTGGACACCTGCAAACACAGAGAATTCTAGTCAGAAAATGTCACATGTATTCACTATTTCTCCTACTCATGTCGATTTGCACACTTGATATCTCTTATTCCCGATAAATTACCTTTTAAGAGAACAACAAGGAAAACCCAGCACAGACCCAGCTCCATGGTGAGTTGTCTGTGGCAGTTACTGGATGGGATCCAGCTCACAGAGCTTCAGGTCAGGGATGGGCTGGTTTTCATGAGCAGAGGGACGACCTATTTGCATGTCCTTGGCTATAAAGCAAGGTCTCAGGTTGAAATCTTAGGAGCTCAGTGTACACAGAGATGCAAGTGGAAAACAGAGGTTTTTTTTTTTTTACACAAGTAGATAAACTATGAAACATACAAGGCTAGCATAATGTGTCACTAAAGAATTGGCTTCAAGACTAACCACTGATTGCATAGAAACTTCTTTAAGGCCGGCACCTAGTAACTCACCTACCTTTAGTCAAGATTGCTAAACTGTTTGGTTTCTAAAAAATATTTTTTTTATTATTTTTAACTATCTTTGTAGCACTACAAAGGAGTTGCCATTTAATAAAGCTGTTTAACGAATACATTGAGGCTTGATCAATGTCACACCATTTTACATTTTTATCCACCCTTCCAAAACCACCCCTCCCCTCACTTTTTTTAATTTTTAGGATATGTATTATTTTGTTTTCCATTTAACAAAGCAGTTTATGTATATAGTGCATGTTGATCCTTGTCATCCCGTCAACATCGTTACTTCCCTTTGACCCATCCCTCACCATATTTTTCTCAATTTTGTGATATTCAGTGTATTCTTGCCTGAGTTCTCCCACTTTTCCCCTTCATTCTTCTAACATTGTCACTTCCCCTCACTTGTAGGTACCCATTTCCTGGTACTTATTTTGCTGGTGTTTGACTTAGTCTTTGTAAAGAATTACACTACTTGATCTCTCCATAGAATCTATCATATATGTTTTTCCTCTCTTAGTGTGTACCTCCCTTCTCCTTTTCAACCTCCAACTTTTCCTCATCCAGATCCTGAGAGTTTGTTTCTATAGAGAGAAAGGCTGTAGCTTTCTCACATCATGCCTGGTCTTCCACGGAGAATGAATCTTCCCTGTAGTCTAGTATTCTCAGTGAAGTGTAGAATTTACTCTTCTCCTGCTGACTTCTGACCCCCCAGAAATCTCCTTTTCAGCTCTACTCCTTGCCTGGAGGTTCTCCTCAATGGAAGAGGACCATGGCCCAAGAGGGGACATTGCTGTGGACAGAAACAAGCTTGGTTCATGCATGGGGAGGAGCCTGCAAGTGTGTTGTGTCTAGCAGAGCACAAGACCAAATGAAAAGAATATTGTAGTTTCACTGACAAAAACAATATTTCTAGATACATGCCACTGGAATGTGAGATAATAATATTAAAAAAGGAGCAGGTGGTAAAAGTGAGCATGAAATCATTTTTGAGACACAGATGCTTGGTGTAGTATGTGAGGGTATTTTCTTACTATGAAAAGTAACTGAGATAATCAAAGCTTTACTTGGGCTCCTGGATTCATAGTTAGCTCTGTATGACCAAGCAGACTCATGGCTTTAATCCTTCAGTGTTGTGTCTAATGTCAAAAACAGGAAACACATGGTGTAGAAATACCCATCCCCTTCATAATTAGAGAGCAAAAGAGAAGGAGAAACACACAGGGACACACACACACACCGGCACACAGAGACAGCGAGAGGTCAATTGAATGGCACAAGCCAGTGACATGAGACTATTAGCTGGGCCACACCTTTAAAAGTTTCACAATCTGTGCTGGGGATATGGCCTAATGGCAAGAGCGCTTGCCTTATATACTTGAAGCCCTGGGTTCGATTCCCCAGCACCACATATACAGAAAATGGCCAGAAGTGGCACTGTGACTCAAGTGGCAGAGTACTAGCCTTGAGCAAAGAGAAGCCAGGGACAGTGCTCAGGCCCTGAATCCAAGGCCCAGGACTGCCCCCCCCCCAAAAAGTTTCACAATCTTGACACAAATTGGAGACAGCTCTTCTAACACATGGTACCTTGAGGAACATTTATGGTATATACGTGGCATATGCACACATATGTGCACACATTCCCATACATACACTTGCACATTCTCACACAGGCCCACATTTCTACACATGCACACACACAGCTATAGACACTTACACACAAATCATATATACATATTTGTGTATCCTTTGTTCATCAAGTGCTTCGGAATTGCCCACTGGTGTCTCTGCAGCATGGGGTGGACTATTAGCGTCATTTTTCTGGGAAGCAGAGATAACCTGAGCATTTTTCTCTTATTGTACATGGTGGGTCTGCTCTTATTCCACTCACATTGTGAGAAACCTGTAAGTCAGGAAGGTCACCCACCCTAGACTCCGGTTCTCCACTACCACTTTGACCCATCTTCCTCAATTTGTCTCTGAAGAGCCATTTTCTCCAGGTCTTTTCCTGAAGTCAGACTTGCCATTGAGCTGGTGCAGCCTGGCTTTTTAATGGCACAGAACAGGAAATAGCCCCCAGAAGAACCATGTGGTATATTAAAATCTAAACATTAAGTAATGTGGGAAGGAGGCTTAGTCACCCATTAAAATAACTTACCTGTAAGTCCCTTGCCCTTAATCCAAGGCTACTTAGAAAAAGGCCCAGTTGGCCAACCTCCCATGTGACAAAGGAGGGCAAGACGTGGAAGTGGAATCAGGAGGCAGGAGAGTGTGTGAGTGTTTTCAGAAACAGCTTTAAGTGCTTTCCAATGAATATTAGTTAAATTTGTTATTGAAGTTTCCTTCATTGCTCTGAATATGGGTTGGAAGGCAGTTTAAACACCAAATGGGGTTATTTCCTCACACTGAGTTACCTCATTATGTTTTTGCCCCATCTGATCACCACAAATGATGATTTTGCTCTCCTCCTCCCAAGTAGCTCGGGTTCCAGGCATGAGTCACCATACCAGGCCTTTTTGCTTTTGTCCACAGAATGAATTCCAACTCTATGAGTCCTGTAATCTTTGTCCCGAGTCTCATGGAATCACCAAGGTCCCCGGAGTTTCTTCAGGATCCAGTATGGGTTACCATTGCAGAGCCATTGTTGCTTCCCAAGTGATCTGTGTCTCATTTTGAACAGTCATAGCAAAAGATCAGAGACCTCACGGAGGACGCACCGGAGTATGCCAGGGGCTGTGTCTGCTCTCTCACATGGTGCACTTCGGAGTTGCGCTACTTTGTCTTACTGTGTACTGGCTTCCAAGGCTGTAGGATTCTACAGTTTGGCCTTCTCAGGTGCAGGTCATAAACTCAGGGAGGAATCCTGTCAAAGCTGCTGGACACTGAACTAGCACAGACACCAGGAGACCAGCCCTGGGCTCCTGTCTGCAGCTGCTCCCCAGGCTGACTCGGCTGCAAGCTGTGCCGCGCGCCCCCTGCTGGTCCTGAGCGGCCCTGCAGGGAGGTTCCTGTCTGGGCCCACACTGGATTTCCTGCACTGTGTCTCTGGCACAGTAATAGAGGGCCGTGTCCTCCTCTCTCAGGCTGTTCATCTGCAGGTAAAGTGTGTTCTTGCTGTTGTCTCTGGAGATGGTGAAGCGGCCCTTCACGGCGCCTGCATAGTTTATGTCACTACTACTGCCACTGATGTATGAGAGCCACTCAGGCCTCTTCCCTGGAGGCTGGCGGATCCAGCTCATGTAGTAATCACTGAAGGTGAATCCGGAGGCTGCACAGGAGAGTCTTAGGGACCCCCCAGGCTGCACCAAGCCTCCCCCAGACTCCACCAGCTGCACCTCACACAGGACACCTGTGAACACAGATATTCCTAGTCAGGAAATGGCCATACACAGCCATTGATCCTTCCACCCATGTCCACTTACACACTCAGTGTCTCTTATTCCCTATAAATTACCTTTTAAGAGAGCAGCAAGGAAAACCCAGCACAGCCCCAGCTCCATGGTGAGTGGTCTGTGTCAATCACTGGATGGAATCCAGCTCACTGGGCTTCAGGTCAGAGATGGTCTGGTTTTCATGAGCACAGGGGCGTCCTATTTGCATGTCCTCTGCTATAAAGCCATCTTGGGGTAGAAGTCTCAGAGCGTGAGCTCCTAGAGCAGATGTGTCTGTGCTGGAGGAGTTTAGTGGCAATGGTCACCTTTAAGTAAACCTTACATATTGACCACTTGTGTTACACAGTCGAATTGTATCTCCTTGGGAGCCTGAGGCAGGAGTGTTAGAACATTGAGAGCTGTCTGAGGTGCAGAGGGAATAAACATATCCTCTCACATTGCCATTGTGCCCGAGTGAGCATTCTGCCTAACATTTCTGCATATGCACAAAACATAAAGTACAGCAAGAATGTTATATTCTTGTACACACACAAAAGTATAAAACAATTAGAAATGCTTTAACATACTTGCAGGATCTCCCATGCTACAAAATTCGTGCCTAGTCTGGGCTTGCACATCCCAAGACGAGGATCAACATTTTTCTCATGTCTTTCTAGGAGAATGGTGCTCATCTGGTGAGGTTTGCAGAGCCTCCTTCCTGTGGTGAGATCAGGTGTGGGTTTGCTGCACTTTACTTCATTCTGACAATACGCCATGTAAGCCAGGGTTCAGGCAGATGCTGCACAGTGAGTTTCTGCTGTTTCATTTATCACAGTCTAGCTCTCTTGTTTATATATCCGCTTCATGTGTATTCTTTATTGTAACAATATCACATGTATTGTATATTGGTAACAACTTCAGTCAGCAACAACACATTACATAGAGTGTTCTTAGGTAAACACTGATTTGGTAAGCATGAACAAATTATTTGTGTCTTCTTCAAATTGTTGCACCAACCCTTTGATATTTTCCTTGAATCTGTCTTTCAACTCATTGGTAATAGTTATTCCTAGCCAGTGCTGGACTAGATGTTGAGCTGAAGGTTAACAACATTGTTTCCCACGAGGAAGAATCCACTGAAACAACAGTGAGCAGATTCTGAGGAAGTGAAGAAAGGAGAAACCAGAAGAGCTTGTGGGGAGCCAGGAAATCACAGAGACGAAATCAGGGCTGGAGAAATTGTGGTATTGACTTCTGACCTGGTGTGCAGCTCTCCCTGCTGAGGTAGAAGAAATGAGAAGTCAGCAGGTGACATCAGATGTTCTCACAGAGGGATGGACAGGCTCCACTGTGGGACAAACAAGCTGCGGAGTTCGCTGTCACCCCAGGACTTGGGAGATGGAGACTGGTGTGCTGTGAGGAGCTCAACTTCAAGAACTGAAATCATGGCACAGAGTGGGTTGATCTACGTCCCTCGGTTCTAAGAATTGGCTGAGCTGTCATCTTGAGAGGGCTGTGTGGGAGCAGTAAGAATCTGGTAGTTTACAATACACCTGCCGTAGACCTTGTGTTTAAATAAGTTAGAAACAGCTTGGGAAGGAAGGTCAAGTTTCTTGCAGGAATAAAGGGAAGCCAGGCTGGAGGTTGAAAGCTGGAGGCACTGGTGGGCAGCTGTCCTGGGAGACTGTGGCTGGTCATGCCTGCCAGGCTGGGATAAGATGCACCAGGGTGTCAGCTGAGGGTCCCACCATGGGAAGTGCACCAGAAAGGCAGCCACATGTATGGGATGCACAGCCAAGCTGTGGTTGCTGAAAGAAAGTCTATCAGAGTTCACCACTAGATCAAGGAAGCCTCTCCATGCCTGGCAGGTAATGAACAAAGGAATTCCCTACTGAGTTAACAAGAGAGGCTTCAGTAATTGGTCCTCAGCTACAGCTCTGAAGCCCTTCCCCTTGTAAGGTCTCCTGAGTGAAACAAAGCTGCCACACTTGACCTGAAACTACTGCTACTTGTATAGAAGTCTACATAAATGTACATATAAGAAAACTGTATTTGATTCTGGTACCCTGGGTATTGTATATACATTGGTATCCTGGATCTTGACCTCAGGATGTGGGTGCTGTCTCTTAGCTCCTTTGCTCAAGGGTAATGGTGGACCACTTTGAGAGACAGCACCACTTACAGTTTTTGAGTGGTAATTGGAGATATGAATCTCACAAAGACATTTCTTCCCAGGCTAGTTTTGAATCGTGGTCCTCATATCTCAGCCTCCTGAGTAGCTAGGTTACAGGCATGAACCACTGGTGCCCAGCCTAACTGCTTTCTTAAATGGCAACTTCTTTGTATAACTATGTAAAGATAATAAATTAGTAAAAAAAAAAAAAAGCACTATAAGGATTTAAAAAATGGAATTGTAGGCCTGTGTGTACCTCGGGAGATGTGCCAACATTCTAAGAAATGTTGATGATACAAATTCAATTTCACACACAAAAAATCCTAGTATAAGACAATAGTGTTTATCCAGATAAGTGAAATATGTTTATCTATAACAGTCACTAAGTCTAAATGAAACGAAGGAACATGTTACACCCCAAGACTCCAGGCTTACATAGCAAAGGAAACAAGTTCAGGCAGTCACCTTTGGTGGGAGGTTCTGCAGCACCCACAGGTGATCAGTAGTCTGCCCTGCCAGTCAGTGGTCACCAGTGCTGCCGGCCTTACTTTGTAATGACGATGTCAGCCTCTCCATCCAGGGAGCTGGGCTTGGAACTGTAGGCTTGTCTTCGTTTGTGTTTCTCTTTCTCTGTGGTTTGAATGGTGCTGTTCCCACTTTCATGATTCCGGAAGCTCTTTCTCTTTTCTTATCTTCTGAGCACAGTCTGTCATTTGTGACCCTGAGCCTTCTCATTGGCAAAGGGAATTAGAAGCAAGGAGGAAGCTGTTAATTTTCTGGCTTGCTGTTTGTGGTACAGCGATTGAAATCTGTGTTTTGCACTTGCAATTCAGATGATCTTCTGCAGAATCAGAACCGCAGCACTATTTTTATGTTGTTTAGTTTTGAGAGAGTATTTGGTTTTTTGCAGAGGCAGATACCTGGATGGTGATGCAGAAGAGAGTCCAGAAAGCAGTGGGATTCATTATTCACTTGTATTCTCCCCCCATGGAAGCTGAGGGTCCCGTCTTAGGACAGGGTCACTGGACTGCTTTCAGATACACGCCAGAACTCTGCCCAGCAGGATGTGAGGGTGTTAATGTCTGCACTTGCCTTCCTGCCTCCCTCATGGGGATGGAGAGCTGGGGATTGCTCCATCCTTCTCCATCCTGAGGATTTAACAGAGAGGGGAAACGCCAGCCATCAATAGGTGCCACGTGCTTGTCAAACAGGAAGGTCCACAGAGTTGGGCAGCATTGCCACTGAGGGAAGGGAGTGGGGAGGCCCTGCTCACCTGTGACAGGTGCTGACTTATGGAGGAAGGACACACAAAGAGGCAGAAAGCTCTGGACTAAGCTGATGACTGATCTCTTCTCACCCATAAATAAAGAAAGTCATTTCTTCCCATACTGCCAGAATCCTTGACAATACAATGATGAATCTGGCGTGGGGTGAGGGAGAAGACCTGTTGAGGCAAGTGTGATGTACATGCAAATGTGTGCAAGGCATAAAACACTTTACTTTTTATACTAATGAGATGAGGATGGAAGTAAGTAGGAATTCTAACTTTTAGAGAAGGGAGGAGAGGGTGGCAGAGAACCATCAGTAGTGAGAGAAGAGAGGACCTGGGGCTCTGGGACAGAGGGTCACCTTGGTAACGACCTTCGTGTACCAGGACTCATTTTCAGGGAGATTCACCATGATGCATCCTCAAGGACATGGCTCACAGTCACCTGGCCACTCTCCACAGACTTGACAGCACAAGGATGTGGCCCATCTTCCCGCTGGGTGACTCCATGGCAGTCTGTGCATAGCAAGGTCAGCTCTCACTCCACTTCACATTCTGTCCTGTCAGTCTTACCGACAAGTCCATAATGTCCATTTTCATTTCCTAACCCATCCTTGAAGGAGGGCAACTGGAGGTTGTGTACAATGGAGCCCAAGCAGACGCATCAACTTTCTCCAGATGATGAGCCACACTTGATCCTCAGGAAGATGTGTCAGGTAGTGTGCTTTAGTCCACAGGGACACAAGCAGCATTTTCTGGTTGAACACACATGAAAGGGAGGTGTGAACATTAGAATTATCCAGCAAGAAGAGAAATCTGCTGCTAGGACAGGAGTGGATCAGGCCTGAGTCTGAGGCCCTGGTCCCTGTGGAAGAGGAGGGTGGCCTGGGACCTGTCACGTTCTATGCATCCCTGAGTCTGCTCTGCCCTGCTCCTTCTCACAGCACGAATCCCAAAGTCTGTCCTCATCAGGAAAACCCTCTGAGTCTCTGTCCTGAACGTGCTGGGAGAGAACCCACTGAAGAACCCTGAGCTCTCAGGTCCTGATTGTGGTGACTGTGGCAGAGTCATTTCTGCTCTGAAGGTGACCCTGTGCTTTACTCCTATGGTAAGGTATCTTATCTATCTTCTCAAAGAAGGCAAGCCCAGCCTTTTGCATTCAGTGGCATCCTGGGTCAGTGGAGACACAAGTCTAGAGGCTCCTGGGAACACTATGAGATGGGGAGGGATGCAGGCACCAGGAGACATCTCCTCCCTCTGCCCTGCAGCTGACCCAGGGCCCAGCGCCCCCTGCTGGCCCAGTGTCCCTGCTGAGAGGTTTGTGTCTGGGCTTACACTGAGCTCCTTGCACTGTCTCTTGCACAGTAATACACAGCGGTGTCCTCGGTTCTCAGGCTGTTCATTTGCAGATTCAGCATGTTTTTATTGTTGTCTCTGGAGATGGTGAATCTTCCCTTCACAGACTCTGTGTAGTATGTGCTACCACCGTTTGGGTTAATTCGTGCAATCCACTCCAGTCCTTTCCCTGGAGCCTGTCAGATCCAGTGCATGCAGTAATTACTGAAGGTGAATCCGGAGGCTGCACAGGTGAGACTCAGCGACCCCCCAAGCTGCACCAAGCCTCCCCCCAGACTCCACCAGCTGCACCTCACACTGGACACCTGTTGGGGTCCACTGTTCCTTTAAGGGGCCACAGCTAACCTCGGCCTGTCCCTCCCCTTCCTGTCTTTAACAGGAAGAGAAGCCCCTGTTCCTGGGGCTAGCACATGTGCTATGGCAGATGGGTACCCCAGGAGTCCATCCTTGGGGGGCTGGACCTCTGCCCACAAAAGAAATCTCCTGACATCACTTGAGGGACAGCCTCTTGGGACCAATCAGGGGCCCCTCTCTTGTGCCCGCCTTTGGGGTATATCTGGGGGGGCTCCTCATTTGAATAAATAGAAGCCCTAGAGGTTTTCTTCAGGGGCCCAGGCATCTGTGTCTTTCTTGGCGGTTTTGGGCACCCTGCGACCACACACCACCGAGGGCTACCTGTGTCCATCGCTCCCACGTGAGAGCAATAAAGGACCACCCAGGAAGGGGTGAACAAGCCCCTTCTCCCCCAAGCGAAGGGGAAGTAGAGAGAGAGCCCAACAGATACCTGCAAACACAAGGAATCCTGGTCAGGAATGGTCATACGCATTCACTGCTCCTCCCACTCGTGTCCATTTACACTTGTGTCTTGTTCCCCATAATTTACCTTTCAAAATAGTGAGAAGGAAAACCCAGCCCAGGCTCAACTCCACGGTGAATTGTCTGTTTCAGTGCTGAGCACTGAATGGGATCACCGGAGTTCAAGGCTGGTCTGGTCTCCTGGAGCTGCATGGTCTGATTTTCATCTGCTGATGGCTACACTATTTGCATGTCTGCCTGCTATATAGCATGCTCTGGGTTGGATGCCTTAGAGGGGGAAAAGCTGATGTTAAGTGTGCTAGTGGGGATTCTGACAATGATTGCATTAAAGAAAGTACAATAAAGTTGTTTAATTGTGACTTGTTAAGCAATATGAACCCCTCATCTTACTTAATTTTGTGCATGTATACAAACATGACCTGCAAAATATAAATATTATTTTTGCAAATAGATAGCACAAAAATAATTATGAATAACTGTGACATGTCCCCAGGACTTCACAATTCATTGAGTACATAGATCAGTACATAGATCTGTGGTTCTCAATCCTCCTCCAATATGCTCCCTAAAACATCTTGTGAACACAGTGGGGCTGACCTGGTGAGGTTTTCAGAAGAAGCTGTTTTATGCAATAGGGCCTGGTATGACTTTCTGCATTACTGTGTTTACTTTACTGAAAGAAAATGGAGGGAATCAGGGAAAGGCACATGTGTGATTATGAGTCTCTTGAATCTCATTTGTTTTCACTGACAGATATGAATAAATAAATATATATAACTTTTATATTTTGATATGTGTTGATTATCTGCTGAAAAAGATCACAATTTATTATGAATTAATGTGGAATGTAATAAACTGCACATTTTAAAGGTGCATTTGACACGGATGCATATGAATACTTGTTCAACCATGGTCGCAAACAAGCAAATGCATGGTTCATCCTAATGTGTTTGCTTTGGTTCCACTGTAATTTTCCACTTCCCCATCTCTCCCTCTGACTTTCCTACTTTAAGCTGCATTACATTCATTGTAACTTTCCAGAATTTATGCAAATATCATATGAAGCATTCACATCATGTTTAAGTAATAATTGTTAGTCAGAATTCCTCCATGATTGTGAAGAATGAACTGCTGTTGGGTCTGATTGACTGTTGATGGATTGTGGTGTGGTGTATCTGGAGGCTATTGAATGCAACTTATAATGCTTAATAAAAATCTTTATTCTTTTCGTATAAAAAAAGAATTCCTCAATGATTTTGGGTGGATCAATAGAGTATTCATGTGTATTTTATGCTCAGTTATTTTTTCAATAGAATAAAAGTTTTAACTGAAATAGAATTCAACTGTTCTGTTAATCAGTGCTAAAAATTTTCAGCTCCATGTTATTAAAAAGTAAGGTGTTAGTGTATTATCCTAAATATATGTGCTCATTAGTTATGCTGATATATATACATGTATGCTGCTATATATACATATATTCTATATATATATATATGTATAATAGCTGTGTACAAAGGAGAGACAGAGAGAAGATAGAGATCCTCGTTGTCCCCTGCTGGTTCTGCCCCTTCATGGAGGAAACTCTGTTTAGGCTCCCATTGAAGACGCCTTGCTCTATCTTCTGCACAGTCTTACAGGACTGTGTCCTCGGTGCTCACAGAGTTCAGCTGCAGAGTTCTCAGTGTTGACCATGGTTCTGGAGATGGAGATGGAACCCTTGTGGAATGGGCTATAGATAGTGGGACCACCATAGATGGTATACTCCATTCACTCCAAGCTCTTCCTGGGGAGTGGAGGGTTCCGTGGTCCTGATGGAGAATCCAGAGACAGCACATGTGAGGGAAAGGGGCCATGAGAGCTTCACCAGGCCAGGCTGTTACTCCTACAGCTCACCTGGGGCTGCACACCTGAGGACACAGAACCACAACTTCCTAGCTACACCCCAGAGACACTCAAATTGGAAGGCAGACACCCCAGGAATCCTCAGTGTTCTTGTAGAATAGGCCAGGAATAGAAGAAAATATTTGGAAGACAGTGGATGAACACAAATGTAGTATAAGTCAATCTGGTTACCTAAACTGATATTCTCATGGGGGATTTACACATATACGTGAAGTCAAGAGAAGGAATGAGAGTGTGTCCTTGCCTGACGTTCCCTTGAAGTATAGTTTTTGGCTTTGCCCTCAGAGAGCTCAGTCCTAGGTCAAGTTTCCAGTTCATCAAGTCCAGCACCCATCCTCACAATATGGACAGTTCCTGATGTAGAGGAGCTTTTCAGGGACCTAGATGTGTTCACAGAAGAAAGACAGTGTAGGGAAAATGGAAACCTCCCTTCTCATCCCAGTGATTTGAACGCATTTAAACATATATATGTACAGGTATAAGCAGACTATGCACCAATACCTCCATATATTTACACATGTAATATACATATGTAAATACTTTATATGTATATGCATACACTGTATATGCATACACATAATAGTGTAAATGACTGGGTATGGACTAGTCTAATAGGAAGGAGAGAGTTTTCTTTCTTTTTTGTTTTAGGTCCAACACCCAAACTTGAACTTAGTACTTGATGATTTTGCTATTTGTAGGGCTCTACTCTACCAACTGAGCCACACCTCTAATGCCAGAGATCATTTTCAAGACAACCTAGCCCACACCTTCTTTCTTTTTTGTTAAATAAAATTTTATTGACAAGGTGATGTACAGAGGGGGTACATCTACATAATAAGGCAGTCAGTACATTTGTTACACCCTCCCTCATTTTTCTTTCCCTTCCCTAGTTCAGATAAGCATATATACAATATCCAGTGTACCAAAATCATATACAGTAACCACCTGGGGTACGCCACAGGAAATTCACCTAGTACGTAAAACCTAACGACAATGATAAAATCCTCCTGTTTCCATCTCTTAGAGTTCATTTTGCTTAGCCTCATCTTATACAATCATATGTACATAGCTGTTGAGCTCTTGTGAACCTCTGATAGATCTATCCTAGACCTTTTTATGCATATTCAGTAGTTGTTTGGTTTTAGAGACATTATGTAAAGTCGCTGACCAAAACATGTGGAAAAACTATTTGAAAAGAAGTTTGTGTTTTACAGACATGGTCTCTACTGATCTACCCCGCCCTCCACCCCCCCCCCTGCTCCAACAACCACATATCAGGGAGACCATGGGCCTTTGTTCTCTGCCACCCTTATTTCTGACACACAATACAGATTTACTCACATTGTGTCCATGTGTGCACATAAGAATGCTGGAAGCATTTCATTTTGGGCAGTACAGATACTTTTGTTTTCTTGAACTCAAGGCTTCATGTCCGCAGTGTAGGTGCTATAGCACTGAGGCAGTCTTACAGATCTTCTTTGTACTGATTCCAGTTTTGAGAAAGGGTCTAGTGTTTTCTTGAGATTCACACATGGTGTACAATCTTCCTATCTGAAGTTTCCTGTCTTGGTTGGGATTATAGCCATATGTCAGCACAAGGAGCATCTCTCTCTGAGATGGAGTCTCATGAACTGTTTTGCCTGGCCTCTGCTGGCATGGTGAGCTCCTCAATTTAGTCTCCAGGAGTTGAGATGACACAAATGTACCACCACACCCAGCTATTGGTTGAAAAGTGTTTTCTGAAATCTCTTGCTAGGGAAGAGCTCAAACTTCAACCATCCTGGGCTTGTCTCCAGAATTGCTAGGTTCATAGATATGGACCACTGACACCTGGCCTGAGCCTTTTGACCATGGTAGTCACTTTCCTGCCTCTATTTTGTCTGGTAGAATTCAGGTGTTTTTCAAGAGCATCCTGGACCTGTAAGATGCTTGTTTAGCAGAGAACAATGAGCCTGAACCTCCTCAGATCTGGAAATGGAGGCACCTAGTGAAAGCCACTCAGCTGCAACAGACAGTCTGTGGTCTCTCTCTCTCTCTCTCTCTCTCTCTCTCTCTCTCTCTCTCTCTCTCTCTCTCTCTCTTCCTCTCTCTCTCCTATTTCTTTCTTTCTGTCACACACACACACACACACATATACACACATGTACACTCACACATCTAAAACCCAGTGGTCTCCAATTCTTTTTCACTACTGGTTTATATATTTGATGAAGTGAAATTTATGTTTTCTCTTCATTGGCCAAATATTTACATTTCAGTGATCAGTGTTCGACAACTACATATACAATCTGCCTCAAAAACCAAAGCTTGGGACTGGGGATATGGCCTAGTGGCAAGAGTGCTTACCTTGTATACATGAAGACGTGGGTTCAATTCCACAGCACCATATATATAAAAAAAATGCCAGAAGTGGTGCTGTGGCTCAAGTGGCAGAGTGCTAGCCTTGAGCAAAAAGAAGCCAGGGACAGTGCTCAGGCCCTGAGTCCAAGGCCCAGGACTGGCATAAATAAATAAATAAATAAATAAATAAATAAATAAATAAATAAATAAATGCTTTTCCTATTTCCCCTAATGTTTTCCTGATCATTCACTGACCTCTGGCCATTCAGGTAATTCTAGTTGTGGGTGTACTGACACACTTTCATGGATGATTTTCCAAAAGTAGTGAAAAATTCTATGTTCATGGTTAACATGAACTAACTATCATGAGTAACACAAACCTACACACTTTCATGGATGATTTTCCAAAAGTAGTGAAAAATTCTATGTTCATGGTTAACATGAACTAACTATCATGAGTAACACAAACCTATATGCTACATTTCTTTGTGCTGGTCCTAGGGCTTGTCTTCAGGGTCTGGACACTGTCCCTGAACTTTTGTGCTCAAGGCTAGCACTCTATCACTTAAGCCACAGCTTCATGATTGGCTTCTTGGTTAATGGGAGATGAGTCTCACAGATCTTCTTGACCATGCTGGCTTCAAAACTGAACCTCATATCTCAGCCTCCAGAATAGCTAGGATTACAGGCTCCACTGCTCTTTACTTTTTTTGATGTTCTAAAGTTGATACTTTTATTTTTTACTTAGTTTAAATCTTTAAGTAATCATCCATGTTGTTTTATTTATTGATTTAATGTTACTTTATTCTAAAAGTGAAGTATAAAGGGGTTACAGTTACATAAGGTACTGAGTACATTTCTTGGGGAATAGTGTTAACCCTTCCCTCCTTTCTCCCATTTTCCCTCTTCCCTGGCTTTCCTTCCATCCAAGTTGGTAGGTTTGTTTCCAACACAGTGTCTTGTGAGTATTCTTGTTGCATTGGTTCACCCTGTGTTCTTTGTGTCACCTTTTTGTTATTCCCCTTCCATTCTCCAAATCAGACAAACATATATACAAGACACAGGCTACCAAAACCAAAGACAGTGGAACTCCCTATGACCCAGCAATCCAACTCCTGGGCTTTTGCCCAAATGTGCACAAACAAGGCCACACTAAAGCTATCAGAACAACTAAATCCATTGCAGCATGATTTACCATAGCTAAGATATGGGATCAGCCCAAATGCCTCCCAGTAGATGAGTGGATCAAGAAAATATAGTATATATACACGATGGAATTTTATGCTTCCATCAGAAAGACATTGCTGCATTCATAAGGAAATGGAAAGTCTGGAAAAATCATTATATTAAGTGAATTAAGCTAGATCCAAAGAAACATGGGCTCTGTCGTTTCCCTCATTTGTAATAATTAGTGTGTCTGGGACAGTCCTAGCAATGGTTCAAAGTAGCTCAATAGCTATGAACATATGGCCATACAAAATGATGCTTATCTAAATGAACTCCAACATATGGAAACAAGAGGGTATTTTTTTAATGCATCGTGAGAAGGTATTTCCTTTTTCTTTTACGTTTCCCCCTGTAGTTTATCCAATTTTCTTTTCAAAGCAGTAGCTCTTCATGAACATTTTGCAGGAGCCTGTGATGTCAATTTAGAAAAGAAACAGGAAACCCAACAGAGACCCTGAGGGGGAAGAGGAAAGCCCAGAGGCTGACAGGAAAGGGCACCTGCTCCATCCACACTTCCTGCTCCATGGAGCAACCAGAGGGCTGAGGCCAGCCTGAGATCATGTACGGGAGGCAGCTGTGCTGTGCCTCTGTGGTCTCCTAGCACAGTAATAGGTGGCTGTGTCTGCAGGTTCCACGCTGTCCAGTGTGAGGAACACCTGGCTGCTGGAGCTGTCCTTGGAGATGGAGAGCCTGCTCTTCAGGGCTGGGTTGTAGTACTTATCATCATCCCACCACACATTTGCCAACCACTCCAGGGTCTTCCCTGGGGGCTGCCGGATCCAACTCACACCCATACCATTAGTGGTCAGTGAGAACCCAGAGACAGAGCAGGTCAGCCTGAGGGTCTGGGAGGGTGTCACCAGCTCAGGGCCAGACTCCTTCAGGGTGATCTGGGCTAGGGACCCTGTGGAGAAACACAAAGAGAAGGTGAAGCAGGGTCAGACGAGGACAGGGAGACTTCCCACCCAAAAGGGGGACAAGAGTACTCACAGGCAGGGAGAGTCAGGAGCAGGAGGGAAGAGCACAGCTTGTCCATGGTGGCAGAGCCCTCAGAACCCATGCTCTGTGCTGGCCTTTTCAACCCAGGAGTGGGAGGAGCTGGTGTGGATTTGCATCCCTCTCCCCTGGGTGCTGACTGTATTTCATGCACTCAGGTCTCAGGAAGGAGGGAGTCTGTGAGCTCAGGAGAGAGGCAGCTCCGTGCACTGTTGGGCAGTGTCCAGGTCTGATGGACAGGGACGGCCACCTGACACTCGGAGCCAGGGTTCTGAGCACAGCCTTCTGATGAACCCTCTGGTTTGGAGGCAATGAGGGCTCTGAGGGACTCTGTTTGGAAGGGTCCTGTCTCTGGACAATGATCCAAAGACTCTCTCACCTGACTTTAGTCTGGAGAGAGTGGGAGAGAGACCAAGAGAGATTTTAATATTGTCAATGATAAAATAGAAAAGGTTAGCTTTTGCCTTTACCTCATAGTATCCCATCTCAGTCACTCATTTAAATCCATCCACAGACAAAACCTAGGTACTAGGTGACATTGTTCAAATTAATGTACTTACTACACGAGTTAGGAAATAGTAACTGCTCTGGACAGCACCTTAATAATAACAATAAGCTTATATTAAAGACTTCATGTGTTAAGCTCAAAGGCACCAAATATCTTTACCTTAGGTAGTCCCTGAAACATATAAAGGTCCAAACTCTACACTTACTGACCTATTCAAATATAAAATAAAATATAAACAGGTCATGCTCAATTTAAATATAAATACATCCCCAAAAATCCTCCCTGAATATTACTCTCCAATAGTTCTAAGGAATATTTTAAATTCTGTTTCAATAAAATTGAATTAAAATTAGCCAGGCATGAGTGGCTTATGTCTATAATTGTAGCTACTCAGGAGGTTGAGCTCTGAGGATCATGGTTCAGAGCAAGCCAAAGCAGGAACCATGAGACTCTTACCTTCAATTAACTGCCAAAAAGCCAGACTGGAGCTGTGGTTTACATGGTAGAGCACTAGCCTGGAGCATCACAGCTCAGGGACAGTGCCCAGGCACCGTCTTCAAGCCCCAGGACTGGTACACACACACACACACACACACACACACACACACACACACACACACACACACACACACAGTGAGAGAGAGAGAGGAATTAAAATGGATGAAATTCAGTTTAGAGAACTGAAAAAGATCACGGCTTGAATAGATGCTGCATGATAACCTCTGCACAGACTGTACATAGATCAAACTATTTCACAAGACCTAAGCAAGTTGGGTAAGAAACCATATATACCTCTATCTATCTATACCTCTATCTATATGTGTGCATTATCTATATCTTTATCTGTATCTGCATCTACATCTATCATCTAATATATCGTTATATGTATCTTAAATATACAGTGCACATTTATTTAGTGTATCTATGTATATAAATACATATATATTTTATAAACTAAAAGACTCAATGCAAAGCCAAGTGCCAGTGTCTCATGCCTGTTTTCCTGGCTACTTAGGCTTGTGAGACTGGGAAATTGCAGTCCAAAGTCAGTGCCAGCATGCATGTGAGACCCCTTCTCAACTAAAAGCGCAGCATGGTGACATGTGTCTGTCATTCCAGATATGTAGGAGGATTGAGATCAGATGATTATAGTGACAGGCTGGCTGTGGCAAGAAAGACTTCCCAAGATGCCCTGTTAAAAGACGCCAGACATGATAGAGCACACCTGTCGTACCAGGTACAATGGGAAACTTAAATAAGAGGACCATAGTTCAGGCATAGGAGTCTACACAAAATGAGATCTTTTTCTTGGAATAACTATTGCACAAACGGACTAATGGGGACTCCGAGGTAGAGTGCCTTCCTAGCAAGGGTGAGGCCCTGGGTTAAAACTCCAGTGTTACCAATGGGAAGCAATGAGTCCTTGAAGTAGAATGCAGGCTGGAAATTTGCCTGTGTCACCCCCATAGCTCTACCTGGGTCATTTAAAATATTTTTTTGTGGTATTGAGGGTTTAACTAACGGCCTCCCACAGTCTAGCCAGGCACTCTCATTGGTTCTACCTGAAGTTTACCTGACATATTTCTAAGCAGCACAATCTGGAGAAAGATGCCTCCTGCTTTAGTGTGGATAAGAGAGGTTAGTCTATGCCTGAGACTTGAAGCTCAGTAGTAGGCCTGCCATTGTGACAGTCATTTCCATACAGAATTCATGACCCCTTCTGTCTGGCCAATGCCCCCAAACTATGTTAAGACAATCAGAACTGACATTTCATCTCTTCTTTCTCCCCCAGCCTCAGGGGTACAGCCAGAACACAGAAGTTAAAACGCAAGGCAGGAATTAACACATGTTTATTAGGAGGCTCATGGCCAGGGGTCCACTGCACTTAGACCCTGGACTGGGAAGAACCTAGTCTCTGCCCCTGGGACTCAGAGCCAGCAATACAGACCCACGTTTCATGGTAACCATTGCTATTTTGCGAGGTCCTGGAGCACACAGCCTTTCAGCCTGGGGATGTGAGGTTCAGTAACACACCAGATCTACATCAGCCCAGCTGGGCAAGGGGTTATTCTCACACCTTGACAACTGCAGGCCTCTCAGTGTGGTGTAATATGTTGTTGTTTGGGTGTAGAAAAGGATGGTAAACATAGGAAATTTGTTCTGGGTCTTAGTGCCAGAAATACTAGAAAAACCCCAAAGGTCTCCATTGCCAGACTTGCCTGTGGACAAAACTTTTGTACTAGCTCTTCTGCTAAGTGAGGATGTACTTCCCCCTGCTCTCACTTTTGTCCATCTGTCACTAAGTGTGGACTGCACAGCCTTTACCGTAGCAGTAAGCAACCCCAAACGGTGTAGACTTGTTTTCCCTCTGCAGTCATTTGTTGATTGTGTAGAACCCAGGACTCAGGGTTTGACCCTGCTTGACTTAGTAGCCATATGTGTGGGAAATGAGCTGTAGGTTCTTTGTTCTTGGCAATTTTGGCAAACAGTAGGCAAAACACATTAGTGTGTATTATACACCTTTACCTACTCCAGGGACAGGCCTGAGATGATAAAACTATTATTCCTAGGTTAGTCACTGGTTCATTCTGAACACATCTGGGCTCCCATTGCCCTCTAGTGATGAAATAATGACAGCCCCCTAGTGGCAGACTCTCAGCATAAACCAGGGCTGACTGAGTGGAAGGGACGAGCAGCTCAGAGAGCCAGAAACGTACTTATCCAAGGTGTGGGAACAGCCCAGATGCCTCTTCAATGGATGGATGAATCAAGTGGTATATATATACATGATAGAACTTCTCTGGTCCATTAGCAAGAATGATAGTACATCATTTGCAAAGAAATGGATGGACCTGAAAAAAAAATACCTTAAACAAGGTCAGTCAGGCTGATAGGGACAAGGATGCATCTTCTCTGTCCTGTGTAGAAGCCAGAACTAAACATACATGTGCAAGAGAACACAAACAGGATTGTATGCAAGTGCACAGAAATGTTGAAACTGAAGTACGGCATTTGAAGTTTAAAATGATGAATTCAGGGCTGGGGATATAGCCTAGCGGCAAGAGTGCCTGCCTCGGATACACGAGGCCCTAGGTTCGATTCCCCAGCACCACATATACAGAAAACGGCCAGAAGCGGCGCTGTGGCTCAAGTGGCAGAGTGCTAGCCTTGAGCGGGAAGAAGCCAGGGACAGTGCTCAGGCCCTGAGTCCAAGGCCCAGGACTGGCCAAAAAAAAAAATAAAAAAAAAAAAAAATAAAATGATGAATTCAAATGGTGGAATTCCTTAGAATATGAGCTGACACTCCGTCAAGATGAATACCAGACAAATAGCACTTGAAAAGTGTTGGAGGGTGAAAGAGGATGGGTATAGAAAAAATGGAGGGAGGAAGGGGTGATAAAGGAGCCATAGTATCCAATGTATATCTCTCAAAGCTAAATGAATTGAGGGGAAGGGTTGTGTTTGGAGAGCTGAGGAGAATAATGAATAATGAAAGCGGTAACATTGATCAAGATGCATTGCTCATATTAACTGATTTGCTGCTTTCCAGAGGGGTTAAACAAGTTTACCCTCGCTTTTGGACACATTCCTGATAGCAGGTGTTACTTTTAGTTTTCTTTTTTTTTTTTTGGCCAGTCCTGGGCCTTGGACTCAGGGCCTGAGCACTGACCCTGGCTTCTTTTTGCTCAAGGCTAGCACTCTGCCACTTGAGCCACAGCGCCACTTCTGGCCGTTTTCTGTATATGTGGTGCTGGGGAATCGAACCTAGGGCCTCGTGTATCCGAGGCAGGCACTCTTGCCACTAGGCTATATCCCCAGCCCGCTTTTAGTTTTCTTGATAATGGCCATTCTAGCTGGTGTGAGATAGAATCTCAGTGATGTTTTGATTTGCATTTCCTTTATGGGCAGAGATGTTGAACATATCTTCATGTGTCTGTAGGCTATTATTTCTTCTTCAATGAAGTCTCTCCTTAAGTTCTTAGCCCACTTATAAATTGGATTGTTATTTCTTTCAGGATTTGTTTTTGACGGTTTTAATTTTTTGTGTTCTAATCATATTTTAGATATGAGGCCCTTGTCTGATGCACAGCCAGTAAAATAGAGCTTCCCCATGACCCAGCAATCCCACTCCTGGGCTTTATCTTAATGACCACAAACCAGGCCACACTAAAGCCACCTGCACAACTGTGTTCATTGCAGCATTGTTTACCATAGCTAAGATATGGAAATAAATCCAAATGCCCCTCAGTGGAAAAATGGATTGGGAAAATGTGCTATCTATACAAAATGGAACCATATTTTGTGTATCAAAAGAATGACATTGCCCCCAGTTGTAAGGAAATGGAAAGATTTGGTAAATTTATATTTAGTGAAGTAAACCAGACCCAAAGAAATATAGGTTGCATGGTTTCCCTCATTTCTACCTGTAAACCCAAAGGATAGTAAAAGATTAAAAATTACATTTGGTTTTTTTGCCAGTCCTGGGACTTGAACTCTGGGCCTGAACACTGTCCCTGGCTTGGTTTTGCTCAAGGCTAGCACTCTGCCACTTGAGCCACAGCACCACTTTTGGCCGTTTTCTATATATGTGGTGCTGGGGAATTGAACCCAGGGCTTCATGCATACGAGGAAAGCTCTCTTTCCACTAGGCCATTTTCCCGGCCCTGCGCCCCTGCCTGACCTCTGTCTCTGAGATATTCCAGGAGATCTGGGAGTCCAGCAGCAGAGCTCCGTAAGTGACAGGTGATAAAACGACATGGTGACTGTCACAACTGAATAACAGTGACAATGAACGTGATGATGATGATGATATACCAATTCTACCTCCACATGCTCCTTTGAAAAGCCCCTCATCCCTTATCACCTTGTGTCCACATTCCAAATGTGGCATAGACATGACAGTAGGAGTTCCCAGTGCCATGATGACATTGGCTCCTCTCCTAAGAACATCCCTTTTTGTTCTCACTGTGTGACTAGTTAGATTGCTGTTTAATTAATCATGTCAAGTGTTATTTTTTGTCTCTTACTACCCATTGTGTTTTCTTGTAGATTTATAGGCACATTCAAATTATTAAAAAATAAGGGAAATCATGCAGCCCATGTTTCTTTGTGCTGGCTTAATTTGCTTAGTATAATTTTTTCCAAGTCTTTCCATTTCCTTATGAATGGACTAATGTCATTCTTTCTGATAGAAGCATAGCATTCCATTACATATATACACCACATTTTCTTGATCCATTCTTCCACTGAGGGGCATCTGATTGATTCCATGTCTTAGCTATGGTAAACAATGTGTCAATGAACATGGTTGTCTTGGTGTGTGGTCAGTTGGATAGATGCCCAGAGGTGGGATTGCTGGGTCATAGGGAAGTTCTATGCTTAGTCTTTTAAGGAGCATCCAAACTGCTTTCCAGAGTGGGTGGACAGGTTTCCATTCCCCGCGACAGTTTACTAGTGTTCTCTTTTGGCCACATCCCTGCCACCATATGTTATCATTCATTTTCTTGAATATGGCCATTTTCACTGGGGTGAGGTGGAATCTTAATGTTGTTTTTATTTGCATTTCTTTAATGGCCATGGATGTCAAACATTTTTCATGTGTCTACTTGCCATTCTTATTTCTTCTTCAGAGAAGTCTCTCTTTTTAAGTCTTTAGCCTATTTATTAATTGGGTTGTTGTTCCTTTGAGGATTTGTTTGGTTGGGGGTGTTAATTGAGCTCTCAGTATATTTTATATATGAGACGCTTGTCTGATGCATAGCTATCAAAGATCTTCTCTCATTTTGGAGCTTTCTATTTATTGTGCCAGTATGTCTTTTGCCATGCAGAAACTCTTCGGTTAGATGCAATCCCATTTATATAGTCTTTCTTTGATTTGTTTGATTCTGGATCTTAAGACGTTTCTGCCTTTGCCCAGGAGTCTTAGTGTCTCCTCTGTCCCTTTTATAATATTTTTAGGGTACTTGGTCTTACATTGAGGTCTTTGATGCATTTAGAGTTGATTCTGGTACAGAATCTAGATAAGGATAAAGCCTTAATTTTCTGCATGTGTATAGCCAATTCTGTCAGCATCATTTTTTTTGAAGAGACTGTCTTTCTTCCATCCTGTGTTTTCAGCTCCCTTATCAATCATTAGGTGGCTATAGTTCTGTAGCTCTTGTTTCTGGGTCTTCTGTTCTATTCCATTGGTCCTCAGGCCTATTCTTATATCACTACTGAGCTGATTTTCATTACTATACCTTTGTAATAGAGCTTGGAGTTTGTTATAGATATTCCTCCAACACTGTCTTCTGCTGAGGATTGTTTTTGCTATTCAGGGCCCTCTATTATTCCGTCTGAGTTTTTGCTTGCTTCTTGTATATCATTGAAGATTGTTGTTGGGATTTTGATGGGCATTACATTGAATTTGTAGATAGCTTTGGGCAGTGTTGCAATTTTCACGATGTTAATCCTTCCAATCCAGAAACATGAGAGGTTTTTCTACTTTTTAAAATCTGCTTTAATTTTCTTTTTTAAGGTTTTTAATGTTTTCATCACAGAAGTCCTTCATATATTTGGTTAAGTTAATTCTTTTGGTATTTTATTATTTTTGAGGCTATTACCAACGGAGTTGCTTTCCTCATTTCAGTCTCTCTCATCTCATTGTTGGAATAGAGAAAAGCTACTGATTTTTGTTGGTTAATTTTATACCTTTCTACTTTGCCAAAGTTTCAGATCAGCTCAAGTACTTAGGAGAATAATCAAAGGGGCAGACTTAAGTTATCTGTAAAGAGGGAGAATTTTATTTCTTCTTTCCCTATTTGGAAATTTCCCTATTTGGTTTGCTTCTTGCCTTATTGCTTTAGTTAGGAATTCCAGTACTATATTGAAGAGGAATGGAGAGAGAGGTCATCCTTGTGTGGTTCCTGATGTTACAGGGAATGGTTTTACATTTCACCATTAAGTATAATGCTGGCTGTAGGTTTGTCATAGATAACCTTTATTATACTGAGGAACACTGCATGGATTCCTAGCTTCTCCAGAGTTTTTATCAAAAAGAGGTGGTGGATTTTTAAAAATATAATTTTCTTGTTAGTAAGGTGTTGTATACAGGGGTTACAATTTCATCAGTCAGTAATGAGTACATTTCTTTCTGGAGAAGGTTACCCCTTCCTTTGCTTTCCTCCAGTTTCTCTCTCCCACCCCTGCTCACTGATGATTTTCTAATGGGGGTACAGTACAAGGAAGTTCATGTCATTGTTCTAGGTTATATATTGTATTAATGGCCAACTATAAACAGAAAGGGCAGATTCAGTCTGACTCACACAGTTTCAGATTGATGCGAGTGAAAGGGTTGGTAAAATACTGATATTTCTATTTTCTTGCCGCCTGCGAGCTGGGGAATGTCTTCACATGACTTTGGAATCATAGAACATGAACTAGGTCAGGAAATGGACTAGGAACCCTCACTTACCCTTCACACTTTTTTTCCCCAAAAGTGCACTGGTTGGGGGAGGCTACCTGGAAGGATTATTAGGCTCTGCCCAGCCATTGTGATTGAGACCCTAGGAGGGGCCTACCCCACCTTCTTCCAGTGCTAATCAACTCACTGTGAACAGAAATCTCAGAACAATTTTATTTTTTTATTTTTTAATAATAGTAATTACGCATTTATTGTCAATGTGATGTACAGAGGGGTTACAATGTTCAATAGATAAGTATCTTCTGCAGTCATGGCCCTGTGATATGGGGCTCCAGAGCGTCCTGAGCAGGAGTTTTCTCTTCCAAGGGAGGACACAGTCTCTACATGAACACAGGAACAGAAGTCTCCTCAGAAGATGAATGGTTTGTCTCATTACCCACAAAAATTGTCTATTGGAAAGTCTAAAAACTTAGAAATCATATTCCTACAATGTACATAGTTTTCACACAAGCTGATGAAATATAACTCTTTTCTGATCATGATGTAATGAGAGAAATAAACAGGACTTATTGGGGAGTATATAAGGGGAAGTCAGTGGCATAGAGGAGGATCTCAGATCACTTTGAGACTCACCTGGGCCCAGCTCCTCATGCACCACGAGTCGCTTGCAAAGTGACTATCCTCATGATGATGGAGCCACAGGGATCTGGTCACCATCCACAGAGGTTCCATCCGCAGGACTCCTGACGTCATCAGTGATGGAGAAACTCCAAGACAGATAGGGCACAGCAAGGCAGTTCTACATGCACAGGGTATGTGGCCTGTCCAGTTGTAACCTAGAGTCCTAGTGTCCACTTTATTTTCCAGAGGACAGCAAGAGGTCCTTGTCAGTGGAGACTGAGGAGGCCCACTAACTTTTCCCAAGGCTCCAGAGGCTGAGCACTAAGTGTGTGGTTGAACTCTGTTTTTAATAACTTGGGGGCTCCAAATTACATTTGTTTGTTGGACTAAGAAATAGGCTGTGATAACGAGGATCACTGAGCAAGAAAATGAATTCGTGGGAGCAATTCTATTGGTTCATTTCTGAACTCCAATAAATCTCTCTCTCTCTCTCTCTCTCTCTCTTTCTCTTTCTCTCTCTCCCACTCTTTTGATTTGAATTCGGGCCTCCTTATTGTTAGGCACACCCTGCCACTATAGCCATTTGGTTATCTTTCTGATTTCATTTATTTATCTGGTATTGTGTTGTGGTTTTCCCTGGGGCAAGTTCCAGAGAGTGATATTACACTTTTCTCCTATGTAACTAGAATCACATGAAACAGCTACCACATCGTGCTTTTTGATAGAGATGGGGTTCTCATTAAGGTATTGACCCATTTGGTCTCCAAAAAATCATTTTTCTTTCTTCCCCATGGTAGCTGGGTGGCAGGCATGAATCTCCATGCCAGGCCTTTTCCCCCTGGTTCACAGAGTGAATTCCAAAGTCTATGAATCCTGGAAACTGTTCTGGGTCTTATGGATTCGCCAGAGTCCCTTGAGTTTCTTCATTACCCAATACTGGTTACCACTGCAGAGCCATTGTTGTTTACAAAGTGATACTTTGCCTTTTAATAGTCATAGCAAAAGATTAGAGACCTCACGGAGGAGTGCAGGTCGTAAATTCAGGGAGGAATCCTGTCAAAGCTGCTGGGCACAGAGGCAGCTCAGACACCAGGAGACCAGCCCTGGGCACCTGTCTGCAGCTGCTCCCCAGGCTGACCCGGCTGCAAGCTGTGCCGCGCGCTCCCTGCTGGTCCTGAGCGGCCCTGCAGGGAGGTTCGTGTCTGGGCCCACACTGGATTTCCTGCACTGTGTCTCTAGCACAATAATAGAGGGCCGTGTCCTCCTCTCTCAGGCTGTTCATCTGCAGGTAAAGTGTGTTCTTGCTGTTCTCTGTTGAGGTGGTGAAGCGGCCCTTCACGGAGTCTGCGTAGTGTATGTTACTACTATAGATGGATGAAATCCATTCCAGCCCTTTCCCTGGAGCCTGGCGAACCCAGCTCATCCAGTAACCACTGATGCTGAATCCTGAGGCTGCACAGGAGAGTCTCAGGGACCCCCCAGGCTGCACCAAGCCTCCCCCAGACTCCACCAGCTGCACCTCACACTGGACACCTGTGAACACAAGGAATCCTGATCAGAAAACTTCCACATATCCACTGTTCCTCTCATTCCTTGCACACTTGATATGTTGTTCCTCACAATTACCTTTTAAAAGAGCAGCAAGGAAAACCCAGCACAGGCCCAGCTCCATGGTGAGTGGTCTGTGTCAATCACTGGGTGGAATCCAGCTCACTGGGCTTCAGGTCAGGGATGGTCTGGTTTTTATGAGCAGTGGGGCTTCCCATTTGCATATCCTCAGGTATAAAGCAAACTTGGGGCAGAAGTCTCAGAGACTGAGCTCCCACAGCAGATGTGACTGTGCTGGCAGAGTTTGGTGACAATGGCCACCTGAGAGAAAACATTCTGTATTGGCCACTTGTGGTACACCCTCTAACTGTAGCTTTTTGGGAGCTTGAGGCAGGCATGTTGGAATCTTGAGACCTGTTTAGGGTGCAGAGAGGGTGAACAAGTCCTCCCACTGTTTCTTTGTGGCTTTGTGAGAATTCTGTTCAACATTTCTGAATATGCAGAAACACTGAAGTACAAGAAGAATGTTAGGTCCTTTGAACACATAAGCGATTGTAAAACAATGGCACATGCTATTCCATGCGTGCAGACTCTCACGTGCTCTAACATTCATCCCGAATTCTAGGCGTGCACACACCAAGGTGAAGGCCGACAGTTCCCTGATGTAGTTCCAGGGTAATGGTGATCATCTGGTGAGGTTGTAGAGCCTCCTGCTTGGGGTGAGATCAGGTGTGGCTTGGCTGTCCTTTCCTTCATTCTGACAATAGACCAAGCAGGCCAGTGTTCAGCAGATGCACAGCAGTGAGTCTCTGGTGTATCATTTATCACAGTCTAGCTGTCTTGATCACTTTTCTCCATTCATGTGTGTTGGGTATCTCTAGCAATATCACATGTATGGTGTATTTGTGACAGCCTCTCTGATCCACCACAGGTAACATGAAGTGCCTGTAGGTGAGTGGTGATTTGGTAAGTGTAGACAGGTAGGAATGCTCTCCCACTCCCAGCACAGCCAAGCAGTGAACCCATTGCTTCCTGACCTGCTTCCTGTCGTGCTCTGTAACCCTTCCTCGACTTTTACCTCCTTCTGTCCTCCCTCCAGACAGCCTGTGAGCGTCCTGTGGCATTTAATTGGTTTTCATTCCTCAGAATGTGTACAAATGCAACATTCAGTGTGATTATTTAATCGTCGATCTGAAAGCATTCATCCCTGAAGACAACCGGGACAAAGTTACGAAAAGAAAAGTAGTTTATTGCCAGCAGAAGCCACTTTCCTGGGTCCATTCCCTTGGAGGTATCTTATTTAATTTTTAACCCCTTCCCTGCTTCAGTCGGGAGCCAAGCTAGCAGCTAAATTCTTCTTGACCTCTGGCTGTGTTTTCAAGGACATGCAAGGACATGGCTTAATGGAAAATCGGAAATGCTTTACTGTGTCTGCCATGAGTCCATTCTTATGTTAACCAACCTCATCCTGTCTTTGCTACCATCAGATATTGCTCTGGCGTCCATTCTTATGTTAACCAACCTCATCCTGTCTTAGCTATCATCGGGTTTTGCTAACACCAAGCCTTTTAGTGTTCTGGAATTTTAAGCCTATGCTGTTTCCTGGTTTTCAAACTGCATATAAGCTCTAAGGTTAAGAATAAACATGGCTGCAGTCTTGAGTTTCAACCTTACGGCTGCAGACCTCCCGTACCCCATCTTTGTCTCTTGTCTTTTTTCTCTTGCCTTATTTTTCCTTTTCCTTAATCCTCGCCGCCCCTCAGTCAGGATTCCCGTTTCATTGCCAGCTGGCTCGGCAGGTGCTTCTATGACAAAACACCTCACCAGGTGACTTTCCATTTATGGAAAATTGTTTCCACTGTCTGAGAAATCCATACACAGGCAGTAGCACAGAACTTCTTCCTGCTTTGGCTGGCTTTGAACCTATGCAGCAGTCTTTCTCCAAGCCCCCCTCCCCTTCCTCTTTGTACTTGATACCAGTGTTCTGTCTTCTGCTCCCTCTCACAATCCAGTACTCCACATATGAGTCTATTAGGCACCATGTTTCTTCTCTCAGCTGGGTTAGTTTCTTAACATGTGAGGACAAGTCCATCCACCTTGCTGTAAATGACATTTTTATGTTGGAACAGATTTCCATGTGACTGTAAATGGCAGACTGCATCCCCTCTTGTGGCTGAACTGTGTTCCAGTGTGAGTAGAAATAGCTGTGCTGTGTCTATTTTCATGGCTGACCAGCCTCCCACTGTGAGTGTGCTCCTTGATTTTCTCATCCATTTCCTGGGGTAGGAACTCATCACTGAAGCCATCGTCTTCTCTTCTGAAGTTGTTGTCACAGGAGACGGGGAGTGCAGGTGTCTCTGGGATGCAGGCATGTCACTTGTTTGAAGGATGTGCTCCATGTGGAGATTGGTGGCTGAAAATGGTTCTACCTCTGATATTATGCTCCAGTCATGTAGTTTTCTTAAGTATTTTTTAAAATTGTTATTATAAAGTTTATGTGTAGAGGGTTTAGAGTTACACAGGTCAGATGGTGAGTACATTTCTTGTTGGACAATGTCACCCCTTGCATAGTTCTCTCCCGGTTTTCCTGTCTGTTCCCACCCACAAGGTGTATAGTTCATTTTCAACATCGAGTGAAGTGAGTACCACTGCTGTCTTTCTTCACCCTTTGACCCTCCATTTCTGTGTCTCCCACCATTAGCCACCCCCTAACAATCAAACAAATAAGTGAGAAATGGAAACAAAAACAACAATGATGTCAAATCCTCTTATTCCCATTTTCTGGATTTCATTTTGATAAACACTATTTTATACAATCAGAGGCACATATTCATTGTGCCTCTGTGTTCTTTCCCTATGAATACTCTCCTCTGGTCTCACTGAATGGGAATGTAGTGTTTGCAGATTATTTATTGTAATGCCTACAGAACACATCTGCTTGTCAGCACAGGGCCTGTCCTCCATGACTGATCCCACAGCAGCCTCAGGAGAAGCCTCAGAAATTCAGAAGACTGACATGATGTCTTTTCCCCACCTGCGTGGTGGTGTCCAAGTCTCAGAACTGCAGAAAACATCATCTCTCCACCAACAAAATCGTGTTCAAATCTCAGAACCCCAGAAGATACCATCTCTCTACCAACACCGAGGAGTCCATGTGAGGTGGAGCTCTGTGAATTAGCTTCATATAGACAATGGTCTCACAGAACTGTGCACATTGGAACACGGTGCTGTAGAAAGTGGGAGGACAAAGGGTGAACAAATGCAGCAGTGTTACTCACTAGACGCTATGTTGACAATGACATGTACAACTTATAGGGAAGAATAGGGTGGAGAGAACTTTAGAGAGTTAGGAAAGGGTTGACATTGTCCTAAAAGATTTGTATTCTTATCTAGCTTATGCAACTGCAATCTGTCTGTACATTGCATTTATAATAATAAAACTTGTAAAATGCTACAAATTTAAACATATATATGTAATTAAACATTAATGTTTATTCAATATAGGTCGGCAAATGTTTCATTCTGAAGAAATTTTGAAAAATGTTTTCAGGAAACCAAAGTTACCCCAAATATCAGAAGTAGTCACACTTGTCCTGAGATTATCCTCCTCTGTCTCCATTACCCATGGTACACAGTGTGGGGCCCTTACCTGCAGTCTGTGGTCTAAAGACACCCTACTGGCATCCCTGCAGGTGTCAGTGCAGTCTCACACAGGTTTATTGTATGTTTCCCAAGTTATTTGTCTGCAAATATATTTATTTATTCATTATTGTGCCTTCCCATGAATAGGTACTTTATAATATTCAATAGACATATGCACCATTGAATGTTTAGTAGAGTAAGTAGATTTATGTTCTCAACCATTGATGATTTCCTTTTGGTAAAAATCCTCACATTCCCTTACCATGACTAACACAGAAGTGTCATCTACACCACCACTCTGTGCTATGGGAACCACAGCCTCCCAAGCAGGAGTTTTTCTCCTTCAGATGAGGTCACATCTGTCTCTGCATGGAGACAGGATGGATGTTTCCTAGTGACAAGAATGATTTGTCTCGTTATCCACAAGACATTGTCCATGAGGACACCTCAAAACCTGGAAGTTGGCTTCCTAAATTCTACATAGTTTACATGTTAGTTCTTGTTCAGTAAGTGAAACTTGCTCTTTTCTGATCATGATGTCATGAGAGAAATGCACAGGACTTGTTTGGGAGCGGGTGAGGGGAAGTCAGTGACATGGAGGAGGACGGTCAGGTCACTTTGATGGCCACCTGGGCCCAGCCCCTATGCACCACGACTCGCGGGCACAGTGACTGTCCTCATCTCATGATGGAGCCCAAGGACCTGGCCACCATCCCCAGAGGTTCCATCCACAGCACTCCCACAGCCGTCACTGATGGAGGAAACTCCAGGACAGACGGGGCACAGCAAGGGCAGTCTACACACACAGGGTATGTGTCCTGTTCAGTCACACCCCAGACTCCTAGTGTCCCCTCTAAATCCCCCTGGAGGACAGCAAGAGGTCCTGCTCAGTGGAGACTGAGAATCCCCAACAGCTTTTTCCAGGGCCCCATAGGCTGAGCTCTACGTGTGTGGTTGATCCTTGTGCTTTATATCTTGAGGGTTCCAAATTACATTTGTTTGTTGGACAAAAAAAAAATACGGTTGTGATAACAAGGATCACTGAATAAGAAAATGAAATATTGGCAATAATTGTCTTGGGTAAATTCTGAATCCCTGTGTATTGCTTAATGGACATAGGAAGAGGGAAAGATTTGAGTTAGGTTTCATGGGTCAGTGAGCTGTTCTCTCTCTTTCTCTTTCCTCCTCTGTTTTTGTCTTGGTAATGTTTTGAAGTCAGGCCCTCCTTCATTAGGTACACAACTGCCACTTTAGCCATTGTACAAAGTTGTCTGATTTCATTTATTCTTTCTGGTATTGTGTTGTGTTTTTGCCTGAGCTCAGTTCCAGAGAGGGAGTCTACACTTGTCTCCTATGCAGCTGGAATCACAGGAAACAGCCACCACATCCAACTTCCTGATTGAGATAGGGTCTCATTAGGGTTTTACCCCATCTGGCCTTCACAAACAATCATTTTGCTCTCTTCCTCTCCAGTAGTTAGGATTACAGGCATGAGTCACCATGGCAGGCCTTTCGCTCTGGTTCACAGAGTGAATTCCAAAGTCTGTGAATCCTGGAATCTTTGCTCTGAGTCTCGTGAATCACCAGGGTCCTCAGATTCTTGTTAGGATCCAATACTGGTTACAACGGCAGTGCCAATTTTGCTTCCAAAGTGATCTCTGTTTCATTTTTAAAAGTCATAGCAAAAGATTAGAGACATCACGGAGGAGTGCAGGTCATAAACTCAGGGAGGAATCCTGTCAAAGCTGCTGGGCACAGAGGCAGCTCAGACACCAGGAGACCAGCCCTGGGCTCCTGTCTGCAGCTGCTCCCCAGGCTGACCCGGCTGCAAGCTGTGCCGCGCGCCCCCTGCTGGTCCTGAGCGGCCCTGCAGGGAGGTTCGTGTCTGGGCCCACACTGGATTTCCTGCACTGTGTCTCTAGCACAGTAATAGAGGGCCGTGTCCTCCTCTCTCAGGCTGTTCATCTGCAGGTAAAGTGTGTTCTTGCTGTTGTCTCTGGAGGTGGTGAAGCGGCCCTTCACGGAGTCTGCGTAGTATATGCTACTACCATAGATGGATGCAATCCATTCCAGCCCTTTCCCTGGAGCCTGGCGAACCCAGCTCATCCAGTAACCACTGATGCTGATTCCGGAGGCTGCACAGGAGAGTCTCAGGGACCCCCCAGGCTGCACCAAGCCTCCCCCAGACTCCACCAGCTTACACTGGACACCTGCAAACACAAGGAATCCTGGTCAGAAAACTTCACACTTATCCACTATTCCTCTCATTCCTGTCCATTTGCACACTTGGTATCTGTGGTTCCTCACAAATTACCTTTTAAAAGAGCAGCAAGGAAAAGCCAGCACAGCCCCAGCTCCATGGTGAGTGGTCTGTGTCAATCACTGGGTGGAATCCAGCTCACTGGGCTTCAGGTCAGGGATGGTCTGGTTTTCATGAGCAGTGGGGCGTCCCATTTGCATATCCTCAGGTATAAGGCAAACTTGGGGCAGAAGTCTCAGAGACTGAGCTCCCAGAGCAGATGTGACTGTGCTGGCAGAGTTTGGTGACAATGGCCACCTGAGAGAAAACATTCTGTATTGGCCACTTGTGGTACACCCTCTAACTGTAGCTTTTTGGGAGCTTGAGGCAGGCTTGTTGGAATTTTGAGACCTGTTTAGGGTGCAGAGAGGGTGAACAAGTCCTCCCACTGTGTCTTTGTGGCTTTGTGAGAATTCTGTTCAACATTTCTGAATATACAGAAACGCTGAAGTACAAGAAGAATGTTAGGTCCTTTGAGCACATAAGCAATTGTAAAACAATGACACATGCTTTCCCATGCTTGCAGACTCTCACGTGCTCTAACATTCATCCCGATTTCTAGGCGTGCACACCCCAAGGTGAAGGCCGACAGTTCCCTGATGTAGTTCCAGGATAATGGTGATCATCTGGTGAGGTTGTAGAGCCTCCTGCTTGGGGTGAGATCAGGTGTGGCTTGGCTGCCCTTTCCTTCATTCTGACAATAGACCAAGCAGGCCAGTGTTCAGCAGATGCACGACAGTGAGTCTCTGGTGTATCATTTATCACAGTCTAGCTGTCTTGATTGCTTTTCTCCATTCATGAGTGTTGGGTATCTCTAGCAATATCACATGTATGGTGTATTTGTGACAGCCTCTCTGAGCCACCACAGGTAACATGAAGTCCTGTAGGTGAGTGGTGATTTGGTAAGTGTAGACAGGTAGGAATGCTCTCCCACTCCCAGCACAGCTAAGCAGTGAACCCATTGCTTCCTGGCCTGTTTCCTGTCGTGCTCTATAACCCTTCCTCGACTTTTATTGCCTTCTGTCCTCCCTCCAAACAGCCCGTGAGCTTCCTGTGGCATTTAATTGGTTTTCATTTCTCAGAATGTGCACAAATATTACATTCAGTGTGAATGTTTAATCTTTGGTATGAAAGCACCCATCCCAGAAGACAACCGGGACAAAGTCACGAACAAGAAGAGGAGTTTATTGCCAGCAGAGGATGACAAGGCCACCTTCCTGACGAGAGGGAGAAATGGTGCCTGCCCCTACACAGGGGGCTTCCTTATTCCATAGGGGCTTGAGGGGGGTTGGGCATTTGGGAGGAGGTGTAGCTCTGCATGTGCAGGTCACTGAAAGTAGCCCATTGCACGATGGAGTTGAGGTCTGAGCTGAGAGCTGAAAAGGAGACCTATCCCCAAGAAACTGGAGAATTCGGTGGGAGCCTGGGAGAGTTCTCTTTCCTTTGGATGGGGCAGGATGGAGGCCATGTCTGGGTGGAGATGTTCTGCTGATGCATCTGGGGGCTAGAGATGCATGCTACCAACATGGTTGTCTTGGTTCTGAAACTTTATTTAAAATGCTTCTTTGTTTGTGCATGAATCAGGCATTTGTGGATTTATACTGACTCATTTTCCAGTGGATGAAAATATTTCAAATTACTTTTTCATTTTGCTTTTTTTTTAAAGTGGGGTTCAAAATCAGGGCTTCCATTGATAGGCAGGCACTCTACCAATATGATCCTCATCTAGCTTTTCTTTCCCAACACTGCTTTCTCTGAAATGAGTCCTTTTTTTGTTGTAGGTGTTATTGCTTGCTCTCATGACTAGATTATGATCCTCATATGTTATGGTTGCTCAAATAACTGGGATCACAGACCTGAACCAAGTCCAGTGTCTACCATTGAGAGGGAGTCTCTCAGATATTTTTTCCTAAGCAGGGTTTGATGTCTGGTCATGTTAATCTTAGCCCCCTTCTTGGCTGGGTGACAGGTGCATGAGAGTGAATACATTGGATGAGAAGCATTTGTATGAATTTTTCCCCCATCTGTCCTGGAGTCACCCACCATCCTCCCAACTTCAGGCTCTCAAGTAGCTGTGATTAGAGCTGTGAGCCACTGTGTCCATTGTTTAAAAACTCTTTTCAAAGAATTGAAAGTGTTCTATATTAGTTATTATTCCAAAGTAAGCTGATAGGTTGTAGATATAGATACATAAAAAAAGCTTTTGTTGTTGTTGGTCATGGGCTTGAACTCAGGGACTGGCTGCTGTCCCTCTGCTCTTTTGTTTAACTTTGAGCTACAGCAGCACTTCAAAACTTGTTTGTGTATGTGGTGCTGAGGAATTGGACCCAGAGCTTCATACCTACTAGGCAAGCACTCTACCATCAAGCCACATTCCCTGCCCCACTTTCAGCTCTTGATTAGGTCCTGGAGCTATGATTCTCACTGGGACTTCTCTTCCCAGGCTGGCTTTAAGCCACGATTCTCAGATCTCAGTCTCCTGAATAGCTAGATTAACCGGGATGAGCCACTGGCTGCTGTCCAAAGATTTTATTCTGAAATGTTGCAAATCTAATAATAACACAATTCTAGTAAGCCCAGATTAAGTCAAAACATTCATTTTAGCCCCACAGAGTGTAATTGACTAGAGAACCAGAAACTACAGACTGTAGAGCATCCCTGTCTTCCCGGGAAGTCTATACACTTGTTAAGATAAATGAGTTAAGGGCTGGGGATAAGGCCTAGTGGCAAGAGTGCCTGCCTCATATACATGAGGCCCTGGGTTCGATTCCCCAGCACCACATATACAGAAAATGGCTAGAAGTGGTGCTGTGGCTCAAGTGGTAGAGTGCTAGCCTTGAGCAAAAAGAAGCCAGGGACAGTGCTCAGGCCCTGAGTCCAAGCCCCAGGACTGGCAAAAAAAAAAAAAAAAGTTAAATGAGTTAAAGTTCCTAGAGATTATATGACTGAGAAAAAAAGGAAACTGGGTTTTCTTTGTGGAAATCGAAGGCCAAACTGGCCGAAGCATTGGTTCATGTGTATTTCTGGGTCCACTTACTTGGGGGTGTCATATTTAATTTTTAACCCCTTTCCTGCTTCTAGGACAAAACACCTCACCAGTTGACTTTCCAATTATGGAAAATTGTTTCAGGAGTCTGAGAAATAAATACATAGGCAGTGGCACAGAACTTCTTCCTGCTTTGGCTGGCTTTGATCCTATACTGCAGTCTTTCTCCAAGCCCCCCTCCCTTTCCTCCTTTGTACTTGATACCAGTGTTCTGTCTTCTGCTGCCTCTCACAATCCAGTACTCCACATATGAGTATATTAGGCATCATGTTTCTTCTTTCAACTGGGTTAGTTTCTTAACATGTAGGACAAGTCCATCCACGTTGCTGTAAATGACATTTTTATGTTGGAACGGCTTTCCATGTGACTGTAAATGGCAGACTGCATCCCCTCTTGTGGCTGAACTGTGTTCCAGTGTGAGTACAAATAGCTGTACTGTGTCTATTTTCATGGCTGACCAGCCTCCCACTGTGAGTGTGCTCCTTGATTTTCTCATCCATTTCCTGGGGTAGGAACTCATCACTGAGGCCATCGTCTTCTCTTCTGCAGTTGCTGTCACAGGAGACGGGGAGTGCAGGTGTCTCTGGGATGCAGGCATGTCACTTACTTGGAGTGTGTGCTCGTTGTGGAGATGGATGGGTAAAAATGGTTCTAGTTCTGATATTATGCTCCAGTCATGTAGTTTTCTTAAATATTTTTTAAAATTGTTATTATAAAGTTCATGTGTAGAGGCTTTAGAGTTACACAAGTCAGGTGGTGAGTACATTTCTTGTTGGACAATGTCACCCCTTGCATAGTTCTCTCCCGGTTTTCCTCTCTGTTATCACGCACAAGGTGTATAGTTCATTTTCAACATTGAGTCAAGTGAGTACCACTGCTGTCTTTGTTCACCCTTTGACCCTCCATTTCTTTGTCCCTCAATACATCACCCCAAAGCAGGCTGACAAACAAATGAGAAAAGGTATCAAAATCAACAATGAAGTCAAAACCTCTTATCCTCATTTTCTGGACTTCATTTTGATAAACACTATTTTATACAATCAGAGGTACATATTCATTGTGCCTCTGTGTTCTTTTCCTATGAATACCCTCCTCTGGTCTCACTGCATAGGAATGCAGTGTTTGCAGATCATTTATTGTAATGGCTGCAGAACACATCTCCTTGTCAGCACAGGGCCCGTCCTCCATGACTGATCCCACAGCAGCCTCAGGACAAGCCTCAGAAATTCAGAAGGCTGAAAGGATGTCTTTTCCCCACCAGCATGGTGGTGTCCAAGTATCAGAACTCCAGGAGATACCATCTCTCCACCAACACCGAGGAGTCCATGTGAGGTGGTGCTCTGTGAGTTAGCTTCGTATAGACAATGGTCTCACAGAACTGTGCACATTGAAACATGGTGCTGCACAAAAGTAGAAGGACAAAGGGTGAGCAAATGTGGCAGTGTTGCTTACTAGACACTATGTTGACAATGACATGTACAATTTATGGGGGGGAATGGGAGGGAGAAAACTGGAGAAATGTATTGTTATCTAACTCATGCAACTATAAACTGTAGATTACACTTATAATAATGAAACTGGTAAAATGCTACAAATTTAAATACATATAAGATTAAATACTATTTTTTGATTAATATAGGTGGAAAAATGTTCCATTCTGAAGAAATTTTGATAAATGTTTTCAGAAAATCAATGTTAGCCCATATATCAGAAGTAGTCACACTCGTCCTGAGATTATCCTCCCCTATCTCCATTACCCATGATGCACAGTGTGGGGCCATTACCTGGACTCCGTGGTCTAACATACCTTACCTGTCTGCCCTCAGACATTAGTGGAGCCTCACACAAGGTAATTGTATGTGTCCTAATCTATTTGTTTACTAATTAATTAATTTAGTTATTCAATATAATCCATACATGTGAACAAGGTACTTTATAATAAAAAGTCATATGCAAGGCTAATATTTAATTGGGTAAGTAGCTTTATGTTCTAAATTATTAATGATTTCTTTTTGGTATAAATTGTCCCATTCCTATCTTCTTTTTTTACCATGATTACCACAAAAGTGTCATCTATATCACCACCCTGTGCTCTGGGAACCACAACCTTTTAAGCCAGGGTTTTCTCCTTCTAATGAGGTCACATCGGTCTCTGCATGGACACTGGATGGATGGCTCCTAATGGGGTGAGTGATTGGTCTTGTTACTCACAAAATTTGTACATGGCAAAATCTCAAAACTTGGAAGTTGTCTTCCTGAAATCTGTATACTTTACTACTGTGACTGACCTTGAATTCAGTGTGATGCACGCCCACTGCTGGTCCTGAGCGGCCCTGCAGGGAGGTTCGTGTCTGGGCCCACACTGGATTTCCTGCACTGTGTCTGTGGCACAGTAATAGAGGGCCGTGTCCTCCTCTCTCAGGCTGTTCATCTGCAGGTAAACTGTGTTCTTGCTGTTGTCTCTGGAGATGGTGAAGCGGCCCTTCACGGAGTCTGTGTAGTATATGGTACTACTACTACTACTGATGTATGAGAGCCACTCAGGCCTCTTCCCTGGAGGCTGGCGGATCCAGCTCATGCCAGAGCTACTGAAGGTGAATCCGGAGGCTGCACAGGAGAGTCTTAGGGACCCTCCAGGCTGCACCAAGCCTCCCCCAGACTCTACCAACTGCACCTCACACTGGACACCTGCAAACACAAGGAATCCTGGTCAGAAAATTTCCACATATCCACTGTTCCTCTCATTCCTGTCCATTTGCACACTTGCTATCTGTGGTTCCTCACAAATTACCATTTAAAAGAGCAGCAAGGAAAACCCAGCACAGCCCCAGCTCCATGGTGAGTGGTCTGTGTCAATCACTGGGTGGAATCCAGCTCACTGGGCTTCAGGTCAGGGATGGTCTGGTTTTCATGAGCAGTGGGGTGTCCCATTTGCATATCCTCAGGTATAAAGCAAACTAGGGGCTGAAGTCTCAGAGACTGAGCTCCCAGAGCAGATGTGACTGTGCTGGCAGAGTTTGGTGACAGTGGCCACCTGCGAGAAAGCATTCTGTATTGGCCACTTGTGGTACACCCTGTAATTGTAGACTTTTGGGAGCCTGAGGCAGGCGTGCACACCCCAAGGTGAAGGCCGACAGTTCCCCGATGTAGTTCCAGGATAATGGTGATCATCTGGTGAGGTTGTAGAGCCTCCTGCTTGTCGTGAGATCAGTTGTGGCTTGGCTGCCCTTTCCTTCATTCTGACAATAGACCAAGCAGGCCAGTGTTCAGCAGATGCACGACAGTGAGTCTCTGGTGTATCATTTATCACAGTCTAGCTGTCTTGATTGCTTTTCTCCATTCATGTGTGCTGGGTATCTCTAGCAATATCACATGTATGGTGTATTTCTGACAGCCTCACTGAGCCACCACAGGTAACATAAAGTGCCTGTAGGTGAGTGGTGATTTGGTAAGTGTTGACATGTAGGAATGCTCTCCAACTCCCAGAATAGCCACGCAGTGAACCCATTGCATCCTCACCTGCTTCCTGGCATACTCTGTAACCCTTCCTCGACTTTTACCTCCTTCTGTCCTCCCTCCAGACAGCCTGTGAGCTTTATGTGGCATTCAATTGATTTTCATTTCTCAAAATGTGTACAAATGCAACATTCAGTGTGAGTGTTTAATCTTTGGTATGAAAGCACCCATCCGAGAATACAACCGGGACAGCTGGAGGGATCACTGTCATGACCACATCCAGCTTGGTTACACTTTGTCTGTGGGGCTGACTGCAGTTGGTCCTGACAATGTCCCCTACTGAGGAGGTGGAGCCACCTATCTGGCCCGTTTGTCCTTTTTGAACTATGGAAATGCACTTATTTTATTTCTTGCAAACTTATTAAGGTTTAAAATGCAAAGCACATCCAAAAAAATTTCATTAGCACCACAGTACCAGGAAATCTCCTTAACCAGCATCAAAGTCAGCAAGTGGAGCATGCTTTCATCTGGAACAAGGCCTTGGCTTCCACACCACATGTGTGGATTCCTGAAGGCTGTGTGCTCCCTGGTGCAAATATGCTAATGTGAAATCTTGAGGTTGTCATTTTATATTTACTTTTCATCGATTTTTATATTTATTAACTGGTTTTGAAATCACAGCCTTGTGTTTGTTCAGCAAGCTCTCTCCTATGCCTTCAGCTCCTTTTAGTAGGTTGATTCTCACTTAGGGTCACATGATTTTTGTGTAAGGCTGGCCTCATGTTAGTATCTTTCTATTGATGCCCTAATATGTGGGATTACAGGTGTATTCCCCATGTGTGACTTTTGTTAACATAAAGTCTCATCAGCTTTTTGCCCAGGCTAGCCTCAAACTATAGTTTTCTTAATATCTTCTTCTACATAGCTGGAATTATAGGTGTGAGTAAACATGTTCAGCTCAGTGGTATCTTAGTCCATTCTTTTTTTTTTTTTTTTTTTTTTTGGCCAGTCCTGGGCCTTGGACTCAGGGCCTGAGCACTGTCCCTGGCTTCTTCCCGCTCAAGGCTAGCACTCCGCCACTTGAGCCACCGCGCCGCTTCTGGCCGTTTTCTGTATATGTGGTGCTGGGGAATCAAACCTAGGGCCTCGTGTATCCGAGGCAGGCACTCTTGCCACTAGGCTATATCCCCAGCCCAGTCCATTCTTAATGGTATAAAAATATCCCAGACTGGGGGAGTTATAAAGGGTGGAGATTTGTTTCTTCTAGTCTGGGGGCCAAAGTGCTCAAGGTCAAGCACTTTGCTGTCTGGTTTGGACTGGTTTTCTGCTTACTTAGATGTATACATCCTGTGTCCTCATGTAGCAGAAGAGACACATGAGTTCTTCCCTTGCAGGATGGGGAAGGAAAGATCCACTCACTGCCTCAAGCCAGATAGGTGGACAGTAAACCACCCATGAGGTCAGACCACTTTCCTGCAAGAGTTCAGTTCCAGGTCATGAATGTTGGGGAGCCAAGGCATTCAAACCATAGCATACCACCTTTGCCCTGAACAACTTTCAGGCTTTTAACTCCCAAATGTATTTATCCTATACCAATGGCACCAAAGTGCTAATGCCCTCCATTGATGATTTTACATTCAGATAGATTATAGTGATTTCCTTATATCTCCTGAGTCCCATAGTGTTGAGTCCCAATTGAAGTATGTACTAAATTCAATGGTGAGACTGGAACAGGATAAACATTGACATTCCAAAAAGGATGATAGGAAAGAATAAATAAACATATTTTCCAACAAAATCCAAACATCAACTGGGAGGACATGAATCCTGAAAGTACAGGGGATTTAGTTGACTTGACATCGGCTGTGCATTTGAACACCTGAGGTCTCACCGCCCCCTCCCTTCCCCCACCACTGTACTGGGTCTAGCAGAGCAAAGAGCCCCGTTCCTGGGAGTTGTGTGTCTGCAGCTCTCCCAGGCTGGATTTTCATGGGGGCTCAGTCCACCTGTAGTACTGAGGACAGGGTGCCCTCTGGGGTGGCCCTAACCCATAGTTCTGATGGCACGGAGTGGTCTTTCTTCACTATCTCAGTTTTTCTAGATGTCTCCCCTTGAAATCTAGATGGGGGCTTCCATGCATCTCTTGGATTCTGTGGTCCTGAAGAGAGAGAACCCGATTCACTGCACCGAGGCCTGTGCTCCTTGCAGGGTCACCACTGAGGCCCACACAGGCCTGAACACACGAATCACACCTAGGAAGACTGAGGTGGGGCCCCAGCAGCACGCATGGGGCAGAACCTGAGGTGGTCCTGTTGAGGGAACCCTGTGCTGGGCAGGTGCCCTGCACCATTCATGCCACTGCCTGTCCTCTGTCCCTGTGCCCTGGGTCTGTGATGGAATCACAGCCTCCAATACTCCTAACAGCCCTATTCTAGGTGAGCAGGACTTGGCTCTCCTTTCCATCACAATCTCTTCATCAGAGATCCCCAGACCCACCCTCCAGTGTTCATGCTGAAGCTCACATTTCTGTTCCTTCACTTCTTGTTTATTTTCATCTTGTAGCTAGTCCTGGACCTTGAACTCTGTCCCTGGGCCCTGTCCCTAAGCTCCTTTTGCTCAAGGGTAGCACTCTACCATGGGAGCTACAGCACCACTTCTGGCTTTTTCTGTGATGAATTGGAGATAAGAGTCTCAGGGACTTTCCTGCCCAGGTTGATTTTGAACTGTGATCCTCATATCTTAACCTCCTGATAGTCAGGATTACCGATGTGAGCCAGCAGTGTCCTGCCATTTTTCCTATTTTAAGTAACTTTATTGTGTAGAGTAATGGATTTCCTCACAACATTTCCAAATGAGTGTATGAATTCACTTTGGTCATCACCTTTGCGTGCCCTTTACCTATCTTGCTGGCTGCCCCATATTATTGCCATTTCAATTTTACATTCATGTTTTTGTTCTTGTTATGCTCTTCATTCCTCATATGAGACAAAAATGCAGTATTACTCCTTTGGAGTCTGACTTATTTTCATCAACGTACTGTTCTCTAGTTTTTCAATTTCCTGCCAGTGATGAAATTTCATTCTTTTTTATAGGTTCATAGTTCCACTATGTGCACACAGCATAATTTTGGTCTTGATTCACCCACTGATGGGCACCAGTCTGATTCTCATAACTTTCCTGTTGTGGACAGTGCCAAGACAAACACAAATGTGCAGTAACCCTATCACAGACTGACCCAGACACCTTGGGGTGTGTGCAGGTGTAAGGAGATGGAGCATTGGCTGTTCTACCTTTAGTTGGTTGAGGGTTTTCTATTTGGAATCCCATTGTGCACTAGCTTATAGACTGAGTGGCACCATGGAAGGCTTTCTTTCCTGCCTCTTTGCCAGTACTTGTTTGTTTTCTTGATGATTCCCTGGGGTAAAGTAGAAATTCACTGCAATCATGATGTGCAACTCATTTATGGATGAGGATATTGAATATCCTTTATCTGTTATTGGTTGTATGCGATGATTATTTTGAGATCTGACCAGTTCCTCTGCATATTTATTAATTGAATCATTTGTACCAATGTATGGTTATTTGAGGGCTTCATATACCCTGGAAATTAATCGTCTGTCAGATGCATGTATGGCAAAATTTCTTCCCCTTCTGCATATGGTCTTTTTTACTATAGGAATTGAGTCCTATTCTCTCCTCAGTGGAAAATGTGAATTAACATTTTGTCCTACTTCTAGCATTACTCCTTTTGCTCAAGGTCTTTGCTGCTTCCGTGTGACACTTAGTATCCATTTATTTTCTATTTCTGGAATGAAGGTAATTGGACTTTTGAGGGGAATTGATCAAGTCTTTAGACCACTTTTGTTACTACGGCCATTTTCACAATGTCTTTTCTGTGAATTCCTCTAATGGAAGTCCTTCCATTCCCTTGAATGATATGAGTGTCTCCTTCAAGTCCTTTCATCAGTGTTTTAGAGTTGTCATTGCAGAAGCCTTTTACCTCCCTGGTTATACTTATCACCAGGAATTTTATTTGTTTTCTGAGGCTATTGTGACTGTCTATTTTCTTGATTTCTTTCTCAGTATGTTACTGGTACATGAGAAGAAGCTGATTTTAATGCTGATTTACTTTGTTGTACTTTGCAGCATGTACTTATCATATCCAACGGTTTTGTTGGGATCTTGGTGGTCTTTCAATACAGCACCCCCTTCAGCAATGAAGGTATTTTAACATCACCTATCCCATCTGCACTTCTTTCATTTACTTCTCTTACCCTATTGCTTTGGCTAAGAATTCAATCACTTGATGAAGGGAGCAAAGACTGGATTCTCTTTTTTCCTTTCTGAAACCAGACTTTCCTGCCTTTCTCTTCCCATGCGTGGGGCCCTCTCTGGATTCCCTGTGTGCCTAGTGCCCCTTGCTGGTGCTCAATGCCTCTACACGAAGTTCTATGTGATCTCAAGCAGAAGCTCCTCATGGCACTCAGCTGCAGGGAAACCTGGTCTGGACAACTCTCTGGAAATGGTGTCTCAGGTTTGTGAGACCTGCAGTGGGAAGTACCATCTGGATAATATGTGTTCCTCAACCAACCCAGCCCCTTTTCTGGGGGCTGGCAAAGATATTACCAACCTAAGTTCTACACATGTGAGCAACCTGACACTTTCATTTGGCACACTGTTATATTTTCCATAACACGATGATCTCCAGTTCCACTGTTTTCCTGCAAATGACACCATTGCATTCTCCTTTATGGCTTAGTACTCCACCAGGTATGCATCATTCTTTGTCATCCTTTGCTTGGCACATAGGCAGATTGCAGAATACTGTCACTGGGTCCAGTACCTTGAAAAGTATGAGTATAAAGGTATTGAGGTAGTCAGAGGGGTTGGTCTTTGTCTTTATACCCAGAGGGGTGTAGTGGAATCTTGTGGTAGTTCCATTTTTAATATATCAAGAAGCACTGTACTATTTTCCATAGTTCATAGACTAATATGTATAGTCACCTCTACTGTACATGAGGCATTGTGGCCTCTCCTCTGTCTTCCCACCAATATGCATTGCATTTCTTTTTGTTCTCCTTTGTGCAACATAGCCATTGAGGTGGGGGCAAAATGGGATGCCCATGTAGTTTCGAATTACAATATTTGATGGATACAGATCTTGAGGGTTAGTCTTATACATTCCTTTATTCATGTGTGTTTCTTTATTATAAGTGCCTATTAAGTTTACTGGATAACATTGTTTATATTAATTTTTATTTTGTTTAATATTTATCTCTTTAAACATCCTGGATAGTAATCCCTTGTTGTTTGGTAACATACCAAAATTTTTCCATTTATCACATCTGTTTCTTCCCATGCAGATTTTACTTTCATATAATCCTATTTGAAAATTCATGCTATTATTTCTGGGGCTACCTGTGTCTTATAATTCTCCTTCCCTGTGCACAGCCCTTGCATGATTCTCTGCCTCTCCTCCCACCAGGTCCACTGCCCAGTGACAAATCTGGGGAAATCAGCATCATCTCTGTTAGCATTTCCCCTGCTTTAGGTCCTCAGCTCCTCCCATTAGCCCCCAGATCCACCCATACCTAAACTCCCTGCCCTAGAACTATAACGGGCCACTCCTACTCACCATTAAGACCTGCCTACTTCCCCTTTAGCCCCAGAGAGAAGCTGCCACCTGGATAAGGTACAGCTGCCATGTTGCTCCCTATCCCGTGGAAGATATGGCCCAACTAATAAATCTCCTTATGAACCTGTTAGGTTTTTTAAAGTAGGTAGCCGGTAAAGGAGAACGCCACACGGTATTCAGGCAGGAGAGAAAGTTTATTACCGAACTGCTGGCCTGTGGCCGAGATGATCCATGGCCAGAGAGAAGGGAGAGAGGGAGAGAGGGAGAGAGGGGAGAGAGAGGGAGGGAGGAGAGAGAGAGAGAGAGAGAGAGAGAGAGAGAGAGAGAGAGAGAGAGAGAGAGAGAGAGAGAGAGAGAGAGAGAGAGAGAGAGAGAGAGAGAGAGAGAGAGAGAGAGAGAACAACCCCCACCCAGACCTGCCTTATATGAAAGGCAGGGGCAAGGGATGTGGCCAGGTGGATTAGGATGTGATCTCAGGGAAAGGGGAGGTAATTGCCTCCAGGTCTGCAGGTTACCCAGGTAACTGGGTGGAGACTTAATGAGGTGGGGGCATCAGCATGGAGCCCTCAGGGCGAGGACCTAACAGAACCTTTTTCTCCTGTCTGTGACTATCTCCACATGGTCCCCTGGGATGGCTGGGACATATCCTTTCAAATTCCCTTTTCTATCTCCTCATCAACATGACTAGATAAGGACAAAATGTGAGAGCCTAAAACCCAATCAGTATTGAAAATATATGAAGAAAGATATTTCTAGTAGCATATTCTTCACCTGGAAAACAGCACAAACATAAAGCAGTGACTCTTAAGGATCACAACTGGAAACTGTCAGGTCCTCTCCCAGAGGAGAGGCCTGTGCAGATGCCCTCCACCTGATTGTCTCCACCGGTTACTTAGGTAACCTGCTTACCTGGAGGCAGCTGCCTTGCCCTTCCCTGAGGTCACATCCTGGCCACACCTCCCCATCCCTGCCCTACATAAGCCATCATCTCCAATGGTCATTCTGGTGTGACATTTCCCAGCACTGCCATTTTCTCATTCTGCATACTCTGTGTCCAGCTGAAGCCTTTAGACCACATTGCTGCTGTCTTCATGGAAAGCATGCAGGGGAATCAGTGTGCCAGCTCCTGAGGGAGGATTCATTCAGTATAGACTCTACTGTGTCTTTATTCTGAGAGCAATGTTTACTCCTCAAAAATTAGTGCTTGCTGCAGTCTATTTCTCTCCCATTCAAGGACTAGACCTGTCAACATTCCCTTGAAAATACCGTGAAGATGAGCAAAAGTCCCTTTCCTACCTTCCCCACACTAAATTTATACCCCACAGCCCCAGGCGCCCTGCAGCTAGTGCTCCTGTGTAGTGCGGCAGAACCAGCTTCTCTGTAAGAGTTTCTGACACCTTCCGGATGTGGTTTCCACACTGTGCCTTGCACAATAATACACAGCCGTGTCCTCGACCTTCAGGCTGCTCATCTGCAGATATGCTGTGCTGACAGAGGCGTCCAGGGAGAAGACAGCCCGTCCTTTGAAGCCCTCAGCATATGTTGGATTTCCATTGTTAGTGTTGATCCATCCCATCCACTGCAGGCCACTTCCTGGCTCCTGCCTTATCCAGTTCATACCATAGCTAGTAAAAGTGTATCCAGAAGCCTTGCAGGAGACCCTCACAACCTCTCCAGGCTTCTTTAGCTCAGGTCCAGATTGTACCAGCTGCACCTGGGAGAAGGAACCTGTGGAGGAGACATGAGGAAGTTAGTGTCCCAGAAGCTGCCTCCGTGTCCTCTGCAGCCCTTGCCTCTAGGTCCTTACCTGTGGCAGCTGCCAGCAGGAAAAGGAGCCTCCATGTCCACTCCATGGTGTGGGGATTTGGGCTGAGTGTCTCTGTGAGACAGCTGGGCAGTCCCTTGCTGTGTGTGTCAGAGGAGCCTCAGCTTTCTGCTCTGTGGTCTCTTGGAGATTTGCATATGGCTCTGCCCCTAAACACCTGCTGTGCTAATCTAGTCCATGGATATCCTGATGCCTTCCACCCATGCTCCTGATCCCATCCCAGCAGAAATGCAAATGGCTTCTCTGGTGTGTATAAGTTCCAGGTGTTCTCATGAGTTCCAGTGTGTCCTGCCTGATGCCAGCTGTATGAACCTGATGGTAGGACCCAGTCATCCCCAGAATCACTGCCACCCAGAACTCACAGCACACCTGGGCCCCCATTGATGGCTTTCCACAAGTCATGAGTGGAGGAGTGAGAGCATGAGAGTCAGAACAGATGAAGGTCATTCCATTCTTGAGAGAACTTACAATGTTCCCCTTGGCGAGTGATGTGCACTCTATATTTCAGATGAATCTGTGCTGTCAGTGTCAGGAAAAAATACCGAGAAGCACTGTAAGGTCCCTTAGTTTAGGCAGTATCATTTTAATCCAGTGTAGGTATGGGTACCCTCCTCTGCCTCCTTCTTCTCTGTCACTTGTGTTTCTTTGTCATGAGAGCCACCATGTTGGAAGTGACACCATGCACAGTGAGCAGAGGCCAGCAGGAGGTGCTGGTGATAGGGAGGGAGGAAGCTGTCACCTTTTCAAAGACCAGGACTCCAAACATGAGCTTCCCCTGAGCTCCTGGTAAAGGCCCTGTGTCCTCAGAATCATGTTGACCAAAAAGAAGAAGAAGAGTAAGTTGTGTGAATATATCATTACTATTTTTAGTACTAATTGAACAGAGAAGCTAATTTTACCAGACAATATGTCCACCCTGGAGCCATGCTTGGGATTCTGGTTATTAATGTTTGTTAATGAGTAGTTATCATACAAAGAGGTTTTGTCGTAATATTTTCACAGAATCCTATAGTCTGCCTTCATCATACTTACCTATTATCCTTCCTTGTTTGCCCCTTCCTCTCTTCCACCCCCTATTAATAGGTGGCACTATTCTATTTTTATTCATACATACTGTAACTTCCATCCCCGGAAGGCTCCATGTAGAAGCCCCCACCTCATTAAGTCTCCACCCAGTTACCTGGGTAACCTGCAGACCTGGAGGCAGTTACCTCCCCGTTCCCTGTGGTCACATCCTAATCCACCTGGCCACACCACTGCCCCTGCCCTAGATTAGGCAGGGCTGGGTGGGGGTGGGCCCTTCTTGCCCTTCTCTCCGGCCATGGATCATCTAGGCCACAGGCCAGCAGTTTGGTAATCTTTCTCCCCTGCCTGAATACCACGTGGCGTTCTCCTTTACCAGCTACCTACTTTGAAAAACGGAACCTAACACATATAATGTATTTTTCCTTTTTAGTTGACAGTCCTTGGGCTTTGCACTCGCATCTGGGGCTGTTCTTGAGCTTGAGCTTCAGTCGAGTGCTCTATCTCTTGAGAGACGGCTTCCTTTCTGACTTTTGGTGGTGAGTCAGATAAGATTCTCATTGCGTTTCCTTCTCCAGCTAGCTGGGGGCCGCAGTCCTCGGATCTCAGCCTCCTGAATACCTAGGACTCCAGGTGCGATCCACTGGCCCTTTCTGTTGAATTTCCAACATTGGGGGAGTCTTAAAGGGACATACGTTTCAGTGCCAGAGCAAGAGACCCCCGGGTCAGAAGAGCGCCTGCGCGGCTGCCCTCGTGGGAGGCGGAGGTCGGGGCGGAACCCCGGCCTGCACTGCTCTTTGGCTCTGACCTCGGTCCTGGGAACTCTGTGCCCCCAGGGAACCCCACGACCTTCCAACCCCACAGCAGCCTCCTCTTCTGCTCCCCCGGAGACACTCAGCTCTTAGGGAAGGGGAATGAAGGCTTTTAGGACCCCCGGCATGACCCGGGGCTGTTCTCTCAGCTGTCAGAGGCTCGCAGGGGACGCCACACGCACAGGTGTTTCCTAGAGCAGCGGTTACAGGCCGGGGAAGCCGAGGCCCCCTGAGGAGGCCCGCGGGTCCATGCCCTGAGCATGCGCAGACGCCCTGCCCTGCCCTGCCGCAGTGTGTCCGTGCGCCACCTGCTGGTGGTCAGCGGCCCTGCGGGTGTCTGACGCCCAGGGGCTCCCCGTGGACAAGCACCCAGTGCCCTCTGCTGCCATGGAGCTCTGCGGTGTGGACACCTGGGCCCTGCCGTCTCTCCGAGATGCCAGTGTGGCTTTGGAAGTCTGGATTGCATTTTGTGACTTCAGTGTCTCCTGTCCAGTGCAGCCCCTTCCCGGGAGTCAGTGAAGCAAATGCCAGGGGCACCACTGGTTCTGATGGAGCGCCAGAGGCCCTGCAAGGAGAATGGAATCTTCTAGGCTTTCACAGACTCGATGCTCACTCTGCAGCCACACCCGGGACCGGACACCCACGGACAAGGAGAATCACGTCTGTGGGTCACCTGCAGTCACAGTCTCCCCCGAGGCACCCGTGTGGCCCTGGGCAGCTGCCAGCAGGCCCAGAGCACCCAGCAGACTCCCCTCCTAGACCTCACCTTGCCTTCCCAGGAGTTCTCGGTGTGTGACGGGACTGCGAGCGCCCACGGGGCGAGATGGACATTTTATCTTAGAGGTGGAAGGCACATTTACACGCGAGTCCTGTCGGTAGAGGTGCAGAGGCACCGAGCTTCGTCTCTCTCCCACAAGGCCTGCTGGGACTCGCTTCTCCTCAACGCTCATCGGGTGCAATTCTGGCGTGCAGCAGCGTTTCACCCTCAAAACACTGAATGGTTTATTTATTACAATGCACCAGTTTTAAAGAATCTGTATGTCTTAACATATTCCTAAGAAAAAATACTACCGTGCATGATAATGTTCCCTTCATGTAATATGAAAATAATAAGCATACTTTTTCTATTTTGAATCCAACAATAAGAAGATTATTTTTACTTTCAGGAAATATTGTGGTTTATTTACACCCTTGGGTGGGTGGATCACGTCCCAGATAAAGGCTTGTTTGCTTTTCTGGGTAGGAGGAAGAGGAAAGGCATTCACAGCTGAAGTGAGCCAAACAATTGGAAACCTCTCCGCAGGTCCCATGCAGGTGCTCTATGCTGTCAGGTGCGTGCAGGCCATTCCCAGCTTCTCCTCTGGGAAATGTAATTAAGTTCATCCAAACATACGGATAGGCACTTCCATTTATCTGGAGAGCTGTCTTCAATTCATAGTCTAGGTTCACATCGTTCCCCACTCTCCAGGAAAAGGAAGGAAGACATTAGGCTATCTTAGCTTGAGGCACTTGAAAATGTATATTTAATACAAACTAATATTTCAGCACTTGTCCAGTATGGAACTGGATGGTGGATATAAAGTTTGCCATAAGACTTTCTAAGAATGATGCCTTTCAGACGAATTGGGCAACATTCTTATTTGTCCCTAGAAGGAATCCATCTTGTCCTACACAAACTCAGTCACTATGGAGATAATGGGACTTCACATGATATGAAATCACAGACTGTCAAGTGCAACAAGTTTCCATGACCATCAGTTTCACTCATTTTCCTCAGACAAGCCCAGCACAGCACCATGACCCCAGATAGGGTCACAGGGACTGTGGGAGATGGTGGTACGTTGATGTGGGTCCAATTACTGTAAATCATTAATGACACAGGGAAGGCCAGGGGGACTGTGGGAGGTGGTCGTACATAGATGTCAGCCTGTGAACTGTAACACATTCGTGACAGACATAGGATGACGAAGACTGTGGGAAGTAGTGGTATACAGATGTCAGTCCATGAACTGTAACATACTTACCAAGTCTGTGGAAGTTGGTGGTACATGGATGTAGGTCCATGACTCTTACACATTCACAACACAGGTAAGGTTACCGGGACTGTTAGGGGATTGTGGGAAGTTGGGGTACATTCATGTACGTCCATGTACTGTAACTCATCTATGACCCCAGTCATGGGGACTGTGGCAGGTTGGGGTACATGGATGTTGGTCCATGAACCATACTATATTTATGACACTGGTAAGGTCAGTGTCTTGGCACATCAGTGGTGGTCCAGGAACTGTAACTCCTTTATGACCCCAGACAAGGTCACGGGGACTGTGGGAGCTTGGAGTACATCCATGTAGGTCCATATACTCTAATACATGTATATACATGAATATATATAATAGTAGGTCCATATAATACATGTATAACCCCACAGCAGGCTCTTGGAACTTGGAAAACGCTATGCATGGGTAAGCATGGGATTCTGGTTGAATCTCTGACATAGCCTCTGGATGCTGTCATGAACATCAACTGGTGTGTAAATCCTGCTAAATAAAAGTGACATGGACTTTGAACTTATTTCACAAGAATTACACTTAGACTCAATATGAGATGGATGTTCCATGTGCTTTCAGTGTAGGTTCTCTAATGGTAGAAATATTTCAAAGAGTGAGGATGGACCTGAATTGAAACAACAAAATCTACTTAAACTCATGGAGATGGAATTACACACTATTGAATTTTTGACTGGGTCATAGAAAATGTAAGAGAGGGAATTAAGATGTCCCAAGAATCTAACAAAAATGTAGAGCAAACATACTAGAACCTCTGGGATACGTCAAATGTAGTTTTAAGAGGAAAATTCTTAGCTATGAACATAAATCAACTCCAAACTGAAATATTTCAAATTTATGCCTTAAAGATTCAAGTCCTTGAGAAACAAGAGCAAGTTAAATTAGACCAATAGGGAGGATGAAATGTAAGGACTACGGCAGAACTGAATGAATTAGCTACTGAAGAATCTCCACACGAAACAGATCAGTAAAACAAAAACATTGCTTCTTTGAAAAGACAGGTAAAAATTGATTAGTCCTTAACCATTAGGACTAAATGGAGAAAGAAAGCAGCTCAAAAAAAAATCAGAGGTTAAAATGGACAAGTCATGACAAACACAAAGAAAATCCAGAAGATTGAGGAAATATTTCCCATTCTTTTCTCAAATAAACTAGAAAAATCTAATGGAAATGGATGCATTCATAAACAACTTCAACCACCATACTTCAGCAAAAGGATATAAAAAATTTAATATCTCTATAACAAGCAATAAAATGGAGCTGCTATTTAAGGACCTCCCCACAAAATGGAGCCCAGAATCCGAGGGAATGTGTGGATTTGGATTTCACATGTCAAGTTTACAAGATCTTGAAGACACCAATATTCATCAAAATTTTCCATGAAAGAGAAAGGGAAGAGACACTACCGAATGTGTTCTATGAGGCTGGCATTACACTCATCCCCAAACTGGAGAGACAACAAAATAAGAGAATTGTAGACCAATCTTTCTGATGAACATCAATACAAAAATCCTCAATAAAATACTTGCTAACAGAATTCAAAACTAATCAAAAGGATTGTATGTAAACCGTGATTAAATGGGTTTCGTTCCAGATATACAAGTCAGGATCAAGACAGGAAAATAAATAAATGGAATGCACTACATAAAATAATCAAGAAAAAAAATTCATGATCATTTTGATGCAGAAAAATCCCTCAACAAACTCCAGCCTCCTTTTATGCTAAAAGCACTGAAGACTCAGGATCAGCTGACTGGAAAACATGTTCACATGACTATTAGGTGGGAAATGTTTGCACTGACTGTATAGCTGGAAACTCCCGTTGCTCTCTGCATTTTCTGAGGATGGTGACTGGGAGTGGAAGCCTTCCCATACACTCAGAGTGGACTCAGGTTTGCAGCTCCTTTGTCCTATTAATTATCTGCATTTTCTGTCAGGAGATCGGGGGAATCGTCCTTCTCCTCACAGCCCTGAGGTGGCTGCCTTCCCCTCAGGGTTCCTGACACACTCAGGATGTGGGTGTGCACACTGTGCCTCGCACAGTAATACACGGCCGAGTCGTCAGCTGTCAGGCTGCTCAGCTCCATGTAGGCAGTGCTGGAGGAGGTGTCTGCAGTCAGGGAGGCCTTGCCCTCGAACTTTGGAGCATATTCGGTCCCACCATCCTCAGGGTCAATCCGTCCAATCCACTCAAGCCCCTGTCCTGACTTCTGCCTCACCCAGTGCATGTAGTAGCTGGTAAAGGTGTATCCAGAAGCCCTGCAGGACAACTTGGCCGAGTCTCCAGGCCTCCTCACTTCAGCCCCAGGCTGCTCCAGCTGCACCTGGGAGTGGACACCTGGGGACAAGATGGACTGCATGAATTCTCCAGTTAGGGTCTGGACCCTCCGAACCTGGTCCTGGGCAGCCACGTACCTGTAGCTGCTGCCACCAAGATGAGGAAGCTCCAGTTCAGGTCCATGGTGGGCTCTGTGAGCCGGGTGTGCATGTTCAGGAGAGGAGATTGTAGGCTTCTATGGGAAGAGCCCTGTCTATATTGACCCCAGCAGACACTGCTTATTTTCATATTCATGAAGCAGGGTACTTGTTAGCTCAAGACTTGAACCAGGTTGAGAGGGGAGAGGGAGGTGAGGCTCTGATACGCAGGCCTGTGTGTGACCAAACTGGAGATGGGAATCCAGGGGAACTGTTTGTTGATGAACTCAGGCTTTCTACAGCCTCTCTCAGGAATTTGTGCTTAAATATGGTTGAACCTCATTCACATTTCACAAAACAGGATTTTGTACGTTATTCAGAGACTCCGTATTTGTGCATAGGGCTCCATGTTTCCCATTGATTCTGGTTGATCTGCTCAATATACCTACTACAGTCTGAGCACCACCCTCTGCCTCGCACTCAGCCCAGGCCTCTGACAAAGGTCCAGGCTTTGCAGCTGAGCTGGGTGGGTCCTGACCCCCTGGAGTCCAGCCTGCCCTGCAGGGAAGCCCCTGTGTCTGCTCACAGGGCATTTCCTCAGAATCCCCAACCCAATTGCAGTGGCTTTACCCTGCCCATAGCCAGCTCCTTCAGAGAGGCCGCAGCTACTCACTGCATCTCTGGGAGCAGCGATTTGCTCTCACTAACCAAACTGTTGTGCAGGGAGACACCAAACAAAGAATGTCTTCACAAGGGAGCCTCCCCTTGAGTCTGCCAGGGCTTCCAGAGAAGCTGGTAGAGCAGAGGAGGTGGTGAGGGACACTCTTGTCTCCTTTAGGCTCCTCAGGATGAGGATCACAGCAGACAGCTGTGTGTACATGCAGCTGTGGCTCAAGCCTGCTCACCTCCACCTTTCATGAACTGTGGATAGATGCAGGGTGAGGCCGCTGATTTCTCCTCATCCTGCATCTGTACTTTACAGGGCCCCTCACTTGCCCACCCTGAACAGTGACTTGTTTGGTCAGAAGAACAGAGGTAAATGTGATGCACACAGGGACCTGGGCAGGGCTTGCACTGGGTGTTCTGTTCTTACAGGACCTAGGAACCCTGTGGGTTCCATGCAGGATTAGGCCTTCCTGCTTTGCCTCTCAATGCAACAGGCCGCTGCAGCCTGTACCAAGGCCTTAAGCATGGAAGGTTCTGAGGAACCCACAAACTAGCCAGGTGATGGTTTCACAAGGCTGAGTTGGAACAGGCTCAGATGTGAGTTCCTTCACAGGGTTCCCAGGTGATGGATTGAGCACAGGTTCTTCACAGAATCTGGGGATCAGTGTATTGGTTGTGGCTCAGTCCAGGCTGCTTATGGAAGTTTCTCCTTGGGGAAGGAAGCTGTACTTCACATGTGCAGGTGGCTCCGCTGCAGGACTGACTTATTTTCAGTACTCCAGACTCCACCACAGAAAACTTTCAGGAAATCAGGTGGAGTCCAGGACACAGGTCAGCATCCCCATGAGAAAGACTGAGACTGCCCTCTGCAGCTGGGCTTCAAGTCAGCTGAATAGAACCTGGGCACAGGAGCAAGGCCAGCATCCTCCACTCTGCTAGAGTCCTTGCTATTCAATCCCCTGCACCCCCTCCCTCAGGAGAGTGAATGTGGTCCCACATGAAGGACAGCAGAGGGAATATGGAAGCCTCCCTTTCCAGCCCAGTGATCACAGTGTGTGTGTGTGGTGACATGTATAAATATATATATATATATATTCCCATCTATCCCAGTGAATAAAGTGTGTGTGCATTGTGAATTTGAACATATATGCACAAACAACATCAATACAAGCTTCTGTTTTATAATTAGATGCAATTATATAAATAATAAACTTTAGATTAGTATTTACACATGTATGTACATACATACATATATGCACCAATATACACACATAATATGGACATGCGTTTGTGCATACATAAACTAATATGTGTAAGTATATGCACATTTGTGTGTATATACATGTATATCACAATAGTGACTGAAATCTGTTATTATTCATTGATTATTTTCCAATTTGAATATTCTGCCATTTTGAGGCACTGTCTTTGTGTTGTTATGTCACTTAGTAAAGAGTAAAATGACTTTGGTAGAAAATCTTTCTTGAATTCTAAGTGTCCTGAGTGACTAATGTTTCATGTTTGGGTTTGTACCATGTTACTAGGTAGGAATTTTTGTTCATTGTTAGGAAAATGGAGGAGAATGGAAAAGGAATAGGCCAGACTGCATCATCAACAGGTGAGGACTGTTTCTTGCCAGAGAGAGGCACAGACCTTCCCACAGGTTTGGAGTTTGTGGGAGGGAGTGAATTTGGGATCAGGCTTATACGAGGTCTGAGCAAGGAGGCAGAAGTTAATGAAAAAGCTTCTAGGTCTAAGTAGTTTGGGGCTTTTCCACTGGGCCCTCAAAGGACTGTTTACAGCTGGGCTTAGGTGAATTACCCTGCCTGCATCTCAAAGCAGGTCAGTGTATACCTGGGATTATGGCAGGCGCCTGTATGGACCTGGGACAATAGGGTCGGGTTAATCCTTCATATATGACACCCCAGTTTGTTCACATAGACTCAGGGCCTCACAACATGTATGCTTGTCAAGCAGGAGCTCTGTAGCACTGAGCCATGAGTCAAGCTCTGTTTGTACTGGTTGTTTTGCGATGGGTTTTGGACTTTTCCCAGGCACGCATCTGAACTGTGGTCATCTTATCTGAATCTTCCCACCATAGCTGGTGACAGGTGTCATAGAGACCCCATGCTCTGCTTCTTCCTCTGAGATGGAGTCTCACGAACTTTCTGCCTGAGCTGGCCTGGACGGCAGAGCTCCCAAACTTAGCATCCCATAATCCCAACCTTAACTCTGGTTGAGAAGACATCTTGTGAGTTATGTTTGGCTGGGCAGGTCTGCAACTATGATCCTTGCAATCTCTGCCTCTAGAGTAGCTATCGTTATAGATGTGAGCTACTGGCACAGGGCCCTAGCATTTGAAAGTCCCAGTTCATGCATTTCCTGTAGAAATCTGAGATTTTGTAAAAACAAGCTGTGTCCCCAGACCTAGTATGGGAGAAAATGTTGAACTTGAAACTTTGCAGAGCTGGAGGGAGACTCCTAGTGAACGAAAGCCCTGAACGGAGTGGACCAGTGATTAGCTTCCAGGTTCACTCAGCTGCGTTTTCAGAGGTCTTAATTCTTTTCACTATTAGAATGAGTTAGATTTATAAAATCATTTTTTACTGCCTTGGTGCAAAGCCTCTCATGAGACTTGGCAGTGAAGTTTCACACAGGATGATTTTCAAGGCAACATTCCTACTTGGAACCCAGGAATTCTTCTTGCTTTAAAATTGTGTTGTTTTAAAGATCCACCAGATAACTCCTGCTCTGACAGCCCAGCTGCTGGATCCTGGGATTGGGGCTGAGCTGCTGTGAGGGGTGGAGGAGCAGAGAGCAGCTCCATCCCCACAGTATAGCTCGCAGTATGGACACCTCCTGTGATCTCTGTTCCAAAGAGCAAAACCTTGAGGGTCCAGCACGACTCTGTATGACTTTTAGAGCAGAGAACTACTCGATTCCCACATTGTGACCATTGCTACATGGTCCTCCTTTTTCCACATTGAAGCCAGGGAACACCTGTGTGAACGCATCTCCAACTACACACAGACACCTCTGTGACATGTCACACTTGAGAATGTGGGGGATCAAAGACTCAGTCCTCCTGCCACTGACACCTTTGGACAAAGCAATCCCAGCAAATCCATGTGTGAGAGCACTGTTAATCTTGTTATCTATACTCTGTGCTCTGACCGAAGAGCAATTGCTGCTCACATTCCATTGTTATTTCTGTATATTTTCCCCCTCAATTTTTTAAAAAACACTTTCAGTTTGTTATATGTCACTTATACAGCCAAAGGTGGTTTTATTCTTCTTTTTCTAGTTGTTGAAGTAATGTACAAAGGGGTTAAGTTTCATATGTAAGGCAGTGAGTACATTTCTTATCAAACTTGTTATCTCCTCCCTTGTTTTTCTTCTACCTTCCTCCACCCCCAATTCCCATCATCCCATGTTGCACATTTCGATTATAGCATACTGTCTTGTAAGTAGTGCTGTTGCATTGGTTAGTCTTTTACCCTTTGTTTCTCCATTTTGATGTTCCCCTTCCCTTCCCTAGTTCTGATAACCACACATACAATACCCAGAGCACGAAAATCAGTTACAGTGGCATTAAGGGTAAAACTATGGGGAAGAAAGAAAAAAGAAAAAGGCATAATTTCACATGGTAAGTTGAAAACAAAAACAGAGATAAAACCACTTATTTCCAAAACTTGGATTTCATTTTGCTTAGCATCATCTTATATGTTCACATGCACATAGCTATTGAGTTACTATGTTATTCTAATAGGCGTATCCTAGACATGTACTAATTTTTACCAATGAAGGAAACCATAGAGTCTATGCTTCTTTGGGTCTGGCTTAGTATGCTTCTTTGGGTCTGCACTAAGTATGATTTTTTCCAAGTCTTTCCATTTCCTTATGAATGGGACAATGTCATTCTTTCTGATAGATGCATAGAATTCCATTGTGTATATGTACCACATTTTCTTGATCCATTCATCTACTGAGTGGGTATCTGGGCTGGTAACTTTAGTGTGATCTTGCTGGTAATCCTTTGGACAAATTCCCAAAGCGGTATTGATGGGTCATAGGAGAGCTCTATGTTTAGCCCTTTGAAGAACCTCCACACTGCTTTCCAGAGTGGTGGAAAAAATTTACACTCCTGCCTACAGTGTAGTAGGGCTCCCTATTGGCCACAGCCTGAATACCTAGGATCACATGTAAGAGCCATGAATACCTGTCTGCAATGATCGAAAATATGAAAACCTGATGTGCATTCTTGACTAATATTCAGCATCGATATTTTAGCACTTGGTAGGCAATGAAAAAGATTCTGCGTATTTGTGATTTTAATAATTACATCAAGTCAGCTAGACACACAGGAGGTGACTGAAGCCACACCTTCCAAATAGCCCTGTGTCTTGGGGAATGGAGTCAGCTCACATCCAGAAGAAGTCAGTGCTGCCCTCTGCACAGACTGTGTTCCAGTCATCGAGACAAGACACACAGAGCCGACTGCTAGGTTTCAACGTCTGTGCAGAGCCTGCCTGGTGTCTTCACTCTGTCTCTATGGCAACAGCAGCTAGTGTAGACCCATGCACAGGTGCCAGTGGCCACACACAAAATAGTCCTGAAGGGGAAGTGGTCAAATGATCATTGGATGCAGTGTGTGTGTGTGTGTGTGTGTGTGTGTGTGTGTGTGTGTCTGCACGCATGTGTGTAATTGTTTCAAGCCACATTACTGATGTATAGCTTTAATATATAAAACTACTGTGAAGAGGCACATCTTCATGAATGTTGACTAGTTTTAGGATTTGAATCAGATTCTCAGTCTCGGCTTTATTGGCATCGGATGATCCTGTGCTGAGGTCCTGTAATGACGTAGGAAGCTGTCAACAGTGATGGCCTCTCTAATCTAGATCCAGGAAGAAAACACCTTCTGCACTGTGACAGTGAGAATATCAACGCAGTGTCAGATGTCCCCCGAAGAGGGAAGGGCTGGGGTGTATGACCCCAACGTCAACAGAGCATACACAGGCCAGTCCACAAGACGGTGCTGAGTGAACTAAGACTAGAAGAGAGGACAGGGAGTGGAGGTTGGAGAGATGCATCCATTCCATCACATGCGTATAAGTGTGATATTCTATGTCATTATATGGGAAGCATAATTGAAAACTCAGCCATCATTATTATGATGAAAGAACCTATTCTGAGAGGGGAAAGGGCAGCCAACCTTGATTTACAAAGAGAAAAGCAATGTGATGCAAAGGCAGGAATGATCTCTGGAATAACTGCTCATGGAGGGGATGGGGGTAATGACCCACAGTTCAGAGAGTGAGGTTCCCACACTGCCCAGCACCCTGGCCTGGGAGGCCCTCTGCTTTCCGTGTCTCCAGCTCCCCCTGCTGGAGCTGAGCACCCCAGAGTTTGGGTCTGTGTCTCACTGAATTTCACTCCCAGTCACCCATGGCTGTGTCCTCCTCTTCCAGGCTGCTCAGTCACAAAAACACCTGGGTCTTGCAGGTGTTGCTGCTGCTGATATCTCCTTTACCTGAAGTTGACAAGTGCCGTTTTCTGGTCCAACTGCCACTTTTACAAATCTTCCCATTCGTTTCATTGCTCAATTTCTCACTATAAATCTGGCTAAAAGTAGCCAGTAAATACACAGCCCGTTTTCTGAGTGGTGTGTTTCCTCAGATAAGATAAACTAGTCCATCATCTTTCAATTCAGCCTCACACAACATCTAAGTGCACTGGCAACACAGAGACAGGTTCTTTCTGACAATGGAGCTGTGGTGACCTCCAGACCAATTTCCCCTGGAATCACCACTGCTATGAGACCCTTTCATCAAAGTCTTGCTCCTCACCTTCCTATCAATGTCATGGTCTTCTAAAACTGTGGAGGAGTCACCACTAACCTCTGCTCACACATCTAAAATTTCCCCTGGTCTACTTCTCAAAACTTAGAACCCAGTCACCAGGTAAAGCCCCAGTCCCAGTTTTCCCATGTTTGTTATCTTTCTACCTTGTCACAGTGACCTTTAAGAGCTCCTTATCTCAAGCAAGTTCTGTCCTCATGGAATCTTGTGAAGGAAATTTGGACTCTATTCTCATAATATTTACAAAACCTGAACTTGAAATATATGAGTGACTTAGATACAAGAGTTGAATTAATAAAACTAATAGAGCAAAACACAGTGGAAGTGATCTAGAGAGTATTTGAGGCAAGAAATTCAGTTCCAGAACTCCAAAGGTGCAAGGAAGAAAGCCAGATTACACAAATGAGAGTGATTCAACTCACAAATTGCATAGCTAAGATGAGAATGAATGAAGTGAAGAGACACCACACAGATTCAGAGACAGCATTTACAAATCATGAGTCTGGTTAGGAGGATATATCCAGATATAGAAGGAACTCAATTCAATCTAAAGAAAACAAAACAAAAATAGCCAGAGAACATCAATAGATATTTCCCAAAGAACACAGGTGGCTAAATGATATATGGACAATGCTCCAGCTCTTTATCAGCGGTATAAATTAAATCAATAACAAGAAGCCAAGTGCAGTGGTACGTGTCTGAAATCTTAGATAGATACTCATGAAGCTTAAGTCTGGAGGATTAAAGTTTATGATCAGCCCAGGCATAAAATTTTGCTAGACTCCACTTCTATACTAACCAGGAAATCACAGAACTGAAGGTGTGTCTCTAGATTTATGGTGCCAGCTCAACACAAGCAAGGTAACAAAATTTAATATCTAGTCTAACAAAAAAACTTTAAAAAAGACCAATTAGAATAGCTATTATAGCAAAAACAAGAGATGACAAGTGATGGTGAGGATGTGCAGAAGGGTAACTCGTGTTCGCTGTTGGTCAGAGTAGAAATAAGAACATCTTCGTGGAATGCTGTGTATGGAGAATCCTGAAGAAACAGAAATTTCAGTAATCAGAAATGCCACCAACACCAGTGGAGTCGAGGTAGTTATAACCAAAGTGCTCATGTAGGAAGACACGTATAAGGTGGCGTGGTTCATTCATACAATGGAATATTTAGATGACCTTGAATATAAAGAAATGATGCTCTTTGCAACAACATGGATGACACTCAGGACATTAGCTACATGGGACAACCCATAGCTGGTAAAGGTCTGCATTGTTTACTTACATGTGGAATGTGGAAAAGTGTGCATTCTAGAGGTAGAAAGTAGACTGGGTGTATATAAAGGCTACGGGGAAAACGAGAGATGTTAATTTAAAAAGAGTACTGACTCTTATTTTCACAGGATGACCTGCTGTACAGAAAACTTGCCACAGTCAGAAATGATGTAGTTCAGATGGAAAATTTGTTTAATCAATAGATATTTAATGATCAAAGTGAAATAGTAATAAAGGAATTGAGATAGACTTGGCACTAACTAGCTTGATGCATTCAACCCTAAAGGTGTACATAAATGATTGATTTCATGATATACAAACACTGTATTAATTGCCATTTAACTTATTTGAAATATTAAATGTGAAATAATGACTATATTCTGAAGAGAAAATTCAATGTGGACCTGGATTGCACCTGTTTGTGACTGAACTTCAAGATGATAAATCAACACAGTCATGTTAGTTATGTTAACATATTCGTGTGGCTTTGAGATCATTGCCATACTAGAAGAAATAAGAGTTTTCCAGAGGAGCAACTGGTTCCTGAATACTGCCCTATTCCTGTACATCTCTTTCACTGTGGTGCATCTCCATAGTGTGATAGCCCTTTCCTGTCATAATGGTCTGAGGTAGGCAGCTCCCCAGCCGACTTGTGTATTACTAAGCAGGACAAAGCATCAAGCATCACACTGGGTATAGAAGACATGTTTCATGCACCAACCTTGATCTATGCTCCCTAGCATGGAGAATTCAGGCAGTGACCACCCATTCCCTATTTTTCCAGACAGGATGACCAGTTCTGCTTTTAACTTGTCAATACTTGTCTTACAATGTTAAGTACCCCATCCTCTCGTCTCTGCAGGGTTACATGAGCTTCTGGCACAGTGAGAGGAGTTCAATAGAGCTCCCTGCACACTAAGAAGAGTTCCACAGAGCTGGGATGAGAATCTCTGTAGAATTTGTACCAGTGAAATATCCATGTTAGCTCATTATTTACCTATATATATATAATATTGTATATTGTGTAAATAATATATACACATGAATACACACAACTATCTATATGTGTCTATATATAATTGAACCTAGTAAGATGATGTTTCATATACATTATATAACTTATTAGCTTTAGTTTATATTCATTAGCTTTATTTTGGCAATTGCCTCACAATGTTGATATGTTTACTGAAACATTGTTCTGTAATGCTAAACATACAATATTTTAACTTTAAGTTTATTTTATTAAGGTAAACTTTAAGCCAGCATTTGAACTAGAGAAACTTGTAGGAGAGCATCTCTACAAACCTCCAAGTAAATCAAACATTTCTATGAAGCAGTGGCCATGGCTGCCTCTCTTGCCTCTGTCAACATCATGCTCAGTGCGGCTCCAGCATCCTGGACCCTGCAGTCAAAACCCATCCAATCTGCAGGGCCTTCAGAAGACAGAAGAGCCTCACACATCGTTCCTAAAGAGTTTCCTGCTAGAAATGAGAACTGAATCTTCTCTTCAAATAGACAGGAGAGTCAACAAGAATGGAAAAGTCTCCATGGGTTGAGCATTTACATCATTTACCAGAGAATCCTTGACAATACAAAGATGGATCTGGGGCGGGGTGAGGGAGAAGATGTGTTGAGGCAAGTGTGATGTACATGCAAATGTGTGCAAGGCATAAAACACTTTGCTTTTTATTCTAATGAGATGAGGATGGAAGTAAGTAGGAATTCTAACATTTAGAGAAGGGAGGAGAGGGTGGCAGAGAACCATCAGTAGTGAGAGAAGAGAGGACCTGGGGCTCTGGGACAGAGGGTCACCTGGGTAACAACCTTCGTGTACCAGGACTAATTTTCAGGGTGATTCACCATGTGGCATCCTCAGGGACATGGCTCACAGTCACCTGGCCACTCTCCACAGACTTGACAGCACAAGGATGTGGCCCATCTTCCCGCTGGGTGACTCCATGGCAGTCTGTGCAGAGCAAGGTCAGCTCTCACTCCACATCACATTCTGTCCTGTCAGTCTTACCCACAAGTCCATAATGTCCATTTTCATTTCCTAACCCATCCTTGCAGAGGGCAACTGGAGGTTGTGTACAATGGAGCCCAAGCAGACGCATCAACTTTCTCCAGATGATGAGCCACACTTGATCCTCAGGAAGATGTGTCAGGTAGTGTGCTTTAGTCCACAGGGACACAAGCAGCATTTTCTGGTTGAACACATAGGAAAGGGAGGTGTGAACATTAGTATTATCCAGCAAGAAGAGAAATCTGCTGCTAGGGCAGGAGTGAATCAGGCCTGAGTCTGAGGTCCTGGTCCCTGTGGAAGAGGAGGGTGGCCTGGGACCTGTCACGTTCTATGCATCCCCGAGTCTGGTCTCCCCTGCTCCTTCTCACAGCACAAATCCAAAAGTCTGTCCTCATCAGGGAAACCCTCTGAGTCTCTGTCCTGAACGTGCTGGGAGAGAACCCACTGAAGAACCCTGAGCTCTCTCAGGTCCTGATTGTGGTGACTGTGGCAGAGTCATTTCTGCCCTGAAGGTGACCCTGTGCTTTACTCCTATGGTAAGGTATCTTATCTATCTTTTCAAAGCAGGAAAGCCCAGCCTTTTACATTCAGTGGCATCCTGGGTCAGTACAGACACAAGTCTAGAGGCTCCTGGGAACACTATGAGATGGGGAGGGAGCCAGGCACCAGGAGACATCTCCTCCTTCTGCCCTGCAGCTGACCCAGGGCCCAGCGCCCCCTGCTGGCCCAGAGTCCCTGCTGAGAGGTTTGTGTCTGGGCTCACACTGAGCTCCTTGCACTGTGTCTCTTGCACAGTAATACACAGCGGTGTCCTCGGTTCTCAGGCTGTTCATTTGCAGATTCAGCATGTTTTTATTGTTGTCTCTGGAGATGGTGAATCTTCCTTTCACAGACTCTGTGTAGTATGTGCTACCACCATTTTGATTAATTTGTGCAATCCACTCCAGCCCTTTTCCTGGAGCTTGTCGGATCCAGTGCATGTAGTAACTACTGAAGGTGAATCCAGAGGCTGCACAGGAGAGGCTCAGGGACCCCCCAGGCTGCACCAAGCCTCCCCCAGACTCCACCAGCTGCACCTCACACTGGACACCTGCAAACACAAGGAACCTGGTCAGGAATGGCCAAACGCTCTTCCTCCCACTAGTGTCTATTTTCACACACAATATCTTTTGTTCCCCATTAATTACCTTTTAAAAGAGCAACAAGAAAAACCCAGTGCAGTCCCAGCTCCATGGTGAATGGCCTGTGTTCAGCCTGATCAATGAATGGGTTCACCTGGAATCCAGGGCTGATGCCTCTCTCAGACCTTCAGGCTCAGGGCTGGCTGGTTTTACTGAGTAGAACAAGGCCCTATTTGCATGTCTTCTACTATATAGAAAGACCTGGGCTGGAAGTTTCAGGGAGGATAGTGCCAAGAGCAGATGTGAGAGTCCTGAGGGACATTGCTGCAAAGATGATCTCCCAGAAAATATATATCTAATTGCATCCATGTGCCTTGTTATACAGAGTCATCCTACTTTGATCTATATATTATAATTACTCCGCTTCTGTAGATGTGAATGTATAAGAAGATCCCCACATATTAGCATGAGCTGGATAGAAGATTTCATGTTTTATCGTTTCTTCCTCTCTCTCAGTGTCCTCTGGTTCATATCTTGTGCAGAGTGAACCTGGCTGTTGCTGTGTTCAGGACCCCCTTCCTCTAATGGGAGCAGGCGAGGTGTGACGCACTGCAGTGTTTGCTGAGAGAAGACATAGAGAATCCAGGTTCACACCGACACATGCTGACATGTCTGCATTTCTCATGTCATTATCTACATGCCTGTCACTTCCTCTAATCAGCTGTACTGCTCATTGCTAACAATGAGGATAAATACATAACTGAGGACAAATACTTAAGATGTACCTCACAGTTACAAAGTATGCATTTGGTATGCATTAATATATGGGAAATTACAAAATGTCTGTACAAGTCTTTGCCCAATTCATCAATGGATTTTCCAACAGGTGAGTGTTGAGGATTCCTCTCACCTTCTGGATACACAAATGTAGTCGGGTGTGGGCTCTCTCTCTCTACTTCCCCTCTCTTGGGGGGGGAAGGGGCTGACAAGCCCCTTCCTGGGTGGTCCTTTATCGCTCTCACGTGGGAGGGATGGCCATAGGTAGCCTCCTCTCTCTCTCGACTTCCCCTCGCTTGAGGGTGGAAGGGGCTTGTCCGCCCCTTTCTGGGTGGTCCATTATCACTCATGCGGGAGTGATGGCCACGGGTACCTCGGTGGCATGTGGTCGCAGGGTGCCCCAAAGCCGCCAAGAATGACACGGACAAGTGGGCCCCTGGAGAAAACCTCTGGGGCTTCTGTTTATTCAAATGAGGAGCCCCCCCAGATATACTCCAAAGGCGGGCACAAGAGAGGGGACCCCTGATTGGCTCCAAGGGGCTGTCCCTCAAGTGATGTCAGACTTCCTTCTCTTCCTGTTAAAGACAGGAAGCTGAGGGACAGACTGAGGTCAGCTGTGGCCCCTTAAAGGTGCAGCTGACCCCAACAGTTGGGTATGTGATTTGCCAATATTTCTTCTATTTGAAAGCAGGTCACTTACTTATTTGATTGTCACTTGAGCAGAAAATAAAATGTCAAAATTTGATGAGTTCCAACTTACATCTTTAATTGATCCTGATACAAGATCGAAATTATTGGTTGACTATTCCATGTGCTCCAAGGTCCACATAGAAGTCACCATTTTCCTGTGCCTTCACAGAAGACCTGATCTGTCATTGGTGCATATGAGTGTAGATGCAGGGTAGACACAGAGAGGAAACACAGAGAGGAGAACTGGTACAGGAGGAGCAGAGGCAGGGTGGACACAGAGGAGCACAGGTGGAAGTAACCCTCTGCTCCAGTTCCTGGGGCTGAGCCTGAGCCCTGTATGTCCTGATCGCCCCCTGCAGGCCGGAACACATTTGCAGGCAGGTTTGTGTCTGGGCTGGGACTGAAGTCCATTCACTGTGGCTTGCACAGTAATACACGGCGGTGTCCTCTGCTTTCAGGCTGCTCATTTGCAGGTACAGCATGTTCTTGGAGTTGTCTCTGGAGATGGTGAAGCGGCCCTTCACAGACTCTGCATATTTTTGTTGACTTCCATCATACCATATAACTGCCACCCACTCCAGCCCCTTCCCTGGAGCTTGGCGGATCCAGTGCATGCCAGAGCTACTGAAGGTGAATCCGGAGGCTGCACAGGAGAGTCTCAGGGACCCCCCAGGCTGCACCAAGCCTCCCCCAGACTCCACCAGCTGCACCTCACACTGGACACCTGCAAACACAAGGAATCCTGGTCAGAAAACTTCACATGTATTCACTATTTCTCCTATTCATGTCGATTTGCACACTCAGTATCTCTTATTCCCGATAAATTACCTTTTAAGAGAACAACAAGGAAAACCCAGCACAGACCCAGCTCCATGTTGAGTTGTCTGTGGCAGTTACTGGATGGGATCCAGCTCACAGAGCTTCAGGTCAGGGATGGGCTGGTTTTCATGAGCAGAGGGACTTCCTATTTGCATGTCCTTGGCTATAAAACAAGGTCTCAGGTTGAAATCTTAAGAGGGCAGTGTACACAGAGATGCAAGTGGAAAACAGAGTTTTTTTTACACAAGTATATAAACTATGAAACATACAATAAACTATGAAACATACAAAGTTAGCATACTGTGTCGCTAACGAATTGGCTTCAAGACTAACCACTGACTGCATAGAAACTTCTTTAAGGCCGGAACCTAGTAACTCACCTACCTTTAGTTAACATTGCTGAACTGTTTGTTTTTGAAAAAATATTTTTTTATTATTTTTAAACTATCTTTGTAGCACTACAAAGGAGTTGCCATTTAGTAAAGCTGTTAAATGAATACATTGAGGCTTGATCAATGTCACTCCTTTTAACATTTTTACCCACCCTTCCAAAACCACCCCTTCCCTCACTTTTCTTAATTTTTAGGATATGTATTATTTTGTTTTCCATTTAACAAAGCAGTTTATGTGTATAGTACATGTTGGTCCTTGTCATCCTGTCAACATCTTTACTTTCCTTTGACCCATCCCTCACCATATTTTCCTCAATTTTGTGATATTCAGTGTATTCTTGTCTGAGTTCTCCTGCTTTTCCCCTTCATTCTTCTAACATTGTCACTTCCCCTCACTTGGAGGTGCCCATTTCCTGGTACTTATTTTGCTGGTGTTTGACTTAGTCTTTGTAAAGAATTATACTACTTGATCTCTCCATAGAATCCATTATATGTTTTTCCTCTCTTAGTGTGTACCTCCCTTCTCCTTTTCAACCTCCAACTTTTCCTCATCCAGATCCTGAGAGTTTGTTTCTATAGAGAGAAAGGCTGTAGCTTTCTCACGTCATGCCTGGTCTTCCACGGAGAATGAATCTTCCCTGTAGTCTAGTATTCTCAGTGAAATGTAGAATTTACTCTTCTCCTGCCGACTTCTGACCCCCCAGAAATCTCCTTTTCAGCTCTACTCCTTGCCTGGAGGTTCTCCTCAATGGAAGAGGACCATGGCTCAAGAGGGGACATTGCTGTGGACAGAAACAAGCTTGGTTCATGCATGGGGAGGAGCCTGCAAATGTGTTGTGTCTAGGAGAGCACAAGACCAAATGCAAAGAAAATGGTAGTTTCACTGACAAAGACAATATTTCTAGATACATGTCACTGGAATGTGAGATAATAATATTAAAAAAGGAGCAGGTGGTAAAAGTGAGCATGAAATCAGTTTTGAGACACAGATGCTTGGTGTAGTATGTGAGGGTATTTTCTTACTATGAAAATTAACTGAGATAATCAAAGCTTAATTTGGGCTCCTGGATTCATAGTCAGTTCTGCATGTCCAAGCAGACTCATGGCTTTAATCCTTCAGTGTTGTGTCTAATGTTAAAAACAGGAAACACATGGTGTAGAAATACCCCTCCCCTTCATTGTTAGAGAGCAAAAGAAAAGGAGACCTACACAGGGACACACACACAAACACACACACACACACACACACACACATACACACACAGGGAGAGGTCAATTGAATGGCACAAGTCAGTGACATGGGCCACACCTATAAAAGTTTCACAATCTGTGCTGGGGATATGGCCTAGTGGCAAGAGCGCTTCCCTCATATACTTGAAGCCATGGGTTCAATTCCCCAGCACCACATATACAGAAAATGTGTAGAAGTGGCGCTGTGACTCAAGTGGCAGAGTGCTAGCCTTGAGCAAAGAGAAGCCAGGGACAGTGCTCAGGCCCTGAATCCAAGGCCCAGGACTGGCAAAAAAAAAAAAAAAAAGTTTCACAATCTTGACACAAATTGGAGACAGCTCTTCTAACACATGGTACTTTGAGGAACATTTATGGTATATAAATGGCATATGGTCCCATATGTGCACACACTCCCATACACACACTTGCACATTCTCACACAGGCCCACATTTCTACACATGCACACACACAGCTGTAGACACTTACACACAAATCATATATACATATATGTGTATCCTTTGTTCATCAAGAACTTTGGGATTTCCCACTGGTGTCTCTGCAGCATGGCGTGGACTATTAGTGTCATTTTTCTGGGAAGCAGAGATAACCTGAGCATTGTCCTATTATTGCACATGGTGGGTCTGCTCTTATTCCATTCACATTGTGAGAAACCTGTAAGTCAGGAAGGTCACCCACCGTGGACTCCAGTTCCCCACTACCACTTTGACCCATCTTCCCCAATTTGTCTCTGAAGAGCCATTTTCTCCAGGTCTTTTCCTGAAATCAGACTTGCCATTGAGCTGGTGCACCCTGGCTTTTTAATGGCACAGAACAGGAAGAAGAACCATGTGGTATATTAAAAGCTAAACATTAAATAATATAGGAAGGAGGCTTAGTCACCCATTAAAATAACTTACCTGTAAGTCCCTTGCCCTTAATCCAAGGCTACTTAGAAAAAGGCTCAGTTGGCCGACCTCCCATGTGACAGAGGAGGGCAAGACATGGAAGTGGAATCTGGAGGCAGGAGAGGGTGTGAGTGTTTTCAGAAACAGCTTTAAGTGCTTTCCAATGAATATTAGTTAAATTTGTTATTGAAGTTTTCTTCATTGCTCTGAATATGGGTTGGAAGGCAGTTTAAACATCAAATGAGGTTATTTCCTCACACTGAGTTACCTCATTATGTTTTTGCCCCATCTGATCACCACAAATGATGATTTTGCTCTCCTCCTCCCAAGTAGCTCGGGTTCCAGGCATGAGTCACCATACCAGGCCTTTTTGCTTTTGTCCACAGAATGAATTCCACCTCTGTGAGTCCTGTAATCTTTGTCCCGAGTCTCATGGAATCACCAAGGTCCCCGGAGTTTCTTCAGGATCCAGTATTGGTAACCATTGCAGAGCCATTGTTGCTTCCCAAGTGATCTCTGTCTCATTTTGAACAGTCATAGCAAAAGATCAGAGACCTCACGGAGGACGCACCGGAGTATGCCAGGGGCTGTGTCTGCTCTCTCACATGGTGCACTTCGGAGTTGCGCTATTTTGTCTTACTGTGTACTGGCTTCCAAGGCTGTAGGATTCTACACTTTGGCCTTCTCAGGTGCAGGTTATAAACTCAGGGAGGAATCCTGTCAAAGCTGCTGAACACTGAACTAGCTCAGACACCAGGAGACCAGCCCTGGGCTCCTGTCTGCAGCTGCTCCCCAGGCTGACCCGGCTGCAAGCTGTGCCGCGCGCCCCCTGCTGGTCCTGAGCGGCCCTGCAGGGAGGTTCGTGTCTGGGCCCACACTGGATTTCCTGCACTGTGTCTCTGGCACAGTAATAGAGGGCCGTGTCCTCCTCTCTCAGGCTGTTCATCTGCAGGTAAACTGTGTTCTTGCTGTTGTCTCTGGAGATGGTGAAGCGGCCCTTCACGGAGTCTGCGTAGTTTTTGTAATTACTATCACCACTGATGTATGAGAGCCACTCAGGCCTCTTCCCTGTAGGCTGGCGGATCCAGTGCATGTAGTAATCACTGAAGGTGAATCCGGAGGCTGCACAGGAGAGTCTCAGGGACCCCCCAGGCTGCACCAAGCCTCCCCCAGACTCCACCAGCTGCACCTCACACTGCACACCTGCAAACACAGATATTCCTAGTCAGGAAATGGCCTTCCACCCATGTCCACTTACACACTCAGTGTCTCTTATTCCCTATAAATTACCTTTTAAGAGAGCAACAAGGAAAACCCAGCGCAGCCCCAGCTCCATGGTCAGTGGTCTGTGTCAATCACTGGATGGAATCCAGCTCACAGAGGTGCAGGTCAGGGATGGGCTGGTTTTCATGAGCAGAGGGACGTCCTATTTGCATGTCCTCTGCTATAAAGCCATCTTGGGGTAGAAGTCTCAGAGCGTGAGCTCCTAGAGCAGATGTGTCTTCGCTGGAGGAGCTTAGTGGCAATGGTCACCTTTAAGAAAACCTTACATATTGACCACTTGTGTTACACACTCTAATTGTATCTCCTTGGGAGCCTGAGGCAGGAGTGTGAGAACTTTGAGAGCTGTCTGAGGTGCAGAGGGAATAAACATATCCTCTCACATTGCCATTGTGCCCGAGTGAGCATTCTGCCTAACATTTCTGCATATGCACAAAACATAAAGTACAGCAAGAATGTTATATTCTTGTACACATGCAAAAGTATAAAACAATTAGAAATGCTTTATCATACTTGCAGGATCTCCCATTCTACAAATTTTGTGCCTAGTCTGGGCCTGCACACCCCAAGACGAGGGTCAACATTTCTCTCATGTCTTTCTAGGAGAATGGTGCTCATCTGGTGAGGTTTGCAGAGCCTCCTTCCTGTGGTGAGATCAGGTGTGGGTTTGCTGCACTTTACTTCATTCTGACAATACGCCATGTAAGCCAGGGTTCTGGCAGATGCTGCACAGTGAGTCTCTGGCATTTCATTTATCACAGTCTAGCTCTCTTGTTTATATTTCTCCTTCATGTGTATTCTTTATTGTAACAATATCACATGTATTGTATATTGGTAACAACTTCAGTCAGCAACAACACATTACATAGAGTGTAAACAGTGATTTGGTAAGTATGAGCAAATTATTTGTGTCTTCTTCAAATTGTTGCACCAACCCTTTGACATTTTCCTTGAATCTGTCTTTCAACTCATTGGTAATAGTTATTCCTAGCCAGTGCTGGACAAGATGTTGAGCTGAATGTTAACAACATTGTTTCCCACGAGGAAGAATCCACTGAAACAACAGTGAGCAGATTCTGAGGAAGTGAAGAAAGGAGAAACCAGAGGAGCTTGTGGGGAGCCAGGAAATCACAGAGACGAAATCAGGGCTGGAGAAATTGTGGTATTGACTTCTGACCTGGTGTGCAGCTCTCCCTGCTGAGGTAGAAGAAATGAGAAGTCAGCAGGTGACATCAGATGTTCTCACAGAGGGATGGACAGGCTCCACTGTGGGACAAACAAGCTGAGGAGTTCGCTGTCACCCCAGGACTTGGGAGATGGAGACTGGTGTGCTGTGAGGAGCTCAACTTCAAGAACTGAAACCATGGCACAGAGTGGGTTGTTATACATCCCTCGGTTCTAGGAATTGGCTGAGCTGTCATCTTGAGAGGGCTTGTATGGGAGCAGTAAGAATCTGGTAGTTTACAATACACCTGCCGTAGACCTTGTGTTTAAATAAGTTAGAAGCAGCTTGGGAAGGAAGGTCAAATTTCTTTTTTTTTTTGGCCAGTCCTGGGCCTTGGACTCAGGGCCCGAGCACCTTCCCTGGCTTCTTCCCGCTCAAGGCTAGCACTCTGCCACTTGAGCCACAGCGCCGCTTCTGGCCGTTTTCTGTATATGTGGTGCTGGGGAATCGAACCTAGGGCCTCGTGTATCCAAGGCAGGCATCCTTGCCACTAGGCTATATCCCCAGCCCAGGAAGGTCAAATTTCTTGCAGGAATAATGGGAAGCCAGGCTGAAGGTAGAAAGCTGGAGGCACTGGTGGGCAGCTGTCCTGGGAGACTGTGGCTGGTCATGCCTACCAAGCTGGGATCAGATGCACGAGGGTGTCAGCTGAGGGTCCCACAATGGGAAGTGCTCCAGAAAGGCAGCCACATGTATGGGATGCACAGCCAAGCTGTGGTTGCTGAAAGAAAGTCTATCAGAGTTCACCACTGGACAAAGGAAGCCTCTCCATGCCTGGCAGGTAATGAACAAAGGAATTCCCTACTGAGTTAACAAGAGAGGCTTCAGTCATTGGTCCTCAGCTACAGCTCTGAAGCCCTTCCCCATGTAAGTTCTCCTGAGTGACACAAAGCTGCCACACTTGACCTGAAACTACTGATACTTGTATAGAAGTCTACATAAATGTACATATAAGAAAACTGTATTTGATTCTGGTACCCTGGGTATTGTATATACATTGATATCCTGGATCTTGACCTCAGGATGTGGGTGCTGTCTCTTAGCTCCTTTGCTCAAGGCTAATGGTGGACCACTTTGAGAGACAGCACCACTTCCAGTTTTTGAGTGGTAATTGGAGATATGAATCTCACAAGGACATTTCTTCCCAGGCCAGTTTTGAATCGTGATCCTCATATCTCAGCCTCCTGAGTAGCTAGGTTACAGGCATGAACCACTGGTGCCCAGCCTAACTGCTTTCTTAAATGGCAACTTCTTTGCATAACTATGTAAAGATAATAAATTAGTAAAAAAAAAAAACCACTATAAGGATTTAAAAAATGGAATTGTAGGCATGTGTGTACCTTAGGAGATGTGCCAACATTCTAAGAAATGTTGATGATACAAATTCAATTTCATACACAAAAAAATCCTAGTATAAGACAATAGTGTTTATCCAGATAAGTGAAATATGTTTATCTATAACAGTCACTAAGTCTAAATGAAATGAAGGAACATGTTACACCCCAAGACTCCAGGCTTACATAGCAAAGGAAACAAGTTCAGGCAGTCACCTTTGGTGGGAGGTTCTGCAGCACCCACAGGTGATCAGTAGTCTGCCCTGCCAGTCAGTGGTCACCAGTGCTGCCGGCCTTACTTTGTAATGACGATGTCAGCCTCTCCATCCAGGGAGCTGGGCTTGGAACTGTAGGCTTGTCTTCTTTTGTTTTTCTCTTTCTCTGTGGTTTGAATGGTGCTGTTCCCACTTTCATGATTCCGGAAGCTCTTTCTCTTTTCCTATCTTCTGAGCACAGTCTGTCATTTGTGACCCTGAGCCTTCTCATTGGCAAAGGGAATTAGAAGCAAGGAGGAAGCTGTTAATTTGCTGGCTTGCTGTGTGTGGTACAGCGATTGAAATCTGTGTTTTGCACTTGCAATTCAGATGATCTTCTGCAGAATCAGACCCACAGCACTATTTTTATGTTGTTTAGTTTTGAGAGAGTATTTGTTTTTTGCAGAGGCAGATACCTGGATGGTGATGCAGAAGAGAGTGCAGAAAGCAGGGCAGTGGGATTCATTATTCACTTGGATTCTACCCCCATGGAAGCTGAGGGTCCTGCCTTAAAGACAGGGTCACAGGATTGCTTTCAGATACACGCCAGAGCTCTGCCCAGCAGGATGTGAGGGTGTTAATCTCTGCACTTGCCTTCCTGCCTCCCTCATAGGGATGGAGAGCTGGGGATTGCTCCATCCTTCTCCATCCTGAGGTTTTAACAGAGAGGGGAAACACCAGCCATCAATAGGTGCCACGTGCTTGTCAAACAGGAAGGTCCACAGAGTTGGGCAGCATTGCCACTGAGGGAAGGGAGTGGGGAAACCCTGCTCACCTGTGACAGGTGCTGACTTATGGAGGAAGGACACACAAAGAGGCAGAAAGCTCTGGACTAAGATGATGACTGATGTCTTCTCACCCATAAATAGAGAAAGTAGTTTCTTCCCATACTGCCGGAATCCTTGACAATACAATGATGGATCTGGGGTGGGGTGAGGGAGAAGACCTGTTGAGGCAAGTGTGATGTACATGCAAATGTGTGCAAGGCATAAAACACTTTGCTTTTTATTCTAATGAGATGAGGATGGAAGTAAGTAGGAATTCTAACTTTTAGAGAAGAGAGGAGAGGGTGGCAGAGAACCATCCGTAGTGAGAGAAGAGAGGACCTGGGGCTCTGGGACAGAGGGTCACCTGGGTAACGACCTTCGTGTACCAGGACTCATTTTCAGGGAGATTCACCATGATGCATCCTCAAGGACATGGCTCACAGTCACCTGGACACTCTCCACAGACTTGACAGCACAAGGATGTGGCTCATCTTCCTGCTGGGTGACTCCATGGCAGTCTGAGCAGAGCAAGGTCAGCTCTCACTCAACATCACATTCTGTCCTGCCAGTCTTACCCACAAGTCCATAATGTCCATTTTCATTTCCTAACCCATCCTTGCAGAGGGCAACTGGAGGTTGTGTACAATGGAGCCCAAGGAGTCGTATCAACTTTCTCCAGATGATGAGCTACACTTGATCCTCAGGAAGATGTGTCAGGTAGTGTGCTTTAGTCCACAGGGACACAAGCAGCACTTTCTGGTTGAACACACATGAAAGGGAGGTGTGAACATTAGTATTATCTAGAAAGAAGAGAAATCTGCTGCTAGGACAGGAGTGGATCAGGCCTGAGTCTGAGGTCCTGGTCCCTGTGGAAGAGCAGGGTGGCCTGGGACCTGTCAGGTTCTATGCATCCCTGAGTCTGGTATCCCCTGCTCCTTCTCACAGCAGGAATCCCAAAGTCTGTCCTCATCAGGGAAACCCTCTGAGTCCTGAACGTGCTGGGAGAGAACCCACTGAAGAACCCTGAGCTCTCTCAGGTCCTGATTGTGGTGACTGTGGCAGAGTCATTTCTGCCCTGAAGGTGACCCTGTGCTTTACTCCTACTGTAAGGTATCTTATCTATCTTTTCAAAGCAGGAAAGCCCAGCCTTTTGCATTCAGTGGCATCCTTGGTCAGTGGAGACACAAGTCTAGAGGCTCCTGGGAACACTATGAGATGGGGAGGGAGCCAGCCACCAGGAGACATCTCCTCCCTCTGCCCTGCAGCTGACCCAGGGCCCAGCGCCCCCTGCTGGCCCAGAGTCCCTGCTGAGAGGTTTGTGTCTGGGCTCACACTGAGCTCCTTGCACTGTGTCTCTTGCACAGTAATACACAGCAGTGTCCTCGGTTCTCAGGCTGTTCATTTGCAGATTCAGCATGTTTTTATTGTTGTCTCTGGAGATGGTGAATCTTCCCTTCACAGACTCTGTGTAGTATGTGCTACCACCATTTTGATTAATTTGTGCAATCCACTCCAGCCCTTTCCCTGGAGCTTGTCGGATCCAGCTCATCCAGAAACCACTGAAGGTGAATCCAGAGGCTGCACAGGAGAGGCTCAGGGACCCCTCAGGCTGCACCAAGCCTCCCCCAGACTCCACCAGCTGCACCTCACACTGGACACCTGCAAACACAAGGAATCCTGGTCAGGAATGGTCACACGCATTCACTGTTCCTCTCACTCGTGTCCATTTACACGCTTGTGTCTTGTTCCTCATAATTTACCTTTCAAAATAGTGAGAAGGAAAACCCAGCCCAGGCTCAACTCCATGGCGAATTGTCTGTTTCAGTGCTGAGCACTGAATGGGATCACCGGAGTTCAAGGCTGGTCTGGTCTCCTGGAGCTGCAGGGTCTGATTTTCATCTGCCTCTGGCTACCCTATTTGCATGTCTCTCTGCTATATAGCAGGCTCTGGGTTGGATGCCTTAGAGGGGAAAAGCTGACGTTAAGTGTGCTAGTGGGGATTCTGACAATGATTGCATTAAAGAAAGTACAATAAAGTTGTATAATTGTGACTTGTTAACCAATATGAACTCCTCATCTTACTTAATTTTGTGCCTGTATACAAACATGACCTGCCAAATATAAATACTATATTTGCAAATATATAGCACAAAAATAATTATAAATAACTGTGACATGTCCCCAGGACTTCACAATTCATTGAGTACATAGATCAGTACATAGATCTGTGGTTCTCAATCCTCCTCCAATATGCTCCCTAAAACATCTTGTGAACACGATGGGGCTGACCTGGTGAGGTTTTCAGAAGAGCTGTTTTATGCAATAGGGCCTGGTATGACTTTCTGCATTACTGTGTTTACTTTACTGAAAGAAAATGGAGGGAATCAGGGAAAGGCACATGTGTGATTATGAGTCTCTTGAATCTCATTTGTTTTCACTGACAGATATGAATAAATAAATATATAGAACGTTTATATTTTGATATGTGTTGATTATCTGCTGCAAAAGATCACAGTTTATTATGAATTAATGTGGAATGTAATAAACTGCACATTTTAAAGGTGCATTTGACACGGATGCATATGAATACTTGTTCAACCATGGGCACAAACAAGCAAATGCATGGTTCATCCTAATGTGTTCGCTTTGGTTCCACTGTAATTTTCCACTTCCCCATCTCTCCCTCTGACTTTCCTTCTTTAATTGCATTACACTAATTGTAACTTTCCAGAATTTATGCAAATATCATATGACATCATATCACATCATGTTTAAGTAATAATCTTTAGTCAGAATTCCTCCATGATTGTGAAGAACGAACTGCTGTTGGGTCTGATGGACTGTTGATGGATTGTGGTGTGGTGTATCTGGAGGCTATTGAATGCAACTTATAATGCTTAATAAAAATCTTTATTGTTTTAGTATAAAAAAAGAATTCCTCAATGATTTTGGGTGGATCAATACAGTATTCATGTGTTTTTTTTTTTTTTTTTGGCCAGTCCTGGGCCTTGGACTCAGGGCCTGAGCACTGTCCCTGGCTTCTTCCCGCTCAAGGCTAGCACTCTGCCACTTGAGCCACAGCGCCGCTTCTGGCCGTTTTCTGTATGTGTGGTGCTGGGGAATCGAACCTAGGGCCTCGTGTATCTGAGGCAGGCATTCTTGCCACTAGGCTATATCCCCAGCCCTCATGTGTTTTTATGCTCAATTATTTTTCAATAGAAAAAATGATTTAACTGAAATAGAATTCTACTGTTCTGTTAATCAGGGCTAAAAACTTTCAGCTCCATGTTATTAAAAAGTAAGGTGTTAGTGTATTATCCTAAATATATGTGCTCATTAGTTACGCTGATATATATGTTGACATATATATATAGTCATGCTGCTATATAAACATATATGCTGAAAAAATATATATGTAATAGCTGTGTACAAAGGAGAGACAGAGAGAAGATAGAGATCCTCGTTGTCACCTGCTGGTTCTGTCCCTTCATGGAAGAAACTCTGTTTAGGCTTCCATTGAAGACGCCTTGCTCTATCTTCTTCACAGTCTTACAGGACTGTGTCCATGGTGCTCACAGAGTTCAGCTGCAGAGTTCTCAATGTTGACCATGGTTCTGGAGATGGAGATGGAGCCCTTGTGGAATGGGCTATAGATAGTGGGACCACCATAGATGGTATACTCCATTCACTCCAAGCTCTTCCTGGGGGGTGGAGGGTTCCGTGGTCCTGATGGAGAATCCAGAGACAGCGCATGTGAGGGAAAGGGGCCATGAGAGCTTCACCAGGCCAGGCTGTTACTCCTACAGCTCACCTGGGGCTGCATACCTGAGGACACAGAACCACAACTTCCTAGCTACACCCCAGAGACACTCAAATCGGAAGGCAGACACCCCAGGAATCCTCAGTGTTCTTGTAGAATAGGCCAGGAATAGAAGAAATTATTTGGAAGACAGTGGATGAACACAAATGTAGTATAAGTCAATCTGGTTACCTAAACTGATATTCTCATGGGGATTTACACATATACGTGAAGTCAAGAGAAGGAATGAGAGTGTGTCCTTGCCTGAGGTTCCCTTGAAGTATAGATTTTGGCTTTGCCCTCAGAGAGCTCAGTCCTAGGTTAAGTTTCCAGTTCATCAAGTCCAGCACCCATCCTCACAATATGGACAGTTCCTGTGGTAGAGGAGCTTTTCAGGGACCTAGATGTGTTCACAGATGAAAGACAGTGTAGGGAAAATGGAAACCTCCCTTCTCATACCAGTGATTTGAACATATTTAAACATATATATGTACAGGTATAAACAGACTATGCACCAATACATCCATATATTTACACATGTAATATACATGTGTAAATACTTTATATGTATATGCATACACATAATTGTGAAAATGACTCGGTATGGACTAGTCTAATAGGAAGGAGATACTTTTCTTTCTTTTTGTTTTAGGTCCAACACCAAAACTTGAAGTTAGTACTTGATGATTTTGCTATTTGTAGGGCTCTAACAAGAGGTGTGTAGAGCCACACCTCTAATGCCAGAGATCATTTTCAAGACAACCTAGCCCACACCTTCTTTCTTTTGGCGTGTTTAGTCCCCAGAGGCCCCTCCTCCCCTTGGTCCCTTAAAGAACGACACAGGACGTGAGTGCAGGCAATCTCGGGGTGAACTTCTGGAACTCCCACCAGGTTTACTGGGGGGGGGGGGCTGTTATATACCAGTAATGGCGGCAGGAAGGATGGGGACTAACTGGGTATGAACGATTGGCTACCAAACTGTCCATCACAGTGATGTCACAGAACCTCCCACAGAAGTGGAGACCATGGCCCCCCAAGGACCAGCCTCCCTGCACCATGGTGGCACACGTGCTCACAGACTGAGGGTGGGGTTCGTTTAGCTCCCTCTTCCGGGGGAGAAGAGGCAGGACTCTCGGGACTGCCCCCTTAAAGATGTTTGACAACTACATATAAAATCCGCCTAAAATATCAATGCTTTTCCTATTTCCCCTAATGTTTTCCTGATCATTCACTGACCTCTGGCCATTCAGGGAATTCTAGCTGTGGGTGTACACACTTTCACAGATGATTTTCAAAAATCAGTGAACAATACTGTGTTCATGGTTAACATGAACTAACTTTATCATGAGAAACACAAACCTATATGCTACATTTCTTTGTGCTGGTCCTAGGGCTTGTCTTCAGGGTCTGGACACTGTCCCTGAACTTTTGTGCTCAAGGCTAGCACTCTATCACTTAAGCCACAGCTTCATGATTGGCTTCTTGGTTAATGGGAGATGAGTCTCACAGATCTTCTTGACCATGCTGGCTTCAAAACTGAACCTCATATCTCAGCCTCCAGAATAGATAGGATTACAGGCTCTACTGCTCTTTACTTTTTTTTTTTTTTTGGATGTTCTAAAGTTGATAGTTTTAATTTTTACTTAGTTTAAATCATAAAATAATCATCCATGTTTTATTTATTTATTTATATTATTTTGTTCTAAAAGTGAAGTATAAAGGGGTTACAGTAACATACGGTGCTGAGTACATTTCTTGTGGAATAGTGTTAACCTTTCCCTCCTTTCTCCCACTTTCCCTCTTCCCTGGCTTTCCTTCCATTCAAGTTGTTAGGTTTGTTTCCAACACAGTGTCTTGTGAGTATTGTTGTTGCATTGGTTCACCCTGTGTTCTTTGTCTCCCCTTTTTGTGATTCTCCCACCATTCTCCAATCAGACAAACATATATACAAGACACAGGCTACCAAAACCAAAGACAGTGGAACTCCCTATGACGCAGCAATCCAACTCCTGGGCTTTTGCCCAAATGTGCACAAACAAAGCCACACTAAAGCTATCAGAACAACTATATCCATTGCAGCATGATTTACCATAGCTAAGATATGGGATCAGCCCAAATGCCTCCCAGTAGATGAGTGGGTCAAGAAAATATAGTATATATACATGATGGAATTTTATGCTTCCATCAGAAAGACATTGCTCCATTCATAAGGAAATGGAAAGACTGGAAAAATAATATTAAGTGAATTAAGCTAGATCCAAAGAAACATGGGCTCTGTGGCTTCCCTCATTTGTAATAATTAGTGTGTCTGGGACAGTCCTAGCAAAGGTTCAAAATAGTTCAATAGGTATGAACAAATGGCCATACAAAATGATGCTCATCTAAATTAACTCCAACATATGGAAACGAGGGGATTTTTTATGCACCATATAAAGGTATTTCTTTTTACTTTCACTTTTCCCCTTTAGTTTTCTTTTCAAAGCAGTAGCTCTTCATGAACATTTTGCAAGGAGTGATGTCAATTTAGAGAAGAAACAGGAAACCCAACAGAGATCCTGAGGGGCAAGAGGAAAGCCCAGAGGCTGACAGGAAAGAGCACCTGCTCCATCCACACTTCCTGCTCCATGGAGCAATGAGCAGAGCTAAGCAAGTTGGGTAAGAAACCATATATACCTCTATTTATCTATACCTCTATCTATATGTGTGCATTATCTATATCTTTATCTGTATCTGCATCTACATCTATCATCTAATATATCTTTATATGTATCTTAAATATACAGTGCACATTTATTTAGTGTATCCATGTATATAAATACATATATATTTTATAAACTAAAAGACTCAATGCAAAGCCAAGTGCCAGTGTCTCATGCCTGTTTTCCTGGCTACTTAGGCTTGTGAGACTGGGAAATTGCAGTCCAAAGTCAGTGCCAGCATGCATGTGAGACCCCTTCTCAACTAAAAGCGCAGCATGGTGACATGTGTCTGTCATTCCAGATATGTAGGAGGATTGAGATCAGATAGTTACAGGCCGGCTGTGGCAAGAAAGACTTCTCAAGGTGCCCTGTTAAAAGACGCCAGACATGATTGAGCACACCTGTCATACCAGGTACAATGGGAAACTTAAATAAGAGGACCATAGTTCAGGCATAGGAGTCTACACAAAATGAGATCTTTTTCTTGGAATAACTATTGCACAAACGGACTAGTGGGGACTCCGAGGTAGAGTGCCTTCCTAGCAAGGGTGAGGCCCTGGGTTAAAACTCCAGTGTTACCAATGGGAAGCAATGAGTCCTTGAAGTAGAATGCAGGCTGGAAATTTGCCTGTGTCACCCCCATAGCTCTACCTGGGTCATTTAAAATATTTTTTTGTGGTATTGAGGGTTTAACTAACGGCCTCCCACATTCTAGCCAGGCACTCTCATTGGTTCTACCTGCAGTTTACCTGACATAATTCTAAACAGCACAATCTGGAGAAAGATGCCTCCTGCTTCAGTGTGGATAAGAGAGGTTAGTCTATGCCTGAGACTTGAAGCTCAGTAGTAGGCCTGCCATTGTGACAGTCATTTCCATACAGAATTCATGACCCCTTCTGTCTGGCCAATGCCCCCAAACTATGTTAAGACAATCAGAACAGACATTTCATCCCTTCTTTCTCCCCCAGCCTCAGGGGCACAGCCAGAACACAGAAGTTAAAACCCAAGGCAGGAATTAACACATGTTTATTAGGAGGCTCATGGCCAGGGGTACACTGCACTTAGACCCTGGACTGGGAATAACCTAGTCTCTGCCCCTGGGACTCAGAGCCAGCAATACAGACCCACGTTTCATGGTAACCATTGCTATTTTGGGTGGTCCTAGAGCACACAGCCTTTCAGCCTGGGGATGTGAGGCTCAGGAACACACCAGATTTACATCAGTCCAGGTGGGCAAGGGGTTATTCTCACACCTTGACAACTGCAGGCACCTCAGTGTGGTGTAATATGCTGTCATTTGGGTGTAGAAAAGGATGGTAAACATAGGAAATTTGTTCGGGGTCTTAGTGCCAGAAATACTAGAAAAACCCCAAAGGTCTCCATTGCCAGACTTGCCTGTGGACAAAACTTTTGGACTAGCTCTTGTGCCAAGTGAGGATGTACTTCCCCCTGCTCTCACTTTTGTCCATCTGTCACTAAGTGTGGACTGCACAGCCTTTACTGTAGCGATGAGCAGCTCCAAACAGTGTAGACTTGTTTTCCCTCTGCAGCCATTTGTTGATGGAGTAGAACTGAGGACTCAGGGTGTGACCCTGCTTGACTTAGTAGCCATATGTGGAACACACCCAGAAGTCAGCTAGCTGGCCCCCCGCCACTGTTTCTCAGTCCTGGGGCCAGGTGTGGCTAAGATGGCGCCTGATGGTGAACCCAGAGGCAGTTCTGTGAGCTGTGACGAAAAATTAGGCCGCCTCTAGGATTGTTCCCGGGCTCTTCCGCCCTGACAGACAGCTCATGCCTCCCCTTACAGTCCCTAGATAGGTGCACATATACCCCTCCCCTTCCTGCTGATCTTTGACCTGGTTGGCTCCTGTGCCATATCTTAGTTAAACGTGTTCCCCTCAATAAACGAGATCTTGCGCTGACTTGTCTCCCAGACACATCTGATTGTCCTTCGCTGAGAGAGGGCTGGGTGCAGGCGATCTGTCAACCCTTTCCTTTCTTGGCTTGTCCAGTCGGGTGTGCCTTCCCCATCACTCCCGAAGGTCGGGGGAGCTGGAAGAGGGAGGGGGGGCTAAAAACCCTGACAGCCATATTTGTGGGAAATGAACTGTAGTTTCTTTGTTCTTGGCAATTTTGGCAAACAGTAGGCAAAACACATTAGTGTGTATGATACACCTTTACCTACTCCAGCCCCAGGGACAGGCCTGAGATGTTAAAACTATTATTCCTAGGTTATTCACTGGTTCATTCTGAACACATCTGGGCTCCCATTGCCCTCTAGTGATGAAATAATGACAGCCCCCTAGTGGCAGACTCTCAGCATAAATACACTTTAGTAATGTCCAGGGCTGACTGAGTGGAAGGGACGAGCAGCTCAGAGAGCCAGAAACGTACTTATCCAAGGCGTGGGAACAGCCCAGATGCCCTTCAATGGATGGATGAATCAAGTGGTATATATTTACATGATAGAAATTCTCTGGTCCATTAGCAAGAATGATAGTACATCATTTGCAAAGAAATGGATGGACCTGAAAAAAAATACCTTAAACAAGGTGAGTCATGCTGATAGGGACAAGGATGCATCTTCTCTGTCCTGTGTAGAAGCCAGAACTAAACATACATGTGCAAGTGAACACAAACAGGATTGTATGCAAGTGCACACAAATGTAGTAACTGAAGTACAGCATTTGAAGTTTAAAATGGTGAATTCAAATGGTGTAATTCCTTAGAATACTCCATCAAGATGAATACCAGACAAATAGCACTTGAAAGGTGTTGGAGGGTGGAAGGGGAGGGGTACAGAAAAATAGAGGGAGGAAGGGGTGCAAAAGGAGCCACAATATCCAATGTATATCTGTGAAAACTAAATGAATTGAGGGGAAGGGTTGTGTTGGGAGGGCTGAGGAGAATAATGAATAATGAAAGGGGTAACACTGATCAAGATGCATTGCTCATATAAACAGATTTGCTGCTTTCCAGAGGGGTTAAACAAGTTTACCTTCCCTTTTGGACACATTCCTGATAGCATCTGTTACTGTTAGTTTTCTTGATAATGGCCATTCTAGCTGGTGTGAGATAGAATCTAAGTGATGTTTTGATTTGCATTTCCTTTATGGGCAGAGATGTTGAACATATCTTCATGTGTCTGTAGGCTATTATTTCTTCTTCGATGAAGTCTCTCCTTAAGTTCTTAGCCCACTTATAAATTGGATTGTTATTTCTTTCAGGATTTGTTTTTGATGGTTTTAATTTTTTGTGTTCTAATCATATTTTAGATATGAGGCCCTTGTCTGATGCACAGCCAGTAAAATAGAGCTTCCCCATGACCCAGCAATCCCACTCCTGGGCTTTATCCTAATGACCACAAACCAGGCCACACTAAAGCCACCAGCACAACTGTGTTCATTGCAGCATTGTTTACCATAGCTAAGATATGGAAATAAATCCAAATGCCCCTCAGTGGAAAAATGGATTGGGAAAATGTGCTATCTATACAAAATGGAACCATATTTTGTGTATCAAAAGAATGATATTGCCCCCAGTTGTAAGGAAATGGAAAGATTTGGTAAATTTATATTTAGTGAAGTAAACCAGACCCAAAGAAATATAGGTTGCATGGTTTCCCTCATTTGTAACAATTAGAATTTAGTATAAATCTACACGTAAACCCAAAGGATAGTAAAAGATTAAAAATTACACTTGGTTTTTTGCCAGTCCTGGGGCTTGAACTCAGGGCCTGAACACTGTCCCTGGCTTGGTTTTGCTCAAGGATAGCACTCTGCCACTTGAGCCACAGCACCACTTTTGGCCGTTTTCTATATATGTGGTGCTGGGGAATTGAACCCAGGGCTTCATGCATACGAGGCAAGCTCTCTTTCCACTAGGCCATTTTCCCGGCCCTGCGCCCCTACCTGACCTCTGTCTCTGAGATATTCCAGGAGATCTGGGAGTCCAGCAGCAGAGCTCCGCAAGTGACAGGTGATAAAACGACATGGTGACTGTCACAACTGAATAACAGTGACAATGAACGTGATGATGATGATGATATACCAATTCTACCTCCACATGCTCCTTTGAAAAGCCCCTCATCCCTTATCACCTTGTGTCCACATTCCAAATGTGGCGTAGACATGACAGTCGGAGTTCCCAGTGCCATGATGACATTGGCTCCTCTCCTAAGAACATCCCTTTTTGTACTCACTGTGTGACTAGTTAGACTGCTGTTTAATTAATCATTTCAAGTGTAATTTTTTGTCTCTTACTACCCATTGTGTTTTCTTGTAGATTTATAGGCACATTCAAATTATTAAAAAATAAGGGAAATCATGCAGCCCATGTTTCTTTGTGCTGGCTTAATTTGCTTAGTATAATTTTTTCCAAGTCTTTCCATTTCCTTATGAATGGATTAATGTCATTCTTTCTGATGGAAGCATAGCATTCCATTGCGTATATATACCACATTTTCTTGATCCATTCTTCCACTGAGGGGCATCTGATTGATTCCATGTCTTAGCTATGGTAAACAATGTGGCAATGAACATGGTTGTCTTGGTGTGTGGTCAGTTGGATAGTTGCCCAGAGGTGGGATTGCTGGATCATAGGGAAGTTCTATGCTTAGTCTTTTAAGGAGCATCCAAACTGCTTTCCAGAGTGGGTGGACAGGTTTCCATTCCCCGTGACAGTTTACTAGTGTTCCCTTTTGGCCACATCCCTGCCACCATATGTTATCATTCATTTTCTTGAATATGGCCACTTTGACTGGGGTGAGGTGGAATCTTAATGTTGTTTTTATTTGCATTTCTTTAATTGCCATGGATGTCAAACATTTTTCATGTGTCTACTTGCCATTCTTATTTCTTCTTCAGAGAAGTCTCTCTTTTTAAGTCTTTAGCCTATTTATTAATTGGGTTGTTGTTCCTTTGAGGATTTGTTTGGTTGGGGGTGTTAATTGAGCTCTCAGTATATTTTATATATGAGACGCTTGTCTGATGCATAGCTATCGAAGATCTCCTCCCATTTTGGGGCTTTCTATTTATTGTGCCAGTATGTCTTTTGCCATGCAGAAACTCTTCGGTTAGATGCAATCCCATTTATATAGTCTTTCTTTGATTTGTTTGATTCTGGATCTTAAGACGTTTCTGCCTTTGCCCAGGAGTCTTAGTGTCTCCTCTGTCCCTTTTATAATATTTTTAGGGTGCTTGGTCTTACATTGAGGTCTTTGATGTATTTGGAGTTGATTCTGGTACAGAATCTAGATAAGGATAAAGCCTTAATTTTCTGCATGTGTATAGCTAATTCTGTCAGCATCATTTTTTTGAAGAGGCTGTCTTTCTTCCATCCTGTGTTTTCAGCTCCCTTATCAATCATTAGGTGGCTATAGTTCTGTAGCTCTTGTTTTTGGGTCTTCTGTTCTATTCCATTGGTCCTCAGGCCTATTCTCATATCACTACTGAGCTGATTTTCATTACTACACCTTTGTAATAGAGCTTGGAGTTTGTTATAGATATTCCTCCAACACTGTCATCTGCTGAGGATTGTTTTTGCTACTCAGGGCCCTCTATTATTCCGTCTGAGTTTTTGCTTGCTTCTTGTATATCATTGAAGAATGTTGTTGGGATTTTGATGGGCATTACATTGAATTTGTAGATAGCTTTGGGCAGTGTTGCAATTTTCACGATGTTAATCCTTCCAATCCAGAAACATGAGAGGTTTTTCTACTTTTTAAAATCTGCTTTAATTTTCTTTTTTAAGGTTTTTAATGTTTTCATTGTAGAAGTCCTTCATATATTTGGTTAAGTTAATTCTTTTGTTATTTTATTATTTTTGAGGCTATTACCAACGGAGTTGCTTTCCTCATTTCAGTCTCTCTCATCTCATTGTTGGAATAGAGAAAAGCTACTGATTTTTGTTGGTTAATTTTATACTTTTCTACTTTGCCAAAGTTTCAGATCAGCTCAAGTACTTAGGAGAATAATCAAAGGGGCAGACTTAAGTTATCTGTAAAGAGGGAGAATTTTATTTCTTCTTTCCCTATTTGGAAATTTCCCTATTTGGTTTGCTTCTTGCCTTATTGCTTTAGTTAGGAATTCCAGTACTATATTGAAGAGGAATGGAGAGAGAGGTCATCCTTGTGTGGTTCCTGATGTTACAGGGAATGGTTTTACATTTCACCATTAAGTATAATGCTGGCTGTAGGTTTGTCATAGATAACCTTTATTATACTGAGGAACACCGCATGGATTCCTAGCTTCTCCAGAGTTTTCATCAAAAGAGGTGGTGGATTTTTAAAAATATAATTTTCTTGTTAGTAAGGTGTTGTATACAGGGGTTACAATTTCATCAGTCAGTAATGAGTACATTTCTTTCTGGTGAAGGTTACCCCTTCCTTTGCTTTCCTCCAGTTTGTCTCTCACACCCCTGCTCACTGATGATTTTGTAATGGGGGTACAGTACAAGGAAGTTCATGTCATTGTTCTAGGTTATATATTGTATTAATGGCCAACTATAAACAGAAAGGGCAGATTCAGTCTGACTCACACAGTTTCAGATTAATGCGAGTGAAAGGGTGGGTAAAATACTGATATTTCTATTTTCTTGCCGCCTGCGAGCTGGGGAATGTCTTCACAGGATTTTGGAATCATAGAACATGAACTAGGTCAGGAAATGTACTAGGAACCCTCACTTACCCTTCAACTTTTTTTTTTCCCAAAAGTGCACTGGTTGGGGGAGGCTACCTGGAAGGATTATTAGGCTCTGCCCAGCCATTGTGATTGAGATCCTAGGAGGGGCCTGCCCCACCTTCTTCCAGTGCTAGTCAACTCGCTATGAACAGAAATCTCAGTACAATTTTATTTTTTTATTTTTAATAATAGTAATTACTCATTTATTGTCAATGTGATGTACAGAGGGGTTACAATGTTCAATAGATAAGTATCTTCTGCAGTCATGGCCCTGTGATATGGGGCTCCAGAGCGTCCTGAGCAGGAGTTTTCTTTTCCAAGGGAGGACACAGTCTCTACATGAACACAGGAACAGAAGTCTCCTCAGAAGATGAATGGTTTGTCTCATTACCCACAAAAATTGTCTATTGGAAAGTCTTAAAACTTAGAAATCATATTCCTACAACGTACATAGTTTACACACAAGCTGATGATATATAACTTGCTCTTTTCTGATCATGATGTAATGAGAGAAATACACAGGACTTATTGGGGAGCATATAAGGGGAAGTCAGTGACATAGAGGAGGATGTCAGATCACTTTGAGACTCACCTGGGTCCAGCTCCTCATGCACCGCGAGTTGCTTGCAAAGTGACTATCCTCATGATGATGGAGCCACAGGGATCTGGTCACCATCCACAGAGGTTCCACCCACAGGACTCCTGACGTCATCAGTGATGGAGAAACTCCAAGACAGATAGGGCACAGCAAGGCAGTTCTACATGCACAGGGTATGTGGCTTGTCCAGTTGTAACCTAGAGTCCTAGTGTCCATTGTATTTTCCAGAGGACAGCAAGAGGTCCTTGTCAGTGGAGACTGAGGAGGCCCACGAACTTTTCCCAAGGCTCCAGAGGCTGAGCTCTAAGTGTGTGGCTGAACTCTGTTTTTAATAATTTGGGGGCTCCAAATTACATTTGTTTGTTGGACTAAGAGGCTGTGATAACGAGGATCACTGAGCAAGAAAATGAATTTGTGGGAGCAATTCTATTGGTTCATTTCTGAACTCCAAGAAATCTCTCTCTCTCTCTCTCTCTCTCTCTCTCTCTCTCTCTCTCTCTCTCTCTCTCTCTCTCTCTCTCTCTCTCTCTCTCTCTCTCTCTCCCACTCTTTTGATTTGAATTCGGGCCTCCTTATTGTTAGGCACACCCTGCCACTATAGCCATTTGGTTATCATTCTGATTTCATTTATTTATCTGGTATTGTGTTGTGTTTTTCCCTGGGGCAAGTTCCAGAGAGTGATATTATACTTTTCTCCTATGTAACTGGAATCACAGGAAACAGCTACCACATCGTGCTTTTTGATAGACATGGGGTTCTCATTAAGGTACTGCCCCATTTGGTCTCCAAAAAATCATTTTTCTTTCTGCCCCATGGTAGCTGCGTGGCAGCCATGAATCACCATGCCAGGCCTTTCCCCCCTGGTTCACAGAGTGAATTCCAAAGTCTATGAATCCTGGACACTGTTCTGGGTCTTATGGATTCGCCAGAGTCTCCTGAGTTTCTTCATTACCCAATACTGGTTACCACTGCAGAGCCATTGTTGTTTACAAAGTGATACTCTGCCTTTTAATAGTCATAGCAAAAGATTAGAGACATCACGGAGGAGTGCAGGTCATAAACTCAGGGAGGAATCCTGTCAAAGCTGCTGGGCACAGAGGCAGCTCAGACACCAGGAGACCAGCCCTGGGCTCCTGTCTGCAGCTGCTCCCCAGGCTGACCCGGCTGCAAGCTGTGCCGCGCGCCCCCTGCTGGTCCTGAGCGGCCCTGCAGGGAGGTTCGTGTCTGGGCCCACACTGGATTTCCTGCACTGTGTCTCTAGCACAGTAATAGAGGGCCGTGTCCTCCTCTCTCAGGCTGTTCATCTGCAGGTAAAGTGTGTTCTTGCTGTTGTCTCTGGAGGTGGTGAAGCGGCCCTTCACGGAGTCTGCGTAGTATATGCTACTACTATAGATGGATGCAATCCATTCCAGCCCTTTCCCTGGAGCCTGGCGGACCCAGCTCATGTAGTAATCATTGAAGGTGAATCCGGAGGCTGCACAGGAGAGTCTCAGGGACCCCCCAGGCTGCACCAAGCCTCCCCCAGACTCTACCAGCTTCACCTCACACTGGACACCTGCAAACACAAGGAATCCTGGTCAGAAAACTTCACACTTATCCACTATTCCTCTCATTCCTGTCCATTTGCACACTTGGTATCTGTGGTTCCTCACAAATTACCTTTTAAAAGAGCAGCAAGGAAAACCCAGCACAGCCCCAGCTCCATGGTGAGTGGTCTGTGTCAATCACTGGGTGGAATCCAGCTCACTGGGCTTCAGGTCAGGGATGGGCTGGTTTTCATGAGCAGTGGGGCGTCCCATTTGCATATCCTCAGGTATAAAGCAAACTTGGGGCAGAAGTCTCAGAGACTGAGCTCCCTGAGCAGATGTGACTGTGCTGGCAGAGTTTGGTGACAATGGCCACCTGAGAGAAAACATTCTGTATTGGCCACTTGTGGTACACCCTCTAACTGTAGCTTTTTGGGAGCTTGAGGCAGGCATGTTGGGATTTTGAGAGCTGTTTAGGGTGCAGAGAAGATGAACACATTCTCCCACTGTGTCTTTGTGGCTTTGTGAGAATTCTGTTCAACATTTCTGAATATACAGAAACCCTGAAGTACAAGAAGAACGTTAGGTCCTATGAATACCTAAGCGATTGTAAAACAATGACACATGCTTTTCCATGCTTGCAGACTCTCACGTGCTCTAACATTCATCCCGAATTCTAGGCGTGCACACCCCAAGGTGAAGGCCGACAGTTCCTGATGTAGTTCCAGGGTAATGGTGATCATCTGGTGAGGTTGTAGAGCCTCCTGCTTGGGGTGAGATCAGGTGTGGCTTGGCTGCCCTTTCCTTCATTCTGACAATACACCAAGCAGGCCAGTGTTCAGCAGATGCACGACAGTGAGTCTCTGGTGTATCATTTATCACAGTCTAGCTGTCTTGATTGCTTTTCTCCATTCATGAGTGTTGGGTATCTCTAGCAATATCACATATATGGTGTATTTGTGACAGCCTCACTGAGCCACCACAGGTAACATGAAGTCCTGTAGGTGAGTGGTGATTTGGTAAGTGTAGACAGGTAGGAATGCTCTCCCACTCCCAGCACAGCCAAGCAGTGAACCCATTGCTTCCTGACCTGCTTCCTGTCGTGCTCTGTAACCCTTCCTCGACTTTTACCTCCTTCTGTCCTCCTTCGAGACAGACCGTGAGCCTCATGTGGCATTTAATTGATTTTCATTTCTCAGAATGTGCACAAATATAACATTCAGTGTGAGTGTCTAATCTTTGGTATGAAAGCACCCATCCCAGAAGACAACCGGGACAAAGTCACGAACAAGAAGAGGAGTTTATTGCCAGCAGAGGATGACAAGGCCACCTTCCTGACCAGAGGGAGAAATGGTGCATGCCCCTATTCAGGGGACATCCTTATTCCATAGGGGCTTAAGGGGGTCGGGCATTAGGGGGGAGGTGTAGCTCTGCATGTGCAGGTCACTGAAAGTAGCCCATGGTAGGATGGAGTTCAGGTCTGAGCTGAGAGCTGGAATGGGCCCTATCCCCAAGAAACTGGAGAAACCAGTGGGAACTAGGGAGAGCTCTCTTTCCTTTGTGAGGGGCAGGATGGAGGCCATGTCTAGGTGGAGATGTTCTGCTGATGCATCTGGGGGCTAGAGATGCATGCTACCAACATGGTTGTCTTGGTTCTGAAACTTTATTCAAAAAGCTTCTTTCTTTGTGCATGAATCAGGCATTTGTGGATTTATACTGACTCATTTTCCAGTGGATGACAATACTTAAAATTACTTTTTCAATTTGCTTTTTTAATTTTTAAAAAGTGGGGTTCAAAATCAGGGCTTCCATTGATAGGCAGGCACTCTACCAATGAGATCTTCGATCTTCACCTAGGCTTTTTTTTTTTTAACCTGCTTGCTCTGAAATGACTTTTTGTTGTTGTTGTTGTTGCTTGCTCTAATGACTAGATTATGATCCTCATATGTTATGGTTGCTCAAAGAACTGGGATCACAGACCTGAACCAAGCCCAGTGTCTACCATTGAGAGGGAGTCTCTCAGATATATTTTTCTGAGCAGGCTTTGACCTCTGGTCATGTTAATCTCAGCCCCCTTCTTGGCTGGGTGACAGGTGCATGAGAGTGAATACTTTGGATGAGAAGCATTTGTTTGAATTTTTCCCCCATCTGTCCTGGAGTCACCATTCTCCCAACTTCAGCCTCTCAAGTAGCTGTGATTAGAGCTGTGAGCCACTGTGTCCATTGTTTAAAAACTCTTTTCATAGAATTGAATGTGTTCTATATTAGTTATTATTCCAAAGTAAGCTGATAAGTTGCAGATGTAGATATATAACAAAGGCTTTTGTTATTGTTGGTCATGGGGCGTGAACTCAGGGACTGACTGCTGTCCCTGAGCTCTTTTGTTTAACTTTGAGCTACAGCACCCCTTCCAGCATTTTTTTTTTTTGCCAGTCCTGGGGCTTGAACTCAGAGCCTGAGCACTATCCTTGGCTTCCTTCTGTTCAAGACTAGCACTCTACCACTTGAGCTGCAGCAGCACTTTCAGTTTCCTCTGTGTATGTGGTGCTGAGGAATTGAACCCAGGGCTTCATGCCTGCTAGGCAAGCACTCTACCATTAAGCCACACTCCCTGCCCAACTTCCAACTTTTGATTGGGTAACTGGAGCTAACAATCTCACAGGGACTTCTCTTCCCAGGCTGTCTTTGAACCACCATCCTCAGATCTCAGTCTCCCGCAAAGCTAGAATTACAGGCATGAACCACTGGCTCTTCATCAACGATTCTATTCTAAAATGTTGCAAATCTAGTAATAACACAATTCTAGTAAATCCCGATTAAATTAACCCATTCTTTCCAGCCCCACAGAGTGGAATTGACAAGAGAACCAGAAACGACAGACTGTAGAGCATCCCTGTCTTCCCGGGAAGTCTATAGCCTTGTTAAGATCACTGAGTCAAAGGTTACCAGAGAGCACATGACTGAGAAAAAAAGGAGACTGGGTGCTATTTGTGGAAGTCGAGGGCCAAGCTGGTAGAAGCATCGGTTTATGTGTATTTCTGGGTCCACTTACTTGGCGGTGTCATATTTAATTTTTAACCCCTTCCCTGCTTCTATGACAAAACACCTCACCAATTGACTTTCCAATTATGGAAAATTGTTTCAGGAGTCCGAGAAATCCATACACAGGCAGTAGCACAGAACTTCTTCCTGCTTTGGCTGGCTTTGAACCTATGCAGCAGTCTTTCTCCAAGCCCCCCTCCCCTTCCTCCTTTGTACTTGATACCAGTGTTCTGTCTTCTGCTGCCTCTCACAATACAGTGTTCCACATATGAGTCTATTAAGCACCACGTTTCTTCTCTCAACTGGTTTAGTTTCTCAACATGTGAGGACACGTCCATCCATGTTGCTGTAAATGACATTTTTATGTTGGAACGGCTTTCCATGTGACTGTAAATGGCAGACTGCATCCCCTCTTGTGGCTGAACTGTGTTCCAGTGTGAGTACAAATAGCTGTACTGTGTCTATTTTCATGGCTGACCAGCCTCCCACTGTGAGTGTGCTCCTTGATTTTCTCATCCATTTCCTGGGGTAGGAACTCATCACTGAGGCCATCGTCTTCTCTTCTGAAGTTGCTGTCACAGGAGACAGGGAGTGCAGGTGTCTCTGGGATGCAGGCATGTCACTTACCTGGAGGATGTGCTCCACGTGGAGATGGGTGGCTGAAAATGGTTCTACCTCTGATATTATGCTCCAGTCATGTAGTTTTCTTAAGTATTTTTTAAAAACTGTTATTATAAAGTTCAGGTGCAGAGGGTTTAGAGTTACACAAGTCAGGTGGTGAGTACATTTCTTGTTGGACAATGTCACCCCTTGCATAGTTCTCTCCCGGTTTTCCTCTCTGTTATCACGCACAAGGTATATAGTTCATTTTCAACATCGAGTCAAGTGAGTTCCACTGCTGTCTTTGTTCACCCTTTGACCCTCCATTTCTTTGTCCCTCAATACATCACCCCAAAGCAGGCTGACAAACAAATGAGAAAAGGTATCAAAACCAACAATGAAGTCAAAACCTCTTATCCTCATTTTCTGGATTTCATTTTGATAAACACTATTTTATACGATCAGAGGCACATATTCATTGTGCCTTTATGTTCTTTTCCTATGAATACCCTCCTCTGGTCTCACTGCATGGGAGTGCAGTGTTTGCAGATCATTTATTGTAATGGCTACAGAACACATCTGCTTGTCAGCACAGGGCCTGTCCTCCATGACTGTTCCCACAGCAGCCTCAGGAGAAGCCTCAGAAATTCAGAAGGCTGAAAGGATGTCTTTTCCCCACCAGCATGGTGGTGTCCAAGTATCAGAACTCCAGGAGATACCATCTCTCCACCAACACCGAGGAGTCCATGTGAGGTGGTGCTCTGTGAGTTAGCTTCGTATAGACAATGGTCTCACAGAACTGTGCACATTGAAACATGGTGCTGTAGAAAAGTGGAAGGACAAAGGGTGAACAAATGCAGCAGTGCTACTTACTAGACACTATGTTGACAATGACATGTACAATTTATGGGGGGGAATGGGAGGGAGAAAACTGGAGAAATGTATTGTTATCTAACTCATGCAACTATAAACTGTAGATTACACTTATAATAATGAAACTGGTAAAGTGCTACCAATTTAAATACATATAAGATTAAATAGTATTTTTTGATTAATATAGGTGGAAAAAAGTTCCATTCTGAAGAAATTTTGATAAATGTTTTCAGAAAATCAATGTTAGCCCAAATATCAGAAGTAGTCACACTCGTCCTGAGATTATCCTCCCCTGTCTCCATTACCCATAATGCACAGTGAGGGGCCATTACCTTGACTCTGTGGTCTAACATACCTTACCTGTCTGCCCGCAGACATTAGTGGAGCCTCACACAAGGTAATTGTATGTGTCCTAATTTATTTGTTTAACAATTAATTAATTTAGTTATTCAATATAATCCAAACATGTGAACAAGGTGCTTTATAATATTAAAAACTCATATGCAAGGCTAATATTGAGTAGGGTAAGTAGTTTTATGTTCTAAATTATAAATGATTTCTTTTTGGTATAAATTGTCCCATTCCTATCTTCTTTTTTTATCATGATTACCACAAAAGTGTCTTCTATATCACCACCCTGTGCTATGGGAACCACAGCCTTTTAAGCCAGGGTTTTCTCCTTCTAATGAGGTCACATCTGTCTCTGCATGTACACTGGATGGATGTCTCCTAATGGTGTGAGTGATTGGTCTTCTTACTCACAAAATTTGGACTTGGCAAAATCTCAAAACTTGGAAGTTGTCTTTCTGAAATCTGTATACTTTACTCCTGTGACTGACCTTGAATTCAGTGTGATCCACACCCCCTTCTGGTCCTGAGCGGCCCTGCATGGAGGTTCCTGTCTGGGCCCACACTGGATTTCCTAGACTGTGTCTCTAGCACAGTAATAGAGGGCCGTGTCCTCCTCTCTCAGGCTGTTCATCTGCAGGTAAAGTGTGTTCTTGCTGTTGTCTCTGGAGATGGTGAAGTGGCCCTTCACGGAGTCTGCGTAGTTTATAGTACTACCACTACTACTGATGTATGAGAGCCACTCAGGCCTCTTCCCTGGAGGCTGGCGGATCCAGCTCATGACATAGCTACTGAAGGTGAATCCGGAGGCTGCACAGGAGAGTCTTAGGGACCCTCCAGGCTGCACCAAGCCTCCCCCAGACTCTACCAGCTTCACCTCACACTGGACACCTGCAAACACAAGGAATCCTGGTCAGAAAACTTCACACATATCCACTGTTCCTCTCATTCCTGTCCATATGCACACTTGCTATCTGTTGTTCCTCACAAATTACCTTTTAAAAGAGCAGCAAAGAAAACCCAGCACAGTGCCAACTCCATGGTGAATGGTCTGTGTCAATCACTGGGTGGAATCCAGCTCACTGGGCTTCAGGTCAGGGATGGGCTGGTTTTCATGAGCAGTGGGGCGTCCCATTTGCATATCCTCAGGTATAAAGCAAACTTGGGGCAGAAGTCTCAGAGACTGAGCTCCCAGAGCAGATGTGACTGTGCTGGCAGAGTTTGGTGACAATGGCCACCTGCGAGAAAACATTCTGTATTGGCCACTTGTGGTACACCCTGTAATTGTAGACTTTTGGGAGCCTGAGGCGGCGTGCACACCCCAAGGTGAAGGCCGACAGTTCCTGATGTAGTTCCAGGATAATGGTGATCATCTTGTGAGGTTGTAGAGCCTCCTGCTTGTGGTGAGATCAGTTGTGGCTTGGCTGCTTTTTCCTTCATTCTGACAATAGACCAAGCAGGCCAGTGTTCAGCAGATGCACGACAGTGAGTCTCTGGTGTATCATTTATCACAGTCTAGCTGTCTTGATCGCTTTTCTCCATTCATGTGTGTTGGGTATCTCTAGCATTATCACATGTACGGTGTATTTGTGACAGCCTCTCTGAGCCACCACAGGTAACATGAAGTGCCTGTAGGTGAGTGGTGATTTGGTAAGTGTAGACAGGTGGGAATGCTCTCCAACTCCCAGAATAGCCACACAGTGAACCCATTGCATCCTCACCTGCTTCCTGTCGTACTCTGTAACCCTTCCTCGACTTTTACCTCCTTCTATCCTCCCTCCAGACAGCCTGTGAGCTTTATGTAGCATTCAATTGATTTTTCATTTCTCAAAATGTGTACAAATGCAACATTCAGTGTGAATGTTTAATCTTTGGTATGAAAGCACCCATCCCAGAATACAACCGGGACAGCTGGAGGGATCACTGTCATGACCACATCCAGCTCGGTTACACTGGGTCTGTGGGGCTGACTGCAGTTGGTCCTGACAATGTCCCCTACTGAGGAGGTGGAGCCACCCATCTGGCCGGTTTGTCCTTTTTGAACTATGGAAATGCACTTATTTTATTTGTTGCAAACTTATTAAGGTTTAAAATGCAAAGCACATCCAAAAAAATTTCATTAGTACCACAGTACCGGGAAATCTGCTTAACCAGCTTCAAAGTCAGGAAGTGGAACATGCTTTCATCTGGAACAAGGCCTTGGCTTCCACACCACATGTGTGGATTCCTGAAGGCTGTGTGATCCTGGTGCAAATATGCTAATGTGAAATCTTGAGGTTGTCATTTTATATTTACTTTTCTTCGATTTTTATTTTTATTAACTGGTTTTGAAATCACAGCCTTGTGTTTGTTCAGCAAGCTCTCTCCTATACCTTCAGCTACTTTTAGTAGGTTGATTCTCACTTAGGGTCACATGATTTTTGCGTAAGGCTGGCCTCAGGCTAGTATCTTTCTAGTATCTTTCTATTGATGCCCTAATATGTGGGATTACAGGTGTATTCCCCATGCGTGACTTTTGTTAAGATAAAGTCTCATCAACATTTTGCCCAGGCTAGCCTCAAACTATAGTTTTCTTAATATCTTCTTCTGCATAGGTGGAATTATAGGTGTGAGTAAACATGTTCAGCTCAGTGGTATCTTAGTCCATTCTTAATTGTATAAAAATATCCCAGACTGGGGGAGTTATAAAGGGTGGAGATTTGTTTCTTCTAGTCTGGGGGCCAAAGTGTTCAAGGTCAAGCACTTTGCTGTCTGGTTTGGGCCGTTTTTCTGCTTCCTGCGTTGTCTACATCCTGTCTTCACGTGGCAGAAGAGACACATGAGTTCTTCCCTTGCAGGATGGGGAAGGAAAGATCCACTCACTGCCTCAAGCCAGATAGGTGGACAGTAAACCACTCATGAGGTCAGACCACTTTCCTGCAAGAGTTCAGTTCCAGGTCATGAATGTTGGGGAGCCAAGGCATTCAAACCATAGCACACCACCTTTGCTCTGAACAACTTTCAGGCTTTTAACTCACAAATGTATTTATCCTATACCAATGGCACCAAAGTGCTAATGCCCTCCAGTGATGATTTTACATTCAGATAGATTATAGTGATTTCCTTATATCTCCTGAGTCCCATAGTGTTGAGTCCCAAATGAAGTATGTACTAAATTCAGTGGTGAGACTGGAACAGGATAGACATTGACATTCCAAAAAGGATGATAGGAAAGAATCAATGAACATATTTTCCAACAAAATCAAAACATCAACTGGGAGGACATGAATCCTGAAAGTACAGGGGATTTAGTTGACTTGACATCGGCTGTGCATTTGAACACCTGAGGTCTCACCGCCTCCTCCCTTCCCCCACCACTGTACTGGGTCTAGCAGAGCAAAGAGCCCAGTTCCTGGGAGTTGTGTGTCTGCAGTTCTCCCAGGCTGGATTTTCATGGGGGCTCAGTCCACCTGTAGTACTGAGGACAGGCTGCCCTCTGGGGTGGCCCTAACCCATAGTTCTGATGTCACTGAGTGGTCTTTCTTCACTATCTCAGTTTTTCTAGATGTCTCCCCTTGAAATCTAGATGGGGGCTTCCATGCATCTCTTGGATTCTGTGGTCCTGAAGAGAGAGAACCAGATGGACCACACCGAGGCCTGTGCTCCTTGTAGGGTCAGCACTGAGGCCCACACAGGCCTGGACACATGAGTCACACCTAGGAAGACTGAAGTGGGGCCCCATCAGCATGCATGGGGCAGAACCTGAGGTGGTCCTGTTGAGGGAGCCCTGTGCTGGACAGGTGCCCTGCACCATTCATGCCACTGCCTGCCCTGTGTTCCTGTGCCCCGGGTCTATGATGGAATCACAGCCTCCACTACTCCTAACAGCCATATTCTAGGTGAACAGGATTGGGCTCTTCTTTCCATCACAATCTCTTCATCAGAGATCCCCAGACCCACCCTCCATGTTCATGCTGAAGCTCACATTTCTGTTCCTTCACTTGTTGTTTATTTTCATTTTGTAGCTAATCCTGGACCTTGAATTCTATCCCTGGGCCCTGTCCCTAAGTTCCTTTTGCTCAAGGGTAGCACTCTACCATGGGAGCTACAGCACCACTTCTGGCTTTTTCTGTGATGAATTGGAGATAAGAGTCTCAGGGACTTTCCTGCCCAGGTTGATTTTGAACTGTGATCCTCAGATCTTAACTTCCTGATAGTCAGGATTACCAGTGTGAGCTAGCAGTGTCCTGCCATTTTTCCTATTTTAAGTAACTTTATTGTGTAGAGTAATGGATTGCCTCACAACATTTCCAAATGAGTGTATGAATTCACTTTGGTCATCACCTTTGCTTGCCCTTTACCTATCTTGCTGGCTGCCCCATATTATTGCCATTTCAATTTTACATTCATGTTTTTGTTCTTGTTATGCTCTTCATTCCTCATATGAGACAAAAATGCAGTATTACTCCTTTGGAGTCTGACTTATTTCCATCAACGTACTGTTCTCTACTTTTTCAATTTCCTGCCAGTGATGAAATTTCATTCTTTTTTATAGGTTCATAGTTCCACTATGTGCCCACAGCATAATTTTGGTCTTGATTCACCCACTGATGGGCACCAGTCTGATTCCCATAACTTTCCTGTTGTGGACAGTGCCAAGACAAACACAACTGTGTAGTAACTCTATCACAGACTGACCTAGATACCTTGGGGTGTGTGCAGGTGTAAGGAGAAGGAGCATTGGCTGTTCTACCTTTAGTTGGTTGAGGGTTTTCTATTTGGAATCCCATTGTGCACTAGCTTATAGACTGAGTGGCACCATGGAAGGCTTTCTTTCCTGCCTCTTTGCCAGTACTTGTTTGTTTTCTTGATGATTCCCTGGGGTAAGTAGAAATTTACTGCAATCATGATGTGCAACTCATTTATGGATGAGTATATTGAATATCCTTTATCTGTTATTGGTCATATGCAATGATTATTTTGAGATCTGACCAGTTCCTCTGCATATTTATTAATTGAATCATTTGTACCACTGTATGGTTATTTGAGGGCTTCATTTACCCTGGAAATTAATCGTCTGTCAGATGCATGTATGGCAAAATTTCTTCCCCTTCTGCATATTGTCTTTTTACTATAAGAATTGAGTCCTATTCTCTCCTCAGTGGAAAATGTGAATTAACATTTTGTCCTATTTCTAGCATTACTCCTTTTGCTCAAGGTCTTTGGTGCTTCCGTGTGACGCTTAGTATCCCTTTATTTTCTAGTTCTGGAATGAAGGCCATTGGACTTTGGAGGGGAATTGATCAAGTCTTTAGACCACTTTTGGTACTAAGGCCATTTTCACAATGTCTGTTCTGTGAATTCCTCTAGTGGAAGGTCCTTACATTCCCTTGAATGATATGAGTGTCTCCTTCAAGTCCTTTCATCAGTGTTTTAGAGTTGTCAGTACAAAAGCCTTTTGCCTCCTTGGTTATACTTATCACCAGGAATTTTATTTGTTTTCTGAGGCTATTGTGACTGTCTATTTTCTTGATTTCTTTCTCAGTATGTTACTGGTACATGAGAAGAAGCTGATTTTAATGCTGATTTACTTTGTTGTACTTTGCAGCAAGTTCTTATCATATCCAAAGCTTTTGTTGGGATCTTTGTGGTCTTTCAATACAGCGCCCCCTTCAGCAATGAAGGTATTTTAACATCACCTATCCCATTTGCACTTCTTTCATTTACTTCTCTTACATTATTGCTTTGGCTAAGAGTTCAATCACTTGATGAAGAGAGGAGAGACTGGACACTCTATTCCTTCCTGAAACCAGACTTTCCTGCCTCTCCACATGGTGGGGCCCTCCCTGGATTCCCTGTGTGCCTAGTGCCCCCTGCTGGTGCTCAATGCCTCTACAGGAAGGTGTGTGTGATCTCAAGCAGAAGCTCCTCATGGCACTCAGCTGCAGGGAAACCTGCTCTGGACAACTCTCTGGAAATGGTGTCTCAGGTTTGTGAGACCTGCAGTGGGAAGTACCATCTGGATAACATGCGTTCCTCAACCAACCCAGCCCCTTTTCTGGGTGCTGGAAAAGATATTACCAACCTAAGTTCTACACATGTGAGCAACCTGAAACTTTCATTTGGGACACTGTTATATTTTCAAATAACACAATGATCTCCAGTTCCACTGTTTTCCTGCAAATGACACGCTTGCATTCTCCTTTATGGCTTAGTACTCCACCAGGCATGCATCATTCTTTGTCATCCTTTGCTTGGCACATAGGCAGATTGCAGAATACTGTCACTGGGGCCAGTACCTTGAAAAGTATGAGTATAAAGGTATTGAGGTAGTCAGAGGGCTTGGTCTTTGTCTTTATACCCAGAGGGGTGTAGTGGAATCTTATGGTAGTTCCATTTTTAATATATCAAGAAGCACTGTACTATTTTCCATAGTTCATAGACTAATATGTATAGTCACCTCTACTGTACATGAGGCATTGTGGCCCCTCCTCTGTCTTCCCACCAATATGCATTGCATTTCTTTTTGTTCTCCTTTGTTTGTGCAACATAGCCATTGTGGTGGGGGCAAAATGGGATGCCCATGTAGTTTTGAATTACATTATTTGATGGATACAGACCTTGAGGATTAGTCTTATACATTCCTTTATTCATGTGTGTTTCTTTATTATAAGTGCCTATTAAGTTTATTGGATAACATTGTTTATATTCATTTTTATTTTGTTTAATATTTATCTCTTTAAACATCCTGGATAGTAATCCCTTGTTGTTTGGTAACATACCAAAATTTTTCCATTTATCACATCTGTTTCTTCCCATGCAGATTTTACTTTGATATAATCCTATTTGAAAATTCATGCTATTATTTCTGGGGCTACCAGTGTCCTATAATTTTCCTTCCCTGTGCACAGCCCTTGCATGATTCTCTGCCTCTCCTCCCACCAGGTCCACTGCCCAGTGACAAATCTGGGGAAATCAGCATCATTTCTGTTAGCATTTCCCCTGCTTTAGGTCCTCAGCTCCTCCCATTAGCCCCCAGATCCACCCATACCTAAACTCCCTGCCCTAGAACTATAATGGGCCACTCCTACTCACCATTAAGACCTGCCTCCTTCCCCTTTAGCCCCAGAGAGAAGCTGCCACCTGGATAAGGTACAGCTGCCATGTTGCTCCCTATCCCGTGGGAGATATGGCCCCACTAATAAATCTCCTTATGAACCTGTTAGGTTTTTTAAAGTAGGTAGCCGGTAAAGGAGAACGCCACGCGGTATTCAGGCAGGAGAGAAAGTTTATTACCGAACTGCTGGCCTGTGGCCAAGATGATCCATGGCCAGAGAGAAGGGAGAGAGAGAAGAAAGAAAGAGAGAGAGAGAGAGAGAGAGAGAGAGAGAGAGAGCGACCCCCACCCAGACCTGCCTTATATGAAAGGCAGGGGCAAGGGGTGTGCCAGGTGGATTAGGATGTGACCTCAGGGAAAGGGGAGGTAATTGCCTCCAGGTCTGCAGGTTACCCAGGTAACTGGGTGGAGACTTAATGAGGTGGGGACATCTGCATGGAGCCCTCAGGGAGAGGACCTAACAGAACCTTTTTCTCCAGTCTGTGACTATCTCCACATGGTCTCCTGGGATGGGGACATATCCTTTCAAATTCCCTTTTCTATCTCCTCATCAGCATGACTGCATCAGGACAAAATGTGAGAGCCTAAAACCTAATCATTATTGAAAATATATGAAGCAAGGTATTTCTAGTAGCATATTCTTCACCTGGAAATCAGCACTGAAAGGGTCGAGAAGCGCATCCACGGAATGGAGGACACCAAGAGACATTCTCATGCAAAAGCAAAGGGTTTATTGGAGCAGGCTCGGGCTCACAGCATGACCGTAAACCAGTCAATAACTGAGAGCCCCGAGCTTTTCTGAGGGTGACCTTATATAGGACTCTACTATCCGTTAGGGTAAAGCCCGTGCATTTGTAACCAATAGATTTAAAGTAACACATCGTGGTCTGCACGCAGGCAGCCAATCATTTTACACTGAGTCACATACATTTACCAATCATTTTAAGGAATCCTAATTTAGGCTGGTAAGGGATATGTGCCAAGCTGCATGTGTGCGCGGATTCTTGGAATGTGGAAGTGACCTTTTGGACGCAATTTCCCGAACAGGGCTGGCGCCTTTTGTTTGTTCCCCTCAAGGTGGGGTTGGGTGACTGCTTGCAGGCTACAAAGTCCAGATAACTGCAAAGTCCAGATGACAATAGATGACAGGATGGGGGGTTTGTCCTGGTGTCCCGGAGGGAGAGGGCTTGGGTAACTTCCTACTCAAGGGGGCTCGTATAGCCTCTTTCATTCCCCCCTTTTCTTCTTTAACCATTTCTAATCCTAGAAATCAGAATCCTGAACCTCGTTAAGGGCAGCATACTGTTGTCTGATTATTATAAGTTTTACTTGGCCTATTTGCCCCTGCAGGAAGGTCACTATGAGATCTTTCTGGTTAACATTTAGATGACATCACACAAGTCCCTTAACCCTGCAGATGCAGGTACAGAAGTTTCACATCGAACCCCCAATTCTGACCCTTTTTACCTATTTATATTATAGCCAATTTGATTATATACCAACTCTACTCATAAACTTTAATTTTAAGACATATTGATATTATTTGCTACATACTCAAACTTTCTAGGGATTGTCATTTTTACTTTTAAATTACCAAAACCTTTTTATCTTAAAGGAAACGTTTATGCTTTCCTCATTCTCTTTCTAAAGTCTTTCTTTATACAGTTATCCCCACTCACACCATCTTTTACTTCCTCACTCCAGCAGCGACTTACTGAAACATTCTGTGACACTTGACTCTTTAAATTCCCTTTTTTTTTTTTAAGGCTTACTTCCAAGGCTTACTATACTAACTTTCCTCTTTACAGTTTCTGGGGCTTTTTTTTTTTTTTTGCTGCTAGAGTTTTAAACTGTGTACATTTTTTTCCCCTCTGGTTTGTAGAATCTGGTTTATCTCAACTACATCAAGGCAATTTACTGTGACTCTACCCACAGGCTGTTGGGGAAAACAAAGGTGGGGCAAGGGTCAGCCTGATGAGGACTGCTGCTCCTAAAAAGCCAGACCAGAGCCAACTATTATGAGTTAATATTTTAGAGTGGATTTCTCCTGATTCCAGTGCCTTTAAGTGCCTAAGTTTGGCCAGTGGCACCTGTAAGATCCACCCTCAGGAGGGCTCCATGAAAATGCCCCCAGACAGTTTAAATCTCTGTCCAGGTACCTTGGTATCTGGCACACCTGATGGCAGTTACATCCCTTTCTTTTGAGGTCACACCCTAATTCATCTGGACACATTTTAATACTCCCACTCCAGGCATTGCCTGGAAGTGACTCTCCAGCCTGTCATACATGCTTTGATTTTAGCAGCAGGCCAGTCTGTTTGAAAATTTCTTACACTATCCAATTTTCTTAATAGAGCTAGTTAACTCTGTTAGGTCCTCTCCCTGAGGGCTACATGCAGATGCCCCCACCTCATTAAGTCTCCACCCAGTTACCTGGGTAACCAGCAGACCTGGAGGCAGTTACCTCCCCTTTCCCTGAGGTCACATCCTAATCCACCTGGCCACACCCCTTGCCCCTGCCCTAAATAAAGCAGGGCTGGGTGGGGATCGATCTCTCTCTCTCTCTCTCCCTTCTCTCCGGCCATGGATCATCTTGGCCACAGGCCAGCAGTTCGGTAATAAACTTTCTCTCCTGCCTGAATACCGCGTGGCGTTCTCCTTTACCGGCTACCTACTTTAAAAACCTAACAAACTCCAGTCAACTCAAGGATATCCCCCAAAAATTTTAGTTTCAACAGATCCAAAGTACTTTCCAGCAGAAATTAGCTGCTTTTGATAAGAGTCCCATTTGTTTTACCAAGATAGGGCTACACAGGGTGAAGATGTAGATTCTTTATAGATGACTGTCAGACTGTCCTTGATAGCTTAACCTAAGTTAACCTAAGGCCTAACTTTAGTCAAATTTCCTTGTATTTTTCTAATTCCTTCTTAAGCACACTAGCTTTTGTAGGCTGAATGTCAAGACAGCTTTAGGCAATCAATGGCCCTTGGGTCATTTCGCCAGGGCAATAAGTTTAAATCAGATATTTAAAACCAACATAGAAGGTTTGGCCTGTAACCATTTTTCACAAGTGCATCTTCTGTATGCTGTTACCTCTGTTTTCCATGCCCCTAGTTTTATCCTGTCTTATTTTCCCAAAAACAACTTTGGTCCCTTGGTCCTAAAAGGGGGGCTGATGGGTGAAGATCATCCATCTTCTGTAACTTCTTCAGGCTGACTCAGGGGCGTTGGCCTTACCTAGCCAGGGACCTATAACCTTAGTCTACTTTACCAAGGGGCTGCAGGGTCAGATGTCCAGTAGGAGCTTTACTCCAAACTGGAAATTACATTCAACATTTAACTTTAACTTAAATATACAGACTTTTCGGGGCTACATCAGTATAGCCTTTTAACATTTTAGTTTGCAAAAGCATTTTCCTGACTGGCTGGGGAAACGGATCTCTGATAACCTAACAATGCCTAAATTACCTTTGTAGGCCTCAGGTAGGTCTCGATAAAGACATAGTCTCAGGTTCACAAGCTTCCTTTCCTGAACAGATATGCCAACTCAGAATTTTCACTGCCAGTTAGGGCTTTGAGCAGATGCAGGGGGTTGGGATTTTAAACTATTCCCCATTTGACAATCTTAGCTTTACTACCCACTACCACAGATGACTGGCAAGTTCCTGTCCAGTTACAAAGTAGATAGACATAGGCAATAAAAGGCATGCTTACGAACTATTCTTCTAGGACCTCCTGGCTCTGATTAACTTTTGAAAGGCCAAACAGGAGAGACTCTAGGATCTGACATGCTCTCTGTCATCCAAGCAGTGGCTTACTGCCTCTGGATGCGCAATCACTCTGTCCCAGGAGTAACTTTTCCATGCTGGTATAAATGCACCTTTGGCATTTCTCTTGGTCCGTCACTGGACTTGGACTCAGGGCCTGAGTGCTGTCCCTCAGCTCTCCAGCTCAAGGCTAGCACCCTACCACTTTGAGCCTCAAAGCAACTCATGACTATTCCCAGCACTTCTGCTGGTCAGCGGGACACGAAGACTCCCACAGGGACCTTTTTCTGCCCGGACTGGCTTCGAACAGCAGATTTCAGATCAATGAGTCTTACAAGAGGCCACTTTACTCCAATTAGAAGCAAGAAGGTGGTCCACTCAGAAATAGTTTTTAAGCATTCTCTTACCTGGAGCTTATTAAGGGCCAGTGTTAGATCTTGACAAACTTGTAGGGATCATCTGTCCTTCTCTGTGGGCCTGCTGGAAATGGTTACAAAAAAACTACAGAGAAACTGGAATGGCAATTAAACATTTTGGTAGCCATAATTCTCCTTTTCTCACTTTGCAATAATAATTTAGGACAATTTTTCTTCCAGATTTCTTATCTAGAAATGCATGGTTGATTTGCAAGGCCTTTTACTAACCTCTGTTTAACACTAACACTTTAGCGCTTATCTGTGTTGGAAAAACTCTGAAGCTTAGAGGCATTCTGAAACCAGTACTGCCCTTTGCCTTTGGGCTGCCCATTTTAAAAGAGCCTTTTTTCTTTTCTTTTTTTTTTTTTAGTCCCAGTTACCACATGGCATGAAGACCTTTGGACTAAAATGACAATTTTTTCTGAATGCAAGAATTACAATTACAAAATTAGAAATACTTATCCATTCAGCTTTCCAATAAAGTAGTGAGAAATATTAGCCCATTTTGCCATTTCTTCCTACATACAGTTAATGAGAGTTTAATTTTATACTTGCCTCATTATATGTAACTTAAGATAGTTACGAGTCTTACTATTACATCACATAAAATTTAGTACCTGAATCATTAAACTGATATCCAAAACAATTGTAACAAAAGTACTTTTAACAGCGTTAAAACAGTCACCAAAATCACAAACACATGAAATCCAGTCTCAGCATCTTTGCTTTTTCAATACATCCGAATTACAAAAATAGCACAGGAATCAAATTACATCAGATAAATATACTTTTTAACCATTTAAAAAACTTTTCTAATTCTTAGTACCTCAAGGGGTAGTCCTACCAAACAGCCTATCGTCATCCTACCCATCAGCTTGATGAACTGTCTTGGTGCTGGCTTGTCCTCTTCCACCATGAAAGGACACTCCCTTTTGGCTGTCCCACCACGTGGATTCCCTCCAGGGCCTGTGCCACCACGTGGGCTGGCTAAGCTGCACCTTTGCCAGATCACCACTCACTCCTGTGGATAGGCATACAGGCCCATTTTTCTCCTTTCCTAGAAACCCTTTACATTAAAATTTCTGACATTTAACCTTAATTTCTTTTTTTAATTAATGAAGCATTTTCTTTAACTATAGTTCCTCTTTAAAACAATGCAATAATTTTTTAAAGCATTTGGTAACGCCCAAACTTAATGACCATTTGAATTTAAACTTAAACTCACGCAATTTTACATCATGCTAACAGTCTTGTACATGTTCACACTCACACATGCAGACACACACACACACATATTAAAAAAAGATCTTAAAGCGCTCAAAATAAACATCGGCCGTACATTTTCCAGTGGCAGGAGGTATTTTTGCCAATCTTACTCCTGCAACACCCAAATTTTAAGACAAGCTTTTAACAAATGATTTTAGCATTCTCCAGCCTCATTTTCCAGGGCTTGATAATTTTAGCAAAACATTTTAGCACACCAAATAATTTTCTGCTGAAGAAGGCTGGGTGGGGGTCACCCAGAGTTCTTTTTGCGGACACTCACACTCTGATTGTGAGCTGTTGCCTGTACATTTTTCAAATGAGCTAAACATAAATCCAAGGGGGTAGAGGGAATATGTCCTATTACGTCCGTCACAGTCAGGAGATATAAAAAACAGGGAAGAACAGTCTAGACCAGACAATTTTTTTCTGCAACATAATCTTTTTTAGTATGTAATTGGATTTACTATTACTTTCTTTTCTAATTTACCACCAGACATAGTCTCCTCAGTACTCACTCTCGTCCTAGGCCCTTCTGCTTTCGATTTCACTTTCTCTTTTACATCAAAGTCCAATTAACCACATCATTTAGACTTCTCAGAGCATTTTATATAACTCAAGGGGGCTCGTATAGCCTCTTTCAGCACAAATATAAAGCAGTGACTCTTAAGGATCACAACTGGAAACTGTAAGGTCCTCTCCCAGAGGAGAGGCTTGTGCAGATGCCCTCCACCTGATTGTCTCCACCGGTTACCTAGATAACCTGCATACCTGGAGGCAGCTGCCTTGCCCTTCCCTGAGGTCACAGCCTGGCCACACCTCCCCATCTCTGCCCTACATAAGCCATCCCCCTGGGGTGACTTGCTCTCTTGCTCACCTCCTGCACCTTGAACTTGGGAGCAGGACAGTAGAATAAACTTTTCTCTCCTGCCTGAAGACTGCGTGGTGTTCTCCTTTACCAACTACCTATCTTAAATATCTAACAGAAACATGTCCTCAAGGAGAAGCTGTAAGGTCTGGCTGTAAGTCTTATGGTATTGCGGCCTCAGAGAGAAATGTCAGATATATGAAGTTATTGAACTATAATTCATGCTAGAGACTCAAATTTATATTTTACTATGCTCTGGTGCTTTTCTTACATTTTATTTTATTTAAAATTATTTCCCCTGATGATGATCCCTTCAGCATTTCTGGAAACATTCAGTACTTTCCAGATGCATCTATGAAGCATGCAGAGACACCAACATTCACATGGTCACACCTGTGTTCACTTATGTTCACACATGGCTATGGGTGACCATCATCTCCAATGGCCATTCTGGTGTGACATTTCCCAGCACTGCCATTTTCTCATTCTCCATACTCTTTGTCCAGCTGAAGCCTTTAGGCCACATTGCTGCTGTTTTCTTGGAAAGCATGCAGGGGATCAGCGTGCCAGCTCCTGAGGGAGGATTCATTCAGTATAGACTCTGCTGTGTCTTTATTCTGAGAGCAATGTTTACTCCTCAAAAATTATTGCTTGCTGCAGTCTATTTCTCTCCCATTCAAGGACTAGACCTGTCAACATTTCCTTGAAAATACTGTGAAGATGAGCAAAAGTCCCTTTCCTACCTTTCCCACACTAAATTTATACCCCACAGCAACAGGCGGCCTGCAACTAGCGCTCCTGTCTAGTGCAGCAGAACCAGCTTCTCTGTAAGAGTTTCTGACACCTTCTGGATGTGGTTTCCACACTGTGCCTTGCACAATAATACACAGCCGTGTCCTCGACCTTCAGGCTGCTCATCTGCAGATATGCTGTGCTGACAGAGGCGTCCAGGGAGAAGACAGCCCGTCCTTTGAAGCCCTCAGCATATGTTGGATTTCCACTGTAAGTGTTGATCCATCCCATCCACTGCAGGCCACTTCCTGGCTCCTGCCTTATCCAGTGCATAGCATAGCTGGTAAAAGTGTATCCAGAAGCCTTGCAGGAGACCCTCACGACCTCTCCAGGCTTCTTTAGCTCAGATCCAGATTGCACCAGCTGCACCTGGGAGAAGGAACCTGTGGAGAAGATACAAGGAAGTTAGGGGCCCAGGAGCTGCCTCAGTGTCCTCTGCAGCCCTTGCCTCTGGGTCCTTACCTGTGGCAGCTGCCAGCAGGAAAAGGAGCCTCCATGTCCACTCCATGGTGTGGGGATTTGGACTGAGTGTCTGTGAGACAGCTGGGCAGGCCCTTGCTGTGTGTGTCAGAGGAGCCTCAGCTTTCTGCTCTGTGGTCCGTTGGAGATTTGCATATGGCTCTTCCCCTAAACTCCTGCTGTGCTAATCTAGTCCATGGATATCCTGATGCCTTCCACCCATGCTCCTGATCCCATCCCAGCAGAAATGCAAATGGCTTCTCTGGTGTGTATAAGTTCCAGGTATTCTCATGAGTTCCAGTGTGTCCTGCCTGATGCCAGCTGTATGAACCTGATGGTAGGACCCAGTCATCCCCAGAATCACTGCCACCCAGAACTCACAGCACACCTGGGCCCCCATTGATGGCTTTCCACAAGTCATGAGTGGAGGAGTGAGAGCATGAGAGTCAGAACAGATGAAGGTCATTCCATTCTTGAGAGAACTTACAATTTTCCCCTTGGCGAGTAATGTGCACTCTATATTTCAGATGAATCTGTGCTGTCAGTGTCAGGAAAAAATACCGAGAAGCATTGTAAGGTCCCTCAGTTTAGGCAGTAGCATTTTAATCCACTGTGGGTGTGGGTACTCTCCTCTGCCTCCTTCTTCTCTGTCACTTGTGTTTCTTTGTCATGAGAGCCACCATGTTGGAAGTGACACCATGCACAGTGAGCAGAGGCCAGCAGGAGGTGCTGGTGATAGGGAAGGAGGAAGCTGTCACCTTTTCAAAGACCAGGACTCCAAACGTGAGCTTCCCCTGAGCTCCTGGTAAAGGCCCTGTGTCCTCAGAATCATGTTGACCAAAAAGAAGAAGAAGAGTAAGTTGTGTGAATATATCATTACTATTTTTAGTACTAATTGAACAGAGAAGCTAATTTTACCAGACAATATGTCCACCCTGGAGCCATGCTTGGGATTCTGGTTATTAATGTTTGTTAATGAGTAGTTATCATACAAAGAGGTTTTGTCGTAATATTTTCACAGAATCCTATAGTCTGCCTTCATCATACTTACCTATTATCCTTCCTTGTTTGCCCCTTCCTCTCTTCCACCCCCTATTAATAGGTGGCACTATTCTATTTTTATTCATACATACTGTAACTTCCATCCCCGGAAGGCTCCATGTAGAAGCCCCCACCTCATTAAGTCTCCACCCAGTTACCTGGGTAACCTGCAGACCTGGAGGCAGTTACCTCCCCGTTCCCTGTGGTCACATCCTAATCCACCTGGCCACACCACTGCCCCTGCCCTAGATTAGGCAGGGCTGGGTGGGGGTGGGCCCTTCTTGCCCTTCTCTCCGGCCATGGATCATCTAGGCCACAGGCCAGCAGTTTGGTAATCTTTCTCCCCTGCCTGAATACCACGTGGCGTTCTCCTTTACCAGCTACCTACTTTGAAAAACGGAACCTAACACATATAATGTATTTTTCCTTTTTAGTTGACAGTCCTTGGGCTTTGCATCTGCATCTGGGGCTGTTCTTGAGCTTGAGCTTCAGTCGAGAGCTCTATCTCTTGAGAGACGGCTTCCTTTCTGACTTTTGGTGGTGAGTCAGATAAGATTCTCATTGCGTTTCCTTCTCCAGCTAGCTCTGGGCCGCAGTACTCGGATCTCAGCCTCCTGAATACCTAGGACTACAGGTGCGATCCACTGGCCCTTTCTGGTGAGTCTTAAAAGGACATACGTTTCAGTGACAGAGCAAGAGACCCCCGGGTCAGAAGAGCGCCTGCGCGGCTGCCCTCGTGGGAGGCGGAGGTCGGGGCGGAACCCCGGCCTGCACTGCTCTTTGGCTCTGACCTCGGTCCTGGGAACTCTGTGCCCCCAGGGAACCCCACGACCTTCCAACCCCACAGCAGCCTCCTCTTCTGCTCCCCCGGAGACACTCGGCTCTTAGGGAAGGGGAATGAAGGCTTTTAGGACCCCCGGCATGAACCGGGGCTGTTCTCTCAGCGGTCAGAGGCTCGCAGGGGACGCCACACGCACAGGTGTTTCCTAGAGCAGCGGTTACAGGCAGGGGAAGCCGAGGCCCCCCGAGGAGGCCCGCGGGTCCATGCCCTGAGCATGCGCAGACGCCCTGCCCTGCCCTGCCGCAGTGTGTCCGTGCGCCACCTGCTGGTGGTCAGCGGCCCTGCGGGTGTCTGACGCCCAGGGGCTCCCCATGGACAAGCACCCAGTGCCCCCCGCTGCCATGGAGCTCTGCGGTGTGGACAACTGGGCCCTGCCGTCTCTCCGAGATGCAAGTGTGGCTTTGGAAGTCTGGATTGCATTTTGTGACTTCAGTGTCTCCTGTCCAGTGCAGCCCCTTCCCGGGAGTCAGTGAAGCAAATGCCAGGGGCACCACTGGTTCTGATGGAGCGCCAGAGGCCCTGCAAGGAGAATGGAATCTTCTAGGCTTTCACAGACTCGATGCTGACTCTGCAGCCACACCCGGGACCGGACACCCACGGACAAGGAGAATCACGTCTGTGGGTCACCTGCAGTCACAGTCTCCCCCGAGGCACCCGTGTGGCCCTGGGCAGCTGCCAGCAGGCCCAGAGCACCCAGCAGACTCCCCTCCTAGACCTCACCTTGCCTTCCCAGGAGTTCTCGGTGTGTGACGGGACTGCGAGCGCCCACGGGGCGAGATGGACATTTTATCTTAGAGGTGGAAGGCACATTTACACGCGAGTCCTGTCGGTAGAGGAGCAGAGGCACCGAGCTTCGCCTCTCTCCCACAAGGCCTGCTGGGACTCGCTTCTCCTCAACTCCCATCGGGTGCAATTCTGGCGTGCAGCAGCCTTTCACCCTCAAAACACTGAATGGTTTATCACAATGCACCAGTTTTAAAGAAGCTGTATGTCTAAACAGATTCTTAAGAAAAAATACTACAGTGCATGATAATGTTCCCTTCATGTAATGTGAAAATAATAAGCATGCTTTTCCTATTTTGAATCCAACAATAAGAAGATTATTTTTACTTTCAGGAAATATTGTGGTTTACACCCTTGGGTGGGTGGATCACTTCACAGATAAAGGCTTGTTTGCTTTTCTGGGTAGGAGCAAGAGGAAAGGCATTCACAGCTGAAGTGAGCCAAACAATTGGAAACCTCTCCGCAGGTCCCATGCAGGTGCTCTAGGCTGTCAGGTGCGTGCAAGCCATTCCCAGCTTCTCCTCTGGGAAATATAATTAAGTTCATCCAAACATACGGATAGGCACTTCCATTGTATCTGGAGAGCTGTCTTCAATTCATAGTCTAGGTTCACATCGTTCCCCACTCTCCAGGAAAAGGAAGGAAGACTTTAGGCTATCTTAACTTGAGGCACTTGAAAATGTATATTTAATACAAACAAATATTTCAGCACTTGTCCAGTATGGAACTGGATGGTGGATGTAAAGTTTGCCATAGACGTTCTAAGAATAATGCCTTTCAGACGAATTGGGCAACATTCTTATTTGTCCCAAGAAGGAATCCATCTTGTCCTACACAAACTCAGTCACTATGGAGATAATGGGACTTCACATGACATGAAATCACAGAGACTCTCAAGTGCAACAAGTTTCCACGACCATCATTTTCACTCATATTCCTCAGACAAGCCCAGCACAGCACCATGACCCCAGATAGGGTCACAGGGACTGTGGGAGATGGTGGTACGTTGATGTGGGTCCATGTATTGTAAAACATTCAGGACAGGGGGAATGACAGGGGGACTGTGGGAGGTGGTCGTGCATAGATGTCAGCCTGTGAACTGTAACACATTTGTGACACACATAGGATGACGGGGACTGTGGGAAGTAGTGGTATACAGATGTCAGTCCAAGAACTGTAACATACTTACCAAGTCTGTGGCAGTTGGTGGTACATGGATGTAGGTCCATGAATCTTACACATTCGTGACACAGGTAAGGTTACCAGGACTGTTAGGGGATTGTGGGAAGTTGGGGTACATTCATGTAAGTCCATGTACTGTAACTCATGTATGATTCATCTATGATAAGGTCATGGGGACTGTGGCAGGTTGGGGTACATGGATGTTGGTCCATGAACCATACCATATTTATGACACTGGTAAGGTCAGTGTCTTGGTACATCAATGGTGGTCCAGGAACTGTAACTCCTTTATGACCCCAGACAAGGTCACGGGGACTGTGGGAGCTTGGGGTACATCCATGTAGGTCCATATACGCTAATACTTGTATGACCCCATAGCAGGCTCTTGGTACTTGGAAAAGCATTGCATGGGTAAGCATGGAATTCTTGTTGAATCTCTGACATAGCCTCTGGATGATGTCATGAACATCCACTGGTGTGTAAATCCTGCTAAATAAAAGTGACATGGACTTTGAGCTTATTTCACAAGAATTACACATAGACTCAATATGAGATGAATGTTCCATGTTCTTTCAGTGTAGGTTCTCTAATGGTAGAAATATTTCAAAGAGTGAGGATGGACCTGAATTGAAACAACAACAAAATCTACTTAAACTCATAGGGATGGAATTACACACTATTGAATTTTTGACTGGGTCATAGAAAATATAAGAGAGGCAGTTTGTGAACTGAACATCTCATGGGGGGAAAGGGAAAGGGGGAGGGGGGGGTATGAGGAGCAAGGTAACAAAGAGTACAAGAAATGTATCCAATGCCTAACGTATGAAGCTGTATCCTCTCTGTACACCAGTTTGATAATAAAAATTTGAAAAAAAAGAGAGGGAATTAAGGTGTTCCAAGAATCTAATGAAAATGTAAAGCAAACATGCTAGAACCTCTGGGATATGTCAAATGTAGTTTTAAGAGGAAAATTCTTAGCTATGAACATAAATCACCTCCAAACTGAAATATTTCAAATTTATGCCTTAAAGATTCAAGTCCTTGAGAAACAAGAGCAAGTTAAATTAGACCAATAGGGAGGATGAAATGTAAGGACTAGGGCAGAACTGAATGAATTAGCTACTGAACAATCTCCACACGAAACAGATCAGTAAAACAAAAACATTGCTTCTTTGAAAAGACAGGTAAAAATTGATTAGTCCTTAACCGTTATGACTAAATGGAGAAAGAAAGCAGCTCAAAAAATCAGAGGTTAAAATGGACAAGTCATGACAAACACAAAGAAAATCCAAAAGATTGAGGAAATATTTCCTGTCCTTTTCTCAAATAAACTAGAAAATTCTAATGGAAATGGATACATTCATAAATACCTTCAACCACCATACTTGAGCAAAAGGATATAAAAGATTTAATATCTCTATAACAAGCAATAAAATTGGGATGCTATTTAAGGACCTCTCAACAAAATGAAGCCCAGAATCTGAGGGAATGTGTGGATTTGGATTTCACATGTCGAGTTTACAAGATCTTGAAGACACCAGTATTCATCGAAATTTTCCATGAAAGAGAAAGGGAAGAGACACTACTGAATGTGTTCTATGAGGCTGGCATTACACTCATCCCCAAACTGGAGAGACTACAAAATATGAGAATTGTAGACCAATCTTTTTGATGAACATCAATACAAAAATCTTCAATAAAATACTTGCTAACAGAATTTGATAACTAATCAAAAGGATTGTAAACCGTGATTAAATGGGTTTCAGTCCAGATATACAAATCTGGATCAAGAAAGAAAATTAATAAATGGAATGTGCAGCATAAAAATAATCAAGAAAAAATACATGATCATTTTGATGCAGGAAAATCCCTCAACAAACTCCAGCCTCCTTTTATGCTAAAAGCACTGAAGACTCAGGATCAGCTGACTGGAAAACATGTTCACATGACTATTAGGTGGGAAATGTTTGCACTGACTGTATAGCTGGAAACTCCCGTTGCTCTCTGGATTTTCTGAGGGTGGTGACTGGGAGTGGAAGCCTTCCCATACACTCAGAGTGGACTCAGGTTTGCAGCCCCTTTGTTCTATTCATTATCTGCATTTTCTGTCAGGAGATCGGGGTAATCGTCCTTCTCCTCACATCCTTGAGGTGGCTGCCTTCCCCTCAGGGTTCCTGACACACTCAGGATGTGGGTGTGCACACTGTGCCTCGCACAGTAATACACGGCCGAGTCGTCAGCTGTCAGGCTGCTCAGCTCCATGAAGGCAGTGCTGGAGGAGGTGTCTGCAGTCAGGGAGGCCTTGCCCTCGAACTTTGGAGCATATTCGGTCCCACCATCTTCAGGGTCAATCTGTCCAATCCACTCAAGCCTCTGTCCTGACTTCTGCCTCACCCAGTGCATGTAGTCGCTGGTAAAGGTGTAACCAGAAGCCCTGCAGGACAACTTGGCCGAGTCTCCAGGCCTCCTCACTTCAGCCCCAGGCTGCTCCAGCTGCACCTGGGAGTGGACACCTGGGGACAAGATGGACTGCATGAATTCTCCAGTTAGGGTCTGGACCCTCCGAACCTGGTCCTGGGCAGCCACGTACCTGTAGCTGCTGCCACCAAGATGAGGAAGCTCCAGTTCAGTCAGGTTCATGGTGGGCGCTGTATGCCGGGTGTGCGTGTTCAGGAGAGGAGATTGTAGGCTTCTCTGGGAAGAGCCCTGTTTATATTGACCCCAGCAGACACTGCTTATTTTCATATTCATGAAGCAGGGTACTTGTTAGCTCAAGACTTGAACCAGCTTGAGAGGGGAGAGGGAGGTGAGGCTCTGATACGCAGGCCTGTGTGTGACCAAACTGAAGATGGGAATCCAGGGGAACTGTTTGTTGATGAACTCAGGCTTTCTACAGCCTCTCTCAGGAATTTGTGCTTAAATATGGTTGAACCTCATTCACATTTCACAAAACAGGACTTTGTACCTTATTCAGAGACTCTGTGTTTTTGCACAGGGCTCAAGTTTTCCCATTGATTCTGGTTGATCTGCTCAATATACCTACTACAGTCTGAGCACCACCCTCTGCCTCGCACTCAGCCCAGGCCTCTGACAAAGGTCCAGGCTTTGCAGCTGAGCTGGGTGGGTCCTGAACCCCTGGAGTCCAGGCTGCCCTGCAGGGAAGCCCCTGTGTCTGCTTACAGGGCATTTCCTCAGAATCCCCAACCCAATTGCAGTGGCTTTACCCTGCCCATAGCCAGCTCCTTCAGAGAGGCCGCAGCTACTCACTGCATCTCTGGGAGCAGCGATTTGCTCTCACTAACCAAACTGTTGTGCAGGGAGACACCAAACAAAGAATGTCTTCACAAGGGAGCCTCCCCTTGAGTCTGCCAGGGCTTCCAGAGAAGCTGGTAGAGCAGAGGAGGTGGTGAGGGACACTCTTGTCTCCTTTAGGCTCCTCAGGATGAGGATCACAGCAGACAGCTGTGTGTACATGCAGCTGTGGCTCAAGCCTGCTCACCTCCACCTTTCATGAACTGTGGATAGATGCAGGGTGAGGCCGCTGATTTCTCCTCATCCTGCATCTGTACTTTACAGGGCCCCTCACTTGCCCTCCCTGAACGGTGACTTGTTTGGTCAGATGAACAGAGGTAAATGTGATGCACACAGGGATCTGGGCAGGGCCTGCACTGGGTGTTCTGTTCTTACAGGACCTAGGAACCCTGTGGGTTCCATGCAGGATTAGGCCTTCCTGCTTTGCCTCTCAATGCAACAGGCCTCTGCTGCTTGTACCAAGGCCTGAAGTATGGAAGGTTCTGAGGAACCCACAAACTAGCCAGGTGATGGTTTCACAGGGCTGAGCTGAAACAGGTTCAGATGTGAGTTCCTTCACAGGGTTCCCAGGTGATGGATTGAGCACAGGTTCTTCACAGAATCTGGGGATCAGTGTATTGGTTGTGGCTCAGTCCAGGCTGCTTATGGAAGGTTCTCCTTGGGGAAGGAAGCTGTACTTCACATGTGCAGGTGGCTCCGCTGCAGGACTGACTTATTTTCAGTTCTCCAGACTCCACCACAGAAAACGTTCAGGAAATCAGTTAGAGTCCAGGACACAGGTCAGCATCCCCATGAGAAAGACTGAGACTGCCCTCTGCAGCTGGGCTTCAAGTCAGCTGAATAGAACCTGGGCACAAGAGCAAGGCCAGCATCCTCCACTCTGCTAGAGTCCTTGCTATTCAATCCCCTGCACCCCCTCCCTCAGGAGAGTGAATGTGGTCCCACATGAAGGACAGCAGAGGGAATATGGAAGCCTCCCTTTCCAGCCCAGTGATCACTGTGTGTGTGTGTGTGTGTGTGTGTGTGTGTGTTGACATGTATAAATATATATATTCCCTTCTATCCCAGTGATAAAAGTGTGTGTGCATTGTGAATTTGAATATATATATGCACAGTCACAAACAACATTAATACAAGCTTCTGCTTTATAATTAGATGCAATTATATAAATAATAAACTTTAGATTAGTATATACACGTATATGTACACGCATACATATATGCACCAATATACACACATAATATGGACATGCATTCGTGTATACATAAACTAATCTGTATAAATATATGCACATTTGTGTGTATATACATGTATATCACAGTACTGACTGAAATCTGCTATTTTTCATTGATCATTTTCCAATTTGAATATTCTACCATTTTGAGGCACTGTCTTTGTGTTATAATGTCACTTAGAGAAGAGTTAAATGACTGGTAGAAAATCTTTCTTGAATTCTAAGTGTCCTGAGTGAGTAATGTTTCATGTTTGGGTTTGTACCGTGTTACTAGGAAGGAATTTTTGTTCACTGTTAGGAAAATGGAGGAGAATGGAAAAGGAATAGGCCAGACTGCATCATCAACAGGTGAGGACTGTTTCTTGCCAGAGAGAGGCACAGACCTTCCCACAGGTTTGGAGTTTGTGGGAGGGGGTGAATTTGGGATCAGGCTTATAGGAGGTCTGAGCAAGGAGGCAGAGGTTAATGAAAAAGCTTCTAGGTCTAAGTAGTTTGGGGCTTTTCCACTGGGCCCTCAAAGGACTGTTTACAGCTGGGCTTAGGTGAATTACCCTGCCTGCATCTCAAAGCAGGTCAGTGTATACCTGGGATTATGGCAGGCGCCTGTGTGGACCTGGGACAATAGGGTCGGGTCAATCCTTCATATATGACACCCCAGTTTGTTCACATAGACTCAGGGCCTCACAACATGTATGCTTGTCAAGCAGGAGCTCTGTAGCACTGAGCCATGAGTCAAGCTCTGTTTGTACTGGTTGTTTTGCGATGGGTTTTGGACTTTTCCCAGGCACGCATCTGTACTGTGGTCATCTTATCTGAATCTTCCCACCATAGCTGGTGACAGGTGTCATAGAGACCCCACGCTCTGCTTCTTCCTCTGAGAAGGAGTCTCACGAACTTTCTGCCTGAGCTGGCCTGGACGGCAGAGCTCCCAAACTTAGCATCCCATTATCCCAACCTTAACTCTGGTTGAGAAGACATCTTGTGAGTTACGTTTGGCTGGGCAGGTCTGCAACTATGATCCTTGCAATCTCTGCCTCAAGAGTAGCTATTGTTATAGATGTAAGCTACTGGCACAGGGCCCTAGCATTTGAAAGTATCAGTTCATGCTTTTCCTGTAGAAATCTGAGATTTTGTAAAAAACAACAACAACAAAAAAAAAAACAAGCTGTGGGGGCTGGGGATATGGCCTAGTGGCAAGAGTGCTTGCCTCCTATACATGAGGCTCTGGGTTCAATTCCCCAGCACCACATATACAGAAAACGGCCAGAAGTGGCACTGTGGCTCAAGTGGCAGAGTGCTGGCCTTGAGCAAAAAAAAAAACAAAAAACAAGCTGTGTCCCCAGACCCAGTATGGGAGAAAATGTTGAACTTGAAACTTTGCAGAGCTGGAGGTACACTCCTAGTGAAAGAAAGCCCGGAACAGAGGGGACCCGTGATTAGCTTTCAGGTTCACTCAGCTGCATTCTCAGAGGTCTTAATTCTTTTCACTATTAGAATGAGTTCGATTTATAAATCATTTTTTACTGCCTTGGTGCAAAGCCTCTCGTGAGACTTGGCAATGAAGTTTCACACAGGATGATTTTCAAGGCAACATTCCTACTTGGAACCCAGGAATTCTTCTTGCTTTAAAATTGTGTTGTTTTAAAGATCCACCAGATAACTCCTGCTCTGACAGCCCAGCTTCTGGATCCTGTGATTGTTCCAAAACTTGGATTTCATTTTGCTTAGCATCATCTTATATGTTCACATGTACATAGCTATTGAGCTATTGTGGTCTTCTAGTAGGCCTATCCTAGACATGTACTAATTTTTACCAATGAGGGAAACCATAGAGTCTATGCTTCTTTGGGTCTGGCTTAGTATGCTTCTTTGGGTCTTCACTTAGTATCATTTTTTTCCAAGTCTTTCCATTTCCTTATGAATGGGGCAATGTCATTCTTTCTGATAGAAGCATAGAATTCCATTGTGTATATGTACCACATTTTCTTGATCCATTCATCTACTGAGTGGGTATCTGGGCTGGTAACTTTAGTGTGATCTTGCTTGTAATCCTTTGGATAAATGCCCAAATCGGTATTGATGGGTCATAGGAGAGCTCTATGTTTAGCCCTTTGAAGAACCTCCACACTGCTTTCCAGAGTGGTGGAAAAAATTTACACTCCTGCCTACAGTGTAGTAGGGCTCCCTTTTGGCCACATCCTGAATACCTAGGATCACATGTAAGAGCCATGAACACCTGTCTACAGTGTTCTAAAATATGAAAACCTGATGTGCATTCTTGACTAATATTCAGCATCGATATTTTAGCACTTGGTAGGCAATGAAAAAGATTCTGCGTATTTGTGATTTTAATAATTACATCAAATCAGCTAGACACACAGGAGATGACTCAAGCCACACCTTCCAAATAGTCCTGTGTCTTGGGGAATGGAGTCAGCTCACATCCAGAAGAAGTCAGTGCTGCCCTCTGCACAGACTGTGTTCCAGTCATCGAGACAAGACACACAGAGCTGACTGCTAGGTTTCAACGTCTGTGCAGAGCCTGCCTGGTGTCTTCACTCTGTCTCTATGGCAACAGCAGCTATTGTAGACCCATGCACAGGTGCCAGGGTCCACACACCAACTAGTTCTGAATGGGAAGTAGTCAAATGCCCATTGGACGCAGTATGTATGTGTGTGTGTGTGAGTGAGTCTGCACGCATATGTGTGTGTGCACGCATGTGTGTGTGTAATTGTTTCAAGCCACATTACTGATCTATAGCTTCAATATATAAAATTACTGTGAAGAGGCACATCTTCATGAATGTTGACTAGTTGTATCAGATTCTCACTCTCGGCTTTACTGGTATCGGATGATCCTGTGCTGAGGTCCTGTAATGACGTAGGAAGATGGCAACAGTGATGGCCTCTTTAATCTAGATCCAGGAAGAAAACCCATTCTGCACAGTGACAGTGAGAATATCAACACAGTGTCAGATGTCCCCCGAAGAGGAAAGGACTGGGGTGTATGACCCCAACGTCAACAGAGCATACACAGGCCAGTCCACAAGACGGTGCTGAGTGAACTAAGACTAGAAGAGAGGACAGGGAGTGGAGGTTGGAGAGATGCATCCATTCCATCACATGCGTATAAGTGTGATATTCTATGTCATTATATGGGAAGCATAATTGAAAACTCAGCCATCATTATTATGATGAAAGAACCTATTCTGAGAGGGGAAAGGGCAGCCAACCTTGACTTAAGAAGAGAAAAGCAATGTGATGCAAAGGCAGGAATGATCTCTGGAATCACTGCTCATGGAGGGGATGGGGGTAATGACCCAAACTTCAGAGAGTGAGGTTCCCACACTGCCCAGCACCCTGGCCTGGGAGGCCCTCTGCTTTCCGTGTCTCCAGCTCCCCCTGCTGGAGCTGAGCACCCCAGAGTTTGGGTCTGTATCTCACTGAATTTCACTCCCAGTCACCCATGGCTGTGTCCTCCTCTTCCAGGCTGCTCAGTAACAAAAATACCTGGGTCATGCAGGTGGCCCTGCTGATGCTGCAAGCTTTTAAGACCTGGATTGTGCTCTGTGCTTCCTCTACTCCAGATAGCACCAAACCACTCAAGACCCCTTCCTGGAGGTTGAGGCACCCAGTTTACACCACAGCTGGTTATAGAGACTGAGACAGGGGGCTGGGAATATGGCCTAGTGGTAGAGTGCTTGACTCGCATACATGAAGCCCTGGGTTCAATTACTCAGCACCACATATACAGAAAAACCCAGACGTGGCGCTGTGGCTCAAGTGGTAGAGTGGCAGCCCTGAGCAAAAAGAAGCCAGGGACAGTGCTCAGGCCCTGAGTCCAAGCCACAGGACTGGCAAACAAACAAACAAACAAACCACAAAGTTAGAGACTGAGACAGAGCAGGTGATCAACTGAGTCTGTGAGGACTTCATCCAGCCAGGTCCTGATTCCTGCAGCTGCCCCTGTGACAGGACTCCTGTGGACAAGGAAAGTGGTCATCAGACACATCACAAACCCATGTGCATGCCTGTCTTCATGCACAGCTGGGAACTGCACCTGGCAGAGGAGCAGCGCCAAGATTCTGTAGTCTGTGATGATCCTGCACAAGGGAGACCAGGACTCCTCATCCGTGTGGGCTTCATCCTGAGGCTTGCATCTGCAGTGCCTGTGGAGGGTGGGGCCCTGAAGAGAGAAGTGGAGCAGGTTTGGCCCCTAGTTCATTATTCTTCTTGGTGGCACAATCTTCATGAGGTGGGGCCCAGCAGAAGCAAGGAATGAACTGCTCGTGTGACCTTTCATGGGTTACTGAGGTCCAGCCAGTTCCTGAGATTCATCCATACTCCTCTCCTCTTATTCCTGTGAAAAAGAGTTAGCTTCTTTGAAATGGCCTTCATCATCTTAGCAATGATATCTCCTTTACCGGAAGGTGACAAGTGCCGTTTTCTGGACCAACTGTATCTTTTACAAGTCTTCCCATTCGTTTCATTGCTCAATTTCTCACTGTAAATCTAGCTAAAAGTAGCGGTAAATACTCAGCCCAGTTCTTGAGTGGTGTGTTTCCTCAGGCCAGATAAACTAGTCCATCGTCTTTCAATTCAGCCTCACACAGCATCTAAGTGCACTGGCAACACAGAGACAGGTTCTTTCTCACAATGGAGCAGTGGTGACCTCCAGACCAATTCCCCGTGGAATCACCACTGCTATGAGAACCCTTCATCATAGTCTTACTCCCCACCTTCCTATCAATGTCATGGTCTTCTAAAACTGTGGAGGAGTCACCACTAACCTCTGCTCACACATCTAAAAGTTCCCCTGATCTACTTCTCAAAACTTAGAACCCAGTCACGAGGTAAAGCCCCAGTCCCAGTCCCAGTTTTCCCATGTTTGTTATCTTTCTACCTTGTCACAGTGACCTTTAAGAGCTCCTTATCTCAAGCAAGTTCTGCCCTCATGGATTCTAGTGAAGGAAATTTGGACTCCATTCTCATAATATTTATGAAAACTGAACTTGAAATATATGAGTGACTTAGATACAAAAGTTGAATTAATAAAACTAATAGAGCAAAACACAGTGGAAGTGATCTTGATAGTATTTGAGGCAAGAAATTCAGTTCCAGAACTCCAAAGGTGCAAGGAAGAAAGCCAGATTACACAAATGAGAGTGCATCAACTCACAAATTGCATAGCCAAGATGAGAAGGAATGAAGTGAAGAGACACCACACAGATTCAGAGACAGCATTTACAAATCATGAGTCTGGTTAGGAGGATTTATCCAGATATAGAAGGAACTCAACTCAATCTAAAGAAAACAAAATAAAAATGGCCAGAAAACATCAATAGCTATTTCCCAAAGAATACAGGTGGCCAAATGATATATGGACAATGCTTGAGCTCTTTATCACTGGTATAAATTAAACCAAGAACAAGAAGCCAAGTGCAGTGGTCCGTGTCTGTAATCTTAGATAGATACTCATGAAGCTTAAGTCTGGAGGATTAAAGTTTATGATAAGCCCAGGCATAAAATTTTGCTAGACTCCACCTCCATAATAACCAGGAAATCACAAAACTGGAGGTGTGTCTCTAGATTTTTGGTGCCAACTCAGCACAAGCAAGGTAACAAAATTTAAAATCTAGTCTAACAACAAAACTTAAAAAAAAGACCAATTAGAATAGCTATTATAGCAAAAACAAGAGATGACAAGTGATGGTGAGGATGTGCAGAAGGGTAACTCGTATTCGCTGTTGGACAGAGTAGAAATAAGAACAGTCATCGTGGAATCCTGTATGAAGAATCCTGAAGAAAAAGAAATTAAAGTAATCAGAAATGCCACCGACACCAGTGGAGTCGAGGTAGTTATAACCAAAGTGCTCATGTAGGAAGACACGTATAAGGTGGCGTGGTTCATTCATACCATGGAATATTTAGATGACCTTGAATATAAAGAAATGATGCTCTTTGCAACACATGGATGACACTCAGGACATTAGCTACATGGGACAACACAGAGCCGGTAAAGGTCTGCATTGTTTACTTACATGTGGAATGTGGAAAAGTGTGCATTCTAGAGGTAGAGAGTAGACTAGGTGTATATAAAGACTATGGGGAAAACGAGAGATGTTAATTTAAAAAGAGTGCTGACTCTTATTTTCACAGGATGACCTGCTATACAGAAAACTGGCCACAGTTAGAAATGATGTAGTTCAGATGGAAAATTTGTTTAATCAGTAGATATTTAATGATCAAAATGAAATAGTAATAAAGGAATTGAGATAGACTTGGTACTAACTAGCTTGATGCATTCATCCCTAAAGGTGTACATAAATGATTGATTTCATGATATACTAACACTGTATTAATTGCCATTTAACTTATATGAAATATTAAATGTGAAATACTGACCATATTCTGAAGAGAAAATTCAATGTGGACCTGGATTGCACCTGTTTGTGACTGAACTTCAAGATAATAAATCAACACAGTCATGTTAGTTATGTTAACATATTCGTGAAGCTTTGAGATCGTTGCCATACTAGAAGAAATAAGAGTTTTCCAGAAGATCCTGCAAGAGCAACTGGTTCCTGAATACTGCCCTATTCCTGTACATCTCTTTCACTGTGGTGCATCTCCATAGTGTGATAGCCCTTTCCTGTCATAATGGTCTGAGGTAGGCAGCTCCCCAGCCGACTTGTGTATTACTAAGCAGGACAAAGTATCAAGCATCACACTGGGTATAGAAGATATGTTTCATGCACCAACCTTGATCTACACTCCCTAGCATGGAGAATTCAGGCAGTGACCACCGATTCCCTATTTTTCCAGAGAGGATGACCAGTTCTGCTTTTAACTTGTCAATGCTTGTCTTACAATGTTAAGTACCCCATCCTCTCATCTCTGCAGGGTTACATGAGCTTCTGGCACAGTGAGAGGAGTTCAATAGAGCTCCCTGCACACTAAGAAGAGTTCCACAGAGCTGGGATGAGAATCTCTGTAGAATTTGTACCAGTGAAATATCTATGTTAGCTCATTATTTACCTATATATATAATATATTGTATATTGTGTAAATAATATATACACATGAATACACACAACTCTCTATATGTGTCTATATATAATTGAACCTTGTAAGAGGATGATTCATATAGGTTATATAACTTATTAGCTTTAGTTTATATTCATTAGTTTTATTTTGGCAATTGCCTCACAAAGTTTATATGTTTACTGAAACATTGTTCTGTAATCCTAAACACAGAATATTTTAACTTTAAGTTTATTTTATTAAGGTAAAATTTAAGCCAGCATTAGAACTACAGAAACTTGTAGGAGAGCATCTCTACAAACCTCCAAGTAAATCAAACATTTCTATGAAGCAGTGGCCATGGCTGCCTCTCTTGCCTCTGTCAACATCATGCTCAGTGCAGCTCCAGCATCCTGGACCCTACAGTCAAAACTCATCCAATCTGCAGGGTCTTCAGAAGACAGAAGAGCCTCACACATCGTTCCTAAAGAGTTTCCTGCTAGAAATGAGAACTGCATCTTCTCTTCAAATAGCCAGGAGAGTCATCAAGAATGGAAAAGTCTCCATGGGTTGAGCATTTGCTTCATTTACCAGAGAATCCTTGACAATACAATGATGAATCTGGCATGGAGTGAGAGAGAAGACCTGTTGAGTCAAATGTGATGAACATGAAAATGTGTGCATGGCAGGAAACACTTACTAATGAGATGAGGATGGAAGTAAGTAGGAATTCTAACTTTTAGAAAAGGGAGGAGAGGGTGGCAGAGAACCATCAGTAGTGAGAGAAGAGAGGACCTGGGGCTCTGGGACAGAGGGTCACCTGGGTAACGACCTTCGTGTACCAGGACTCATTTTCAGGGTGATTCACCATGATGCATCCTCAAGGACATGGCTCACAGTCACCTGGCCACTCTCCACAGACTTGACAGCACAAAGATGTGGCCCATCTTCCCGCTGGGTGACTCCATGGCAGTCTGTGCAGAGCAAGGTCAGCTCTCACTCCACATCACATTCTGTCCTGTCAATCTTACCCACAAGTCCATAATGTCCATTTTCATTTCCTAACCCATCCTTGCAGAGGGCAACTGGAGGTTGTGGACAATGGAGCCCATGCAGTCCCATCAAATTTCTCCAGATGATGAGCCACACTTGATCCTCAGGAAGATGTGTCAGGTAGTGTGCTTTAGTCCACAGGGACACAAGCAGCATTTTCTGGTTGAAAACACAGGAAAGGGAGGTGTGAACATTAGTATTATCCAGCAAGAAGATAAATCTGCTGCTGCTGGTACACAGGTGGATCAGGCCTGAGTCCGAGGTCCTGGTCCCTGTGGAAGAGGAGGGTGGCCTGGGACCTGTCAGGTTCTATGCATCCCTGAGTCTGGTCTCCCCTGCTACTTCTCACAGCACGAATCCCAAAGCCTGTCCTCATCAGGGAAACCCTCTGAGTCTCTGTCCTGAACGTGCTGGGAGAGAACCCACTGAAGAACCCTGAGCTCTTTCAGGTCCTGATTGTGGTGACTGTGGCAGAGTCATTTCTGCCCTGAAGGTGACCCTGTGCTTTACTCCTATGGTAAGGTATCTTATCTTTCTTTTCAAAGAAGGCAAGCCCAGCCTTTTGCATTCAGTGGCATCCTGGGTCAGCAGAGACACAAGTCTAGAGGCTCCTGGGAACACTATGAGATGGGGAGGGAGCCAGGCACCAGGAGACATCTCCTCCCTCTGCCCTGCAGCTGACCCAGGGCCCAGCGCCCCCTGCTGGCCCAGAGTCCCTGCTTAGAGTTTGTGTCTGGGCTCACACTGAGCTCCTTGCACTGTGTCTCTTGCACAGTAATACACAGCGGTGTCCTCGGTTCTCAGGCTGTTCATTTGCAGATTCAGCATGTTTTTATTGTTGTCTCTGGAGATGGTGAATCTTCCCTTCACAGACTCTGTGTAGTATGTGCTACCACCGTTTGGATTAATTCGTGCAATCCACTCCAGGCCTTTCCCTGGAGCTTGTCGGATCCAGTCCATCCAGTAATCACTGAAGGTGAATCCAGAGGCTGCACAGGAGAGTCTCAGGGACCCTCCAGGCTGCACCAAGCCTCCCCCAGACTCCACCAGCTGCACCTCACACTGGACACCTGCAAACACAAGGAATCCTGGTCAGGAATGGCCACATGCTCTTCCTCCCACTCGTGTCTATTTTCACACAGTATCTTTTGTTCCCCGTTAATTACCTTTTAAAAGAGCAACAAGGAAAACCCAGTGCAGTCCCAGCTCCATGGTGAATGGCCTGTGTTCAGCCTGATCACTGAATGGGTTCACCTGGAATCCAGGGCTGACGCCTCTCTCAGACCTTCAGGCTCAGGGCTGGCTGGTTTTACTGAGTAGAACAAGGCCCTATTTGCATGTCTTCTACTATATAGTAAAACCTGGGCTGGAAGTTTCAGCATGGGTAGTGCCAAGAGCAGATGTGAGAGTCCTGAGGGACATTGCTGCAAAGATGATCTCCCAGAAAATATATATCTAATTGCATCCATGTGCCTTGTTATACGGTGTCATACTACTTTGATCTATATATTACAACTACCTCCCTTCTGTAGATGTGAATGTGTAAGAAGATTCCCACACATTAGCATGACCTGGATAGAAGATTTCATGTTTTATCATTTATTACTCTATCACAGTGCCCTTAGTTTCATATCTTGTGCAGAGTGAACCTGGCTGTTGCTGTGTCCAGGACCCCCTTCCTCTAATGGGAGCAGGTGAGGTGTGACGCACTGCAGTGTTTGCTGAGAGAAGACATAGAGAATCCAGGTTCACGCCGACACATGCTGACACGTCTGCATTTCTCATGTCATTATCTACATGCCTGTCACTTCCTCTAATCAGCTCTACTGCTCATTGCTAACAAGGAGGATAAATACTTAACTGAGGACAAATACTTAAGTTGTACCTCACAGTTACAAAGTGTGCATTTGGTGTGCATTAATATATGGAAAATTACACAATGTCTGTACAAGTCTTTGCCCAATTCATCAGTGGATTTTCCAACAGGTGAGTGTTGGGGATTCCTCTCACATTCTGGATGCACAAATGTAGTTGGGTATGTGATTTGCCAATATTTCTTCTGTTTGAAAGCTGGTCACTTACTTATTTGATTGTCACTTGAGCAGAAAATAAAATGTCAAAATTTGTTGAGTTCCAACTTACATTTTTAATTGATCCTGATACAAGATCGAAATTATTGGTTGACTATTCCATGTGCTCCAAGGTCCACATAGAAGTCACCATTTTCCTGTGCCTTCACAGAAGACCTGATCTGTCACTGGTGTATATGAGTGTAGACGCAGGGTAGACACAGAGAGGAAACACAGAGAGGAGAACTGGTAGAGGAGGAGCAGAGGCAGGGTGGACACAGAGGAGCACAGCTGGAAGTAACCCTCTGCTCCAGTTCCTGGGTCTGAGCCTGAGCCCTGTATGTCCTGATTGCCCCCTGCAGGCCAGAATACATTTGCAGGCAGGTTTGTGTCTGGGCTGGCACTGAAGTCCATTCACTGTGTCTTGCACAGTAATACACGGCTGTGTCCTCTGCTTTCAGGCTGCTCATTTGCAGGTACAGCATGTTCTTGGAGTTGTCTCTGGAGATGGTGAAGCAGCCCTTCACAGACTCTGAATATTTTTGTTGACTTCCATCCGACCATATAACTGCCACCCACTCCAGCCCCTTCCCTGGGGCCTGGCGGATCCAGTGCATGTCATAGCTACTGAAGGTGAATCCGGAGGCTGCACAGGAGAGTCTCAGGGACCCCCCAGGCTGCACCAGGCCTCCCCCAGACCCTACCAGCTGCACCTCACACTGGACACCTGTGAACACAGAGAATCCTGTCAGGAAATGTCACACATATCCACTGTTCCGCCCACTCAGCTCCACTCACACACTCATTATCTGTTCCTCCTCATAAATTACCTTTTAGAAAAGCAACAAGGAAAACCCAGCACAGCCCCAGCTCCATGGTGAGTGGTCTGTTTTCAGTCAGTGGATGGGATCCAGCTCACAGAGCTTCAGGGTAGGGATGGTCTGGTTTTCATGAGCAGAGGGACGTCCTATTTGCATGTCATTGGCTATAAAGCAAGCTGTGGGGTGGAAGTCTTCTGAGTGAATGAAGCAAAGCTGCCATACTTGGCCTGAAACTATTGCTATTTGCACAGAAGTCTACATAAATGTACAGATAAGAAAACCAAATATTCAGAATTGCTCTGTATTAGTTGTTTTACCCCCTCTGCATTCTAGTTGTGTTCAGGTATGAGGTGAGAGAACACATGTTCTCAGCAGTGAGATGTTGGAAATATTTAAGAGGTTGATCCCTCCTTCCCAAGCCCAATCCTTTCTCTGCGTTGTGTTTCCACAATCTTCATTCCTCATCCAATCAGGTTTTGGATTTGCTTCCTCAGGGCTGCTTTCAGCTAGCTCCCCCTTTCTCCCTCTGTTCCCTCTTTATAACATCTTTTTATTGTTAGTAAACATGATATACAGAGGGGTCACCGTTATTTGTCAGTAAAGTCTTCCTTCCTTCATTCTTTCCTGTCTGTCTGCCTTTCTTTTCTTACTTCCTTCTTCCCACTTCCTTTGTTTCTTTGTTTCCTTTGTTTCATTCTTTCTTTCTTTCTTTCTTTTTCCTTTCCTTCTCTTTCTCTTTGTGTCTTTCTTTTCTTCTTTTTTTCTTTCTTTCCTTCTTTCCCTTTTCCTTATCTCTTTTTCTTTCCTCCCCTCTTCCTTTCTTCCTCACTTCCTTCTTCCCTGCCTCCATTTCTTTATTGCCTTTCTTCTTCCTTCCTTCTTTCCTCTCTCTCTTTCTTCTTTCTTTTCTTTCTTCCTTCTTTCCTCCCTCCTTCTTTTTTCCCTCCCTCCATGCCTCCCTCCCTCCATTCTTCTCTCTTTCCTTTTTTGTTTCTTTCTCTCTTTTGGCAGTCATAGGACTTGACCACAGCCTGGGCACTCTCCCTGAGCTTTTGTGCTCAAGTCTAGCACTCTACCACTTTGAGTCACAGCTCCATTTCCAGTTTTCTGGTGGCTAATTGAAGATAAGAGTCTCAAGAACTTCCTGCCTGAGATAGCTTCAAACTTAGGTCCTCATATCTCAGCCTCTTGGGCAGCTAGGATTATAGACATGAGACATCAGCTCCTGGCCAAAAGTACATCTCTTTTTGGACAGTGTTACCCCGTCCCTTGATCTCTCTGTTTTTCTCTCCTATCCCTATTCTCTGTTCCCTGTCATGAAATGTGATTACTTGGTAACCCTAGAGTTTGCTCCCCTATAACTTTTTGCTGCTGCACTAAGGTGCAACGGTGCTAGAACCAACAGGGAAGGGGCTCCATGTGAACAGGTGCATGAGTTTCAGTTTCTGCACATGTGTCTGTATGTATCTGACATGAGTAGTTCATAGATAAATAACCAGTCATCCTAAGGAGACAGCCTGTTCCTCTGACCTCTCACTCCTCTGTCTATGACAAGGTAGATTTGGGATGTGATCAGAGGTATAAGTGGTAGACAGCAAGAGTGTGGGGATTTCCTTCACAACAACAGATAAAACAATATGAATTGGATAGTTTTACAGAAAGAAAAGGATATTGTAATATTTATAAGCAGAAAATTCTGGACTCTTTGATTTTATGGAACATACTCACTTTCAAGCAAAAGCAGCTTCATCTGCATGCATCTTATCTGACTTTCAAACTGTACCATGTCAAGAAACAAATATTCTATCAAGTTGTGCTACCATCAAAATAACCTATGCTTTTTCTTCTTCAAATATCCTAGCTTTAGCATAAATCTCACTGAGAAAGTCTGAAAAGTTCACCACTCTTTTCAAAAGCCAGGTCTTTTCATGAGCGTGTACTTTTCTTTAATACAATTTCCTTCCAGGTGGTGGCTCATGTCTATAATCCTAACTACTCAGGATTCTGAGATCCCAGAATTGGAATTTGAAACCACACCAGGCAGAAAATCCTGTGAGACTCTTATCTCCAATATACTACTCAATATAGTACTGTCTCTGTGCCTAATGTGGTAGAGTGCTAGCCTTGAGAGCAAAGAGACTCAGGAACAGTGCCTAAAACCGATGAACTGGTTAAAAAACTTCTTCCAATTCCTTATTTAGTCCATCTCTGAATTCTTTCTGACAGAGACAAAAACCTGGAAACAATGGGTAGATATCCCCCTCTTTCTTTCTCTCTAAGTTTCTCCAGCAGCTACCTGCTTTCCTGTCTTCACTTTTTTTGGTGGGGTTTGACTTTCTGTCCTGTCTTAATATATGAATATTACTATTATTTAATTGTGTTGAGAGGGGAACACCAAATGTAACACCAAATGCTCTTACAAAAGGGAGATTCCAGCCCTCTTTCTGTCATGTAGTGATGTCACAGGAAACATTTACTAGAGGCGGCTTCTTGACCTTCTGCCTTCATTCTGGAGAAGCACGAGTCAGCATGCTGTTGCTTGTTATATAACAAGCTGTTGCTCATTCTGGGTGCAGATGAAGTACGTGAGCTAAAACTGAATGTGATAGATGATTATGTTTTTATTTTTGGTCCAGGCCAACCTGGGTGCTGTCTCTGAGCTTTTGTGCTCAAGGCTCGGCTCTCCCACTTGAGTCACACTTCTTTCCTAGCACTTTGGTAGTTAATTAGAGATTAGAGTCTTATGGACTTTCCTGCCCAGGCTAGCTTAGAACTGTGATCCTCAGATGTTATCCCCCTGAGGTATGAAGATTACAAGCATTATGGACAGGTACCCAGCTAGGAGACTACATTTTAAAGGATCTAACATGTGTTTGCTGAACATTTAATGTAAAGGCTACAGAACACATCTTGTCAACACTGGGCCCGTCCTCCATGATTGATCCTACAGCAGCCTCAGGACAAGCCTCAGAAATTCAGAAGGCTGAAATGATATCACCTCTCCATCAGCATGGTCCGTGTGAGGTGGTGCTCTGTGAATTAGCTTGGTGTAGATGATGGTTTCACAGAACTATACACAAGGAAACATGGTGCTACACAAAAGTGGAAGGACAAAGGGTGAACAAATGCAGCAGTGTTACTCACTAAACACTATGTTGACAATGACACATACAACTTATGAGTGGGGATGAAAGGGAGAAACTGGAGGGAGCTAGGGAAGGGTTGACATTGTCCAAAAAGAAAAGTACTCCTATGTAACTTATACAACTGTAATCCCTCTGTACATGACAATTATAATAAGAATAAAAATTTGGAAATGCTGCTAATCTAAACACATATAAATTTAATTATTAATTTTGCATCAGAAGAGGAGGAAAACATGTTTGAGTCTGAAGAAATTTTGAAAAATGTTTTCAGGAAACCAAAGTCAGCACAAATATCATAATATCACTTGTCCTAAGATTATCCTTCCCTGTCCCCCTTACCCATGATGCACAGTGTGGCACCATTACCTGAACTCTGCGGTCTAAACATACCTTACCTGCAGATATATGTCTTAACTTATTTGTTTACCAATTAAATAATTTGGTAATTCATTCATTATAATGGATATATATCAACAGGGTAGTATAGAATACTCAATGCACATATACATTGCTAAATGTTTAGTAGGGTAAGTAGATTTATATTCTAAACTGTTGATGATTTCTTTTTGGTAAAAATCTTCCCATTCCTTTCTTCATTCTTTTACCATGATTAATACAGAAGTGTCCTCTACATCACTACCCTGTGCTACAGAAACCAGAGCCTCCTGAGCAGGAGTTTTCTCCTTCAAATGAGGACACAGGATGGATATCTCCTAGTGAGGTGATTGATTTGTCTCATTATCCATCAATATTGTCTATGGGAAAATCTCAAAACCTGGAAGTTGTCTTCCTAAAGTCTATATAGTTTATATACTAGTTCTTGTTCAGTAAATGAAACTTGTTCTTTTCTATCATGATGTAATGAGAGAAATATACAAGGACTAGTTTGGGAACAAATGAGGGGAAGTCAGTGATTCAGGGGAGGATGCCAGATTGCGTGGAGCACCACCTGGACCCAGCCCCTCATGCACCATGATTCTCTTGCACAGTGACTGTCCTCATGATGGATCCCCAAGGACCTGGCCATCATCCCCAGAGGTTCCATCTGCAGGACTCCCACAGCTGTCACTGATAAAGGAAACTCCAGGACAGAGGGCACAGCAAGATCAGTCCTAAGTGCAAAGTGTATGTGGCAGTCATGCTCCAGACCCCTAGTGTCCACTTCTATATCCCCATGGAGGACAGCAAGAGGTCCTGCTCAATAGAGACTGACAAGTCCCAACAGCGTTCCCAAGGTGCCATACTCTGAGTTCTTGGTGTATGTCTGACCCTCGTGTTTTATAATTTGTGGGTCCCAAATTACATTTTGTGATTGGACAAACAAAAAGGGAGTTTATGAGAATGAGAGCCACTGAGTAAGGAAATGAATTGACATAAATTCATGGCAATAATTCTGCTAGGTCAATTCTGAACCCCTGTATGCTCTCGGTCTCTCTATCTCTCTGTCTCTCTCTGTCTCTGTCTCTGTATCTCTCTCTGTACTGTTTTGCACTGAGGGCCTTTTTTGTTAGGCACACACCTGCTACTTTAGCCATTCCTTCACCTCTTCTGATTTATTTATTTTTCTGGTAATGTGCTGCGTTTTTACCTGGGGCAGGTTCCAGACAGTGATTTTACACTTGTCTCCTATGCAGCTGGAATCACAGGAAACAGCCACCACATCCAACTTCCTGATTGAAATAGGTTCTCATTAGGGTTTTACCCCATCTGGCCTCCACAAACAATCATTTTGCTCTCTTCCTCTCCAGTAGCTAGGATAACAGGCATGAGTCACCATGGCAGGCCTTTCCCTCTGGTTCACAGAGTGAATTCCAAAGTCTGTGAATCCTGGAATCTTTGCTCTGAGTCTCATGAATCACCAGGGTCCTCAGATTCTTTTTAGGATCCAATACTGGTTACCACCGCAGTGCCAATTTTGCTTCCAAAGTGATCTCTGTTTCATTTTTAATAGTCATAGCAAAATATTAGAGACCTCACGGAGGAGTGCAGGTCATAAACTCAGGGAGGAATTCTGTCAAAGCTGCTGGGCACAGAGGCAGCTCAGACACCAGGAGACCAGCCCTGGGCTCCTGTCTGCAGCTGCTCCCCAGGCTGACCCGGCTGCAAGCTGTGCCGCGCGCCCCCTGCTGGTCCTGAGCGGCCCTGCAGGGAGGTTCGTGTCTGGGCCCACACTGGATTTCCTGCACTGTGTCTCTAGCACAGTAATAGAGGGCCGTGTCCTCCTCTCTCAGGCTGTTCATCTGCAGGTAAAGTGTGTTCTTGCTGTTGTCTCTGGAGATGGTGAAGCGGCCCTTCACGGAGCCTGCATAGTTTATGTCACTGCTACTGCCACTGATGTATGAGAGCCACTCAGGCCTCTTCCCTGGAGGCTGGCGGATCCAGCTCATGTAGTAATTACTGAAGGTGAATCCGGAGGCGGCACAGGAGAGTCTCAGGGACCCCCCAGGCTGCACCAAGCCTCCCCCAGACTCCACCAGCTGCACCTCACACTGGACACCTGCAAACACAAGGAATCCTGGTCAGAAAACATCACACATATCCCCATCCTTCCCACTTGTGCCCATTTGAAGACTCAATATCTGCTGCTCCACATAAATTACCTTTTAAAATAGCAACCAGGAAAACCCAGCACAGCCCCAGCTCCATGGTGAGTGGTCTGTGTCAATCACTGGATGGGATCCAGCTCACAGAGCTTCAGGGTAGGGATGGTCTGGTTTTCATGAGCAGAGGGACGTCCGATTTGCATGTCCTCTGCTATAAAGCTCAGAGATTGAGCTCCCAGAGCAGATGTAACTGTGCTGGAGGAGTTTGGTGACAATAGTCATCTTCAAGAAAAAGACCTTTTTCCTGATATTTCCCCACCCACAAGTTGCATATTACATTTTCAATATGGTGTCTAGCAAGTACCACTGCTACCTTTGTTTGCCATTTGTCCCTTCTTGTGCCTTCCTTATACTTCCAAAGACTGTATAAACAGAAAACAGAAAACATAAACAACAATGAACAAAAACCTCTTGCTTCCATTTGCTCAAATTATTTTAATAAATATTGTTATATGATCAGAGGCACAGGCATTGTGCCTTTCCATTCCTCTTCTAAGAATATCCTCCTTTGGACTCACTGTGTGTGAATGCCTAGAGTGCTGTACAACTTATCATGTCCCACTGTATTTTAGATCTAACTTCTACAAACATCTTCCATTTGTCTCTCCGAGCTTGGCTTACCTCATTTAATATGAGTTGTTCTGGGTCCATCCATTTCTCTACAAATGTCATAACTGTATTCTTTCTAATGTCTCTGTAAAATTCATTGTGTAAAGGCACAACGTTTTTTGGATCCACTCATCCATTGTAAGGCATCTGGGCTGTTTCCACAAATTGGTTATTGTGGATAGTGCAGCAATGAACATGGAGGTGAACATGTCTTTATGGTATCCTGGTTTGTGTTGTTCTGGGTAGATGTCTAGGAGTTGTATGGATGTGTTGTAGGTAAGGTCTATGTTTAGTTTTTTGAAGAACTTGCAGACTGCTGTCCAGTGTGGCTGCACTAGTTTACATCCCCACCAGCATCTTTTCCCTCACATCCTTTTCCCTCACATCCCCACCAGCATCTGTTGTTTGAATTCACAATGTTGGCCAATCTAACTAGGGTGAGATGGAATCTCAGAGTTGATTTAATTTGCATTTCCTTTATGGCCTGGAAAGTCACACAGTTTTCTTTGGGGGTTTTACTAATACCCTCACTAGCCAGGTCTAAGGGGTCACCTCTATCACATCCTCACCAGCATTTATCAGCTTTTTATAGTGTTTACAGCTGCCATTCCCAGTGGTGTGACTTGTTATCTTCCCATGGTTAGAAGTTCCATTTCTCTGATAATGAACTATGTTGAAGACTTTCAGTGTTCTTGTTGCCTTTAGTGTATCATTTTGAGGAAAGAAAATGCATATTCAGTTTTAATTCTTTTAAAAATCGGATTATTTATTCTTTTGTTCTGAGCCTACTGAAATTTCTTATATACTGTGGATATTAGTCTGTTTGTGAAAATATTATCCTGGCATATACTTTTCTTATGTACCTTGTCCATTATTTCTGTGCAGATTTTATTATGCAGATTTTAATTTATTATCCTACATTCCTATTTTTATTTTGCTTACTTTATCTTTACATTGCCTTTCCTAAAAACTTCTGCATACAGGGGCTGGGAATATGGCCTAGTGGCAAGAGAGCTCGCCTCATATACATGAAACCCTGGGTTCGATTCTCCAGCACCACATATACAGAAAATGGCCAGAAATGGCGCTGTGGCTCAAGTGGCAGAGTGCTAGCCTTGAGCAAAAAGAAGCCAGGGACAGTGCTCAGGCCCTGAGTCCAAGCCCCAGGACTGGTAAAAAAAACAACAACAAAAACAAACAAACAGGCTGGGGATATAGCCTAGCGGCAAGAGTGCCTGCCTCGGATACACGAGGCCCTAGGTTCGATTCCCCAGTACCACATATATGGAAAACGGCCAGAAGCGGCGCTGTGGCTCAAGTGGCAGAGTGCTAGCCTTGAGCGGGAAGAAGCCAGGGACAGTGCTCAGGCCCTGAGTCCAAGGCCCAGGACTGGCAAAAACAAACAAACAAACAAACAAAAAAAAACTTCTGCATACAACAATAACATGGATCATTGTCCTTCTGTTTTCTGCTAGTAGTTGATAGCTTTTGGCTTTCCTTTGTTTCTTTAATCTGTTTTTGCCTGAGTTTTCAAAATGGCAACGAATTGAGGTCTACAGACATAGTTCCATATGTGAGCATCCTGCTTCCCTAGCAACACTTTTTTTGAAGAGGGTCATTGTATAAATGGGAGTTCTTTTCTCCCTCGTTTAATATATCTGCCTTGAAGTGAGTGGATTTACTCTCAGGATCTCTATTCTGTACCCTGGCTATACCTATCTATATATGTTATTGGCCTGCTGTATGGTATAGATATTGGAACTCTGTGAAACATTTTGTGTGTGAGTGATGGTTCACCTAAAGTTTTCCTCTTTTGACCAAGACTGGTTTGATATTTAGGGATCTGTTCTGTTTCCACACAAATGTAGTCATTTTTTATTTTAGTAAAAATGATTTTCTCATTATTATAGGAGCAAAATGAGTGTGTAGATTGCTCTGGTGTGCATGGAAAGGATTCCAGTAATATTTATTATTATTCTTGAACACAGTGTGTCTGAGAAATTACTTGTGTCTTCTTCAGGGCTGGAGAAATTGTGACGCTGAATTATAATCTGGTGTGCAGCTCTCCCTGCTGTGGAAAAAGAACTGAGAAGTCAGCAGGTGATCTCAGATGTTCTCACAAACAAGCTGAGGACCTCTCTGTCACCCCAGGGACTTGGGAGGCTGAGACTGATCTCCTGTGAGAACCTCAACTTTGGGAGCTGGAACTATGGCACTATGTGCTGTGATGATTTAACACTGATTAGATGGATATGCTACTTGCCTGGATTTTGTCACTCCACATTAAGTGAGCATATCAAATTACTATCATCTCTCTCCTAAATGAGATGTGTCAATTAGAAAGTAAATTCATGCAGCTTTGTTGTAGAGCATGTACTCAACATTACTGAGATTTGTGTTCAGTTCCTAAGAGGAATGAAAATTGAAGTGGAATGGGTGAAAATGTTGAAAAGTGTGACATTGATCAAGACATGTTGATTACACCTTTTTCTTGAATGAGAACTTCCTTCTACACGTACTTAAAAATAATATTAAAACAAAATTATAAATCTTAAAACATTGGAATTGTGACCTGTGTGTACCTCAGGAAATGTGCCAAAATTCTAAGGAATGTTGATGATGCAAATTCAATTTCACACACAAAAAATGATCTTCTGCAGAATCAGACCCGCAGCACTATTTTTATGTTGTTTATTTTTGAGAGAGTATTTGTTTTTTTGCAGAGGCAGATACCTGGATGGTGATGCAGAAGAGAGTGCAGAAAGCCGGCCAGTGGGATTCACTATTCACATGGATTCTCCCCCCTTGGAAGCTGAGGGTCCCATCTTAGGACAGGGTCACAGGACTGCTTTCAGATACACACCAGAGCTCTGCCCAGCAGGATGTGAGGGTGTTAATCTCTGCACTTGCGTTTCTGCCTCCCTCATGGGGATGGAGAGCTGGGGATTGCTCCATCATCCTCCATCCTGAGGGATGAACAGAGAGGGGAAACGCCAGCCATCAAGAGCGCCACGTGCTTGTCAAGCAGGGGGGTCCACAGAGTTGGGCAGCATTGCCACTGAGGGAAGAGAGTGGGGAAACCCTGCTCACCTGTCACAGGTGATGACCTATGGAGGAAGGACACACAAAGAGGCAGTAAGCTCTGGACTAAGCTGATGACTGATCTCATCTCACCCATAAATAGAGAAAGTCATTTCTTCCCATACTGCCACAGTGAAGATGTGAGGAGGAGGAAACAAAATGAAGGGAGAGATGTCCAGAGGGATCAATGTGGTACTTAGGAGTTGTCCAGAGGGACCAATGGGGTACTGGGCTATTGTCCCTTGGGGAGGAGAGAACATCAAGGAACCAGACAGGAAGTCTCTGGTGGCTCCTCCCACCCCTGAAGCTCAGGCCTCCTGTGTCTGGCAGGGCAGTGGAAGTGGGGAGTAGAGTCCTCACTCAACACAAAGTTCCTAGTGAGAAAGGCAGCACTGAGCAGGACATGCACAGATAATATCACCTTGGTGAATATGGAAATTATGATTACTTCAGACATCATATATGCCTCTGTCTGGCTTCTAAGAAAATATGACATCTTTCTTCTAAATCAAAAGGCACAGTGTGTTACCCTGAAAATAAACTTTCTATACATGTGACTCTAGGTGTCATCAAGCATCTGCACCAAGCTACCAGCTGCTGTGTTGTGAAGTTATCATCTTGGTTTGTTTTCCTGAAGGGAACTATCAGTAGAAGTGGCTGTAGAACTTCACTTGCTCTCAGCTGACTTGAAGTCCACAGTTTCTGGAGAACACACAGTTATAGTGGGTCTTCCCACGAGCTTTGCTGTGAACACCTCTGACTGAGGCTGTGAAAACTGCTGCCTAGGATACCTTATGGATCTGAAGGCTGCTTCTGCTGAGATCACTCACCCTCACCTTGGGCCTTCAGGTGTTTAGTATGTGACTGAAAGTGGGGAGAAAGTCTGGGAATCTCAGATGGTGAACAGAAGCAGACATGATTCTTGCCATTTGATCCAGTTTCTCCCCTTGGGCTGCTCCATCAGCGGAGGACACTTGAACACCGAGAGATCTCCAGCCTCTGCCTCAGCGTCAAGCGCTGCTGAGTGTCTGAATTCCTTCAGGCAGGAGGATGGCTGCCCTTAGTTGCCCACGGTGCCATGAAGGCCCGCCTCTCCCTTCCTGCAAAGGGAGTCCTGGTCTCTCAGGGCTGGTTTCCTTCTGTTTATGAGGAAAAGGTTTCACTACATTCTGGCCTGTATTTCAAACACACATGCATCCATTCTCATTTCTAATGATTTTTTGAGAGAAGATTCGCAAATCTCCAGCAACAGAGATTCACCTGATCAATCAATCTCAGGAGTACCTCTATGGCAGATCTGGGACCAGGGGACATAGAAGTCACTGATGAGCAATTGTTTTCCTCGAGAAACAAAATTAGAATACACTCAGTTCGTCCTCTCTTTCAATCCATTGGTCCCCATCCTGGACTTAAAGATTTGTTCTCAAAATAGTTTGAGAACAAATTTTCTGCATTTGTTCTCAAAATAATTCCATTAAAAAGAATACAAATTTAGTGAAATTTTAGAAAGTTCAGAAGGAACTACATTATGGAATATTTCAGTAGAGTTAATGATAATAGGAATGAGATTCTTATTGTCATGAGATCTTATTATTATGAGATTCTTAGCTGAATGCCAGAGGATCATGCCTGTAATCCTAAACTGCTCAGGAGGCTCAGATCTGAGATCTGAGAATTGAGGTTCAAATCTATCACAGGTAGGAAAGTCCATGGTTTCCCATCACAAATGAACCAGCAAAAAGCCAGAAGTGAAGGTGTGGATCAAGTGAAGAGTGCCAGTTAAAAACTTAAGGGACAGTACTCAGGCCTGAGTTCAGGTTCTGACACATGCTCATACAAGGGCATGCACACACACACACACACACACACACACACACACACATTATCCAATTGTATTCACAAATAAACATATTAAATAGCATGGGAAGTTTCCTGTATCTTCATGAGTGGGCCATGATCTGTACTTTTTGAATGAAGCACTAGTCTAATATTGCTATAAATGTATTGTGTATATGGTATTAAGTTCCTTACTATTTCCCTCTATGTCAGGGAGATTGTCCTAAAAATCCTGGATGGATCTCAGTCAGAATAGTATAGAGGATGACTTTCCATCACAGAGGCAGCATCTGCATCAGGCTCTGCTAGAGATTCTCGATCTCTTCCTGAAGGCCAATCCCAGGAGCACCCATCCCATCCCAGCCATCTCTAGAGCTCAGGATGTTGTAGGCTCTGCTGTTTCTGAGTCATATGTGGCCAACTTCATGACAATGAGGGCGATACAGGTGAAATCCCAAGTGACAATTGTTTTTACTCCACATCCATTATCTCCTTAGCTACAAATATTCCCCTGAACCTCCCATGAGAATCTATAGAGAGGACATTAGGAAGATACAGGGAACGGAGCCTGGGAGACACCAGTTGGTTCTTCCCAGGGCATGTAGGAGCCAGGGCCACAGACTCGTTGACCTTTAGGTCCAGATACTGGTTCTGGGGTCTAGAGACTGAATACAGGTCACATATGCTGGAGGATTTAGTGTAAAAGAGAGATGTGAAACAACGCAGAGATAATTAAGAAAACATAAGTAATTCTAGAATGGAGTGGCACCGAGATCCAAAACAGTTGCTGAGAATCCCAACCAATCTCATTATCCACAACCTTTGTAGAAAGAGATGGGGGCAGAGAGTGCGGTCATGGTGAGTTGGTCACTGAGCCTCTGCAGGGAACCACAGCTCAGCTGTGGTTCAGTGGGTCACAGTGCAGGTTCCAGTTCTTTTCTTTTTTGCCCCATTTCTCTTTTTTTGTAATTTATTTATTAATTAAAGAAAAATTTTTTGACAAGGTGTTGTACAAAAACGGTAGAGTTACATAGTAGGGCAGTGTGTACATTTCTTGTGATATCTTACACACTGTTTTCCTTTCCCTTCCCTAGGTCAGGTAGACATATATACAATACACAATGTACCAAGAACATATACAGTAGCCACGTGGCCTACGCCAAAGAAAATTCGCCTAGGGCTTTAAATGTAATGTCAACATTAGACAATATGTCGACAGTAATCTTATATGAACGTACCTACATAGCTTTTGAGCTATTGTATTCCACTGAGAGGTCAATTTTTGACCTTTATATGTTGAGTAGTTGTTTGGTTTTAGTTACATAATGTTGGTTCGCTGACCCAAACCTGTGGAAATACCATTTGACAAGCGGTTTTTGGTTTCACAGACCTGGTCTCTACTGTCTCTCCGTCACCCCATCTTAACAGTCATATATCAGGGAGACCCTGCCCCTTTGTTTTCTGTGTTCTAGGCTTGTCTCACTCAATATTATTTGTTCAAGTTCTGACCATTTCCCTGTGAATAACAATATTTCGCCATTCCTAATCACTATGTAGTATTCCATTGTGTATGGGTACCATACTTTTTGGATGCATTCATCTGTGGAGAGGCATCTAGGTTGATTCCATATTTTGGCGATTGTGAATTGTGCAGCGATAAACATGGAAGTGCAAATGTCTTTTTGATATCCTGAGACCTGTTGTTCAGGATAGATGCCTAGGAGTGGTATGGCTGGGTCATAGGGTAGGTCTATATTGAGCTTTGTAAGAAACCTCCATACTGTTCTCCAAAGTGATTGTAGTAATTTGCACTCCCACCAACAGTGGAGAAGGGTTCCTCTTTCCCCACACCCCCTCCAGCATTTGTTGGTGCCTGAGTTCAGAGTATAGGCCAATCTAACTGGAGTGAGGTGGTATCTCAGGGTTGTTTTTATTTGCATTTCCTTTACTACCAGGGATGTTGAACATTTCCTCATATGTTACTTTGCCATTTTTATCTCTTCTCTTGTGAAGTCTCTCTTTAGCTCCTTTGCCCATTTCCTAATTGGTTTACTGGGCTTGGAGGGGCTTAGTTTTTTGAGTTCTCTGTAGATGACAGATAGTAGGCCTTCGTCTGTTGCTGTGCTGGTAAAGATCCTTTCCCATATGGTTGGTTGTCTTTCTATTTTGGTGGCTATGTCCTTAGCTGTGCAGAAACTTTTTATTTTGTAGTAGTCCCATGTGTCGAGTCTCTCCCCTATTTGTTGTGCCCCTGGAACTATATTCAGGAAGTTCCTTCTTGTGCCTATAAGTTCTAGCATCTTTCCTACTCTGTCCTTCAGTAGTTTCAAGGATTCAGGTCTGATATTGAGGTCCTTGATCCATTTAGAGTTGATCTTGGTGAATGGTGATAGGCTTGGGTCTACTTTGAGTTTTCTGCATATGGCTGCCCAGTTCTCCCAGCACCAGTAGTTGAAGAGGCTATGTTTATTCCATTGTATGTCTTTAGCTCCTTTGTTGAATATCAGTTGACTGTAAGAATGTGGTTTTATTTCTGGATATTCAATTCTGATCCATTGGTCTTTTGGTCTGTTTTTATACCAATACCAGTCTGTTTTTGTTACAATGGCCCTATAGTAGAGCATGAAGTCTGGTATTGTGATAACTCCTGCACTGCTTTTTTTGCCTAGAATTGCTTTGGCTATTCTAGGTCTTTCGTGGTTCCATATGAATTTATGGATTGCTTTCTCTATTTCAGTGAAGAATGTGAATGGGATTTTGATAGGTATTGCATTGAATTTGTATAACAATTTGGGCAATATGGCCATTTTCACTATATTGATTCTGCCTACCCATGAGCATGGGAGGTCCTTCCATCTCCTGTGTCTTCTTTGATTTCCCTAATTAGATTTTTATAGTTCTCCTTAAATAGGTCTGTCACGTCCTTGGTTAGGTTGATCCCTAGGTACTTTATTATTTTTTTGGCTACTGTAAATGGAATTGTTTCCATAATTTCCTTTTCTGCTTGTACATTGCTGGTGTACAGAAAAGCTGCTGACTTTTGTGGATTGATTTTGTATCCTGCTACTTTGCCAAAATGGTTTCTTAGGTGTAGGAGTTTGGGGACTGAGTTTTTTGGGTCCTTCAGATATAAGATCATGTCGTCTGCGAATAGGGATAGCTTGATTTCTTCCTTGCCGATGTGGATTCCTTTGATATCCTCCTCTTGCCTTATTGCTATAGCTAGGGATTCCAGCACTATGTTGAACAGAAGTGGGGAGAGTGGGCATCCTTGTCTTGTTCCTGAGTTTAGGGGGAATGATTTAAGTTTCTCTCCATTTAATATGATATTAGCAGTTGGTCTGTTGTATATTGCTTTTATTGTTTTGAGGAATGTTCCATCTATTCCAGTTCTCTCCAGAGCTTTTAATAAGTATGGATGTTGTATTTTGTCAAAGGCTTTTTGGGCATCGAGTAAGATAACAATGTGATTCTTGAATTTAGTTCTGTTTATGTGGTGAATTACATTGATTGATTTATGGATGTTGAACCATCCTTGTGACTGTGGGATGAAGCCTACTTGGTCATGATGTATAATTTTCTTGATCAGTTTCTGGATCCTGTTAGCTAATATTTTATTCAGGAGCTTTGCGTCTGTGTTTATTTGTGATATTGGTCTGTAGTTCTCCTTTTTTGTTGGGTCTTTGCCTGGTTTGGGAATGAGTATGATATTAGCTTCATAGAATGAGTTTGGGATTTCTCCCTCTGTTTCTATTTTGTGGAAGAGTTTGAGGAGTATTGGTATTAGCTCCTCACTAAAGGTTTTATAAAATTCGTTGGTGAATCCATCTGGGCCTGGGCTTCTCTTTGTTGGGAGGTTCTTGATTACCCCCTGTATCTCACTGTAAGTTATTGGTTTATTTAGTTGATTTATTTCTTCTTGGTTCAGTTTGGGCAGTTTATACTTCTCTAAGAATTGATCCATTTCTGTAAAATTATTGTTTTTTAGTGAGTAGAGGTTCTGGAAATACTTCCTTATGATTGTTTGAATATAGTGAGTACATGTTGTTATTTTTCCGGTGGAGTCCCTGATTTTACTTATATGAGTCTCTTCTTTTTCTGTAAGTCTTTCGAGGGGTCTGTCAATTTTATTTATTTTCTCAAAGAACCAGCTTTTAGTCTTATTTATTTGTTGAATGGTCTTTCTATTTTCAATCAGATTTATCTCTTCTTTAATCTTTGTGATCTCTCTCCTCCTAGTCATTTTAGATTCGGTCATTTCTTGTTTCTCCAGTTGTTTTAGTTTCATCATGAGGTTATTCACCTGCTCTGCTTCCATTCTTTTAATGTGAGTGCTGAGGGCAATGATCTTGCCCCTCAGTACTGCCTTAGCTGTGTCCCATAGGTTTCTTTGTGATGTGTTTTCATTGTCATTGTGGCTTATGAATTCGTTGATTTCATCTTTAATTTTGTCTGTTGCCCACGTGTTGGATAACAGTGTGGGGTTTAGCCTCCAAGAATGTGTATAGCCTCTGTGGTAACCGTTGTTATTGAGGGTTACCTTTAATCCACTGTGGTCAGATATAATACATGGGATGACGTCAATACTTTTGTATTTGCTGAGGTTCTTTGTGTGGGCTATGACATGGTCTATTTTGGAGTAGGATCCATGGGCTGCTGAGAAGAAGGTGCATTGGGTCTCTGTAGGGTGGAAGATTCTGTATAGATCTGTCTGATCCATTTGGGATATGGTGTTACTTAGGTCCTCAGCTCCCTTGCTAATCCTCTGGGTGTTGGATCTGTCTCTTGGAGAGAGTGGGGTATTAAAGTCACCCACTATGATTGTGTTTGGGTCTATCTTGTTCTGTAGTTCTGTGAGAATTTGCTTGACATATGTAGGGCCTCTTTTGTTTGGTGAGTATACATTTATCACCGTGATTTCTTGATTCTGGATTTTTCCTTGTATTAAAATGTAGTGACCTTCTTTGTCTTTTTGAGTTGATTTTAATGAGAAGTCCAGCTTTTCTGAGATCTGGATGGCTACTCCTGCCGTTTTGGTAGGTGCATTTGCTTGGAAGACCTTGCTCCATCCTTTCATTCGGAGCCTGTTTTTATCCCTTGCTGTAAGGTGGGTCTCTTGTAGACAACAGATGGCAACTTTTTGTTTGCAGATCCATTCTGCCAGTGTGTTCCTCTTTTTCAAAGGTTTATACCGTTTATATTCAAAGAGATCAAGGATAAGAGTGTTTTTTTCTCCTTCCATTTTCTTGTTGGGCTGTTTTTCCTCTTTATTTTTCTTGTCTTTAGTGAGCTGCTTTTCTGTTTGGCTCTGGCTATTGTAGTTTCTTTCTGTTTCCGTCTGTGTCCTGTACAATTTCTGTTGGGTTGGGCTCCCCTCTTAGAATTCGCTGTAGGGCTGGTTTTTTATTCACATACTCCTTTAGCTCCTCTTTGGTGTGGAAAGATCTGGTTTTCCCTTCGAATGTGAACTCCAGCTTCGCTGGATATTTTATTTTAGGTTGGAAATTGTTGGCTTGTTAGAACTTGGATGGTGTTCTTCCATTCTCTTTGCACGTGGTAGATTTGTGTGGAGAGGTCTGCTGTTATTCTGATCCTCTTCCCATTGTAAGAAATTTCTTTCTTCGCTTTGGCTGCATTCAAAATTTGTTCTTTATTCTTGAGATTTGAAGTCTTGAATATTATGTGCCTTGGCATGGCTTTTCTAGGATCTGGTCTGCCAGGTGTCCTATAGGCTTTGGTTACCTGGATCATGTCCCTTTGAGATTGGGGAAGTTTTCTGCAATCTTTATTGAGAATATTTTGAAGCCCTCTGCTCTGGTATTCAGCTCCTTTTTCTATTCCAATTATGCACAGATTATATCTCTTGTCTTTGTCCACTAGCTTCTGGATTAGTCTGCCCTGAAGCTTTACCGTTTCTTGGAGTGTGGTAATTTTCTGGTTCTTATCGGCTGCATCATCGTCCAAGAGAGAGTCTCTGGCTTCCATATGGTCAATTCTTTGTGCTGTGGATTCAAGTGCGGAGTTTATGGATGTCAGAGAGCTATTTATGGTTACCAGATAAGCTCTGATCATGGAAATTTCTTCCTTTAAAGAGTTGCATTTTAAATCTATTTTTTTATGCATTTCACTTCTCAAGATGTTAAGGTCTTCTTTGATGGAGGTTTGCACTGTATCCATTTTTGCTTCCATTTCTTTCTTGGCTTCCTGGATGTCCTTCGAGACTTCCACTCTGAACTCCTGGATTTGTTTTCTGATTTCGTTTCTGAGGCTTTCCATCATTTCTGCTAACATAGCCTCAGTTGTTTTTTTATTGTCCATCTCCTCTTCAGTCGTGCTGCTTTTTGCAGCTGGCGAGTTGGCTTGCCCTTTGATGAACTGTGTTATATTTCTTTGTGATTTGCGCATCTGGAGATCTGCAGGTAGCTTCCCTGGTTTGGCTTTGTGTTGGTTCCCACTGGTCCATCAGTGGGAGACTTGTTTGTATCCTGGCTCTGGGTTTGAGTTTGGCTGTTGAACCTTACTGCCCAATGGGTGAGCGTGACCGTCTCGGTTGTTACCGAGGTGGTCACCCTCACTGCACTTGGGGAGGGGTAGGTTCTGTGTCTTTCTCTGCGGGATAGTGTCCTGCCGCTGTGTTGTGCTGACCCTAGCGTGCCCCTGGTGGGGGGTTGCTGGTCGCTGATTCAGTGTGGCGTGGAGGCTTTTCTCTTCTTTGGTTTTTTTTTTCCTCTCGGTATCTTGGTCAGGGGATCTCATCTCTCAGGTGGTTGGCCCTCCTGTGTGGATTGCTCCGGGGCCGGTGTTGTTGAGGGGCGGTCCACCCACTTGTGTGAAATTTGCCAATCTGAATGGGCACTGCTGCTGGGGGGCTCTGCCCTCCTGTGCGGGGTATGCCTACCACAGCATGCCCTGGGTTTTTGGGGTGTGCTTGTGCCCTCCTGCGAGTTTGCTGTGGGGGGCAGTATGTGTGGGCCCCAGTGGGATCAAGTGCCCAGGTGCGGGTTGGCTCCCACAGACTGCACCTCCGCTGCAAGGGGGGCATGTGATCGGGCCCAGGTGTCCCTGCTGGGCTGGTATTGCCCACCAGCACGCCTGTGACTTTTGTTCAAAAAGTCTGCGAGGTCCAGGCACCTCAGGAGGGCCTTCCAATGTCTACCGGTCCCTGGGCCTCTGTTGGGAAGGGGGCGGGGCCAGTGTGGCCAGTTCAGGCTTCTCTGCTGCCTTGGGGCTGCTCCGCTCCTGCTAGCTCCTGTGTCCTCCCAGAGTCTGAAGGGACCTTTTGCTGCCTGATTTGGGGTTTCTTTGTTCCCTTGGGGTGGGGAGGGGGAGAGAGGGAGCTCTAGCTTCTTTGTAGGGTTTGGGTCGCTGATAGCTGGTCTCCTGTTGGGGGAGGGGGTAAGGGGAACTTACTGGTCTTGGATTGTGTGTGTGTCCGCGCTGCTGTTAGCCCTTCAGGGGTGGTGTGCTGGGGTGTGGCGATCAGTCGTTTGGTGGTGTTGGCCCCGGCTCTCCCCTTCTGCATCACCCGGTTTCCCCACCGCTCAGGTCCAATCCCGGCTGTGCGGTCCCATGCTTCCCATTGCCGCTGTCGGTCTTGATCAGTCCGCTTTCCCCCTAGGGTACGTGGAGCTCTTGCTGTCTGAACTCTGCGCTCCTGGCGTGACTTTTCGGCTGTTAGTTTGTTGGCGCCGCATCCCCTTTCCCAGCCTGGCCCTGTTCAGGTTCCAGTTCTGATCAATGGCATCCCACATATGTCATCAGCAAGTGGAAAGGGGACAGTGGGATCAAAGCCAGGCCGGACTTGCCTGCTTTGTGTGAGCAGAAATGGTGGGATTGCAAATCACCAGATGTCATGCATTCTTTGGCTTTAGCCAAACACCACTATTGTCCCCAACCTGAGATTTAAAGACTGACCTAATCAGGGAGTCCCACTGAGTCCCTCCCTGAGTCTGAGAGGAAATGACTGAGCAGGGTCCTTGACCTTCCTCAGATTTAAACTTAGTGATCTCAGCAGAGTCACACCTACCTATGTATTGTGCATGGTGTCTTGTCCATTCAAGAATGCATCGTAGGGGCTGGGAATATGGCCTAGTGGTAAAGTGCTCGTTTCATATACATGAAGCCCTGGGGTTGGTTCCTCAGCACCACGTACATAGAAAAAGCTGGAAGTGTCGCTGTGGATCAAGTGGCAGAGTGCTAGCCTTGAGCAAAAAGAAGCCAGGGACAGTGCTCAGGCCCTGAGTTCAAGCCCCTGGACTGGCAAACAAACAAAACCAAACAAAAAGAATACATCATAAACTAAAACAAATACATAGCCATGAAAGGAAGAAAGATTTATATTCTGAGAGATTGAAGAACAGTAAGGGTAATACTCTAGATATATCTCTGGGGAGATTATGTCATGTAGAGAGGCAGGGCACTCACAGAGGAGTCCAGCCCTGACTATTTTTCTGTACCTGCACCTGTGACTGATCCCAAAATCAGTGTGTTACACGTGCCCCCTGCTGGTCCTGAGCAGCCCTGCAGGGAGGTTCGTGTCTGGGCCCACACTGGATTTCTGGCACTGTGTCTCTGGCACAGTAATAATAGAGGACCGTGTCCTCCTCTCTCAGGCTGTTCATCTGCAGGTAAAGTGTGTTCTTGCTGTTGTCTCTGGAGATGGTGAAGCGGCCCTTCACAGAGTCTGCATACTGTATGTTACTACTACCACTATTGATGTATGAGAGCCACTCAGGCCTCTTCCCTGGAGGCTGGCGGATCCAGCTCATCCAGGAACCACTGAAGATGAATCCGGAGGCTGCACAGGAGAGTCTCAAGGATCCCCCAGGCTGAACCAAGCCTTCCCCAGACTCCACCAGCTGCACCTCATACTGGACACCTGAAAACACAAGGAATCCTGGTCAGGAAAGGTCACACACATCTACTATTTTTCCCACTCAGCTCCACTCACACACTCAGTGTCTCTTGTTCTCCACATATTACCTCTTAAAACAGTGACAAGGAAAACCCAGATCAGCGCCCCTGCGTGGTGCTGGTCTGTGTTCTGTATTGGTTGAGGACTGGAATCCTTGGTTATCCAGCCTCACTTCCAGAGCTGCAGGGTTTTCATGAGCAGAGGGAGGCCCTATTTGCATGTCCTCTTGCTATATAGCCATCTATGGGGTGGAAGTCTGAGCAAAGGCACTGCAGAGAGGGCCTGAGAATCAGGAATTCAGCAGTGACACTGAGTACACAGAAGAGAACTTGGACCTCATCCTGCAACAGTGCTAATGTTTTAGAGGATTACTGGGTCATAGGGAAGCTCTATGTTTAGTCTTTTGAGAATCCTCCATACTGCTTTCCAGAGTGGTTGAACAAGTTTACACTCACACCAACAGTGTAATAGCGTTCCCTTTTGGCCGCATCCCTGCCAACATCTGTTATTATCTGTTATTATTTTTTTAAATAGCCATTGTAACTGGGATGTAGTGGAATCTTAGTGTAGTCTTGATATGCATTTCTTTTATGGCCAGAGATGCTGAGCACTTCATCCATCAGGAGGATGCTGGGCAATGGAGACTGAGAAATCCTATCATCTTTCCCAGAGACTTATAGGACTCACAATCTGCACCACCTCTGACCTCCAGATAGATAGATGAACTCTGGGATTTAGGACATAAGCCTTAATACTTTCACACAGTATGCTGGTGAGCAAAGAGAAAAGGAAGCTATAAGAATAAGGGTCATTCAGTAAAAAAAAAAGTTAGTTAAAAATAAAAGTGGATCTGATTTTTATCTGAAATTTATGACTCTAAGAAGATAAGGGGAGATTTGAGGCCTGCAAGTTTTTATGGGAATGACAGATGAGACCTGGGTGGGCTAAGTACTTTACAGTCACAACATGAATTCCAAAGTCTGTCCTCACCAGGGACTTCATGTAGACCTGCCAGTGGCCTTCTGAAAAAATAATCACCAGGGTTCCCTGAGCTTCCTCCAATTCTGATCCTGGGTACCACAGGAAGTCAGCTCTGCCCCTCCCTGAAAGCTACATTCTTCATTTTATTTCTGTGAGATGTGTCATATATGTAATTACAAAAGCCAGATTATAACTTTTATGTTCAGAGACATCACAGATTAGAAAAGACCACAGCAATCAGTAGAGAATCCCTGGGAAAACAGTTGGATGGAGATGGGGTTCAGACCAGGAGACCAGCTCCTGACTCCTGTAGCATCTGCTCACAGCTGATTCTCTGCTCAGTGTGCTCTGGCCGCCCCCTGCAGGTCCTAAAGGCTCCTGAGGGGATGTTTGTGTCAGGGCTCACACTGGAGTTTCTTCACTGTGTCTGTAGTACAATAATACATGGCTGTGTCCTCAGCCCTCAGGCTAGTCATCTGCAGATAAAGCATGCTCTGGCCATCATCTCGGGAGATGGTGAATCTTCCTTTCACAGATGCAGCATATTCTGTTGTGTAACTATTAGGTTTGTGTCTAATTAAGCCAACCCACTCCAGTGCCTTTCCTGGAGCCTGGCGGACCCAGTGCATCCAGTAATCACTGAAGGTGAATCCAGAGGCTGTACAAGAGAGTCTCAGGGACTCCCCAGGCTTCACCAAGCCGCCCCCAGATTCCACCAGCTGCACCTCACACAGAACACCTGCAAACACAGAGAATCCTGGTTAGAAAGCTGTTACAACATCTACTGTGTCAGTCTTACCCATTCATGCAACTCCTATGTCACAAACTACCTTTAAAAATAGCAAGAAGGAAAAGCCAGCTCAACCCTAACTCCATGGTGAGTGGTCTCTGTTCAGTTCTGATCACAAACTACTGGGAATCCAAGGCCAGGCTCCTCTCAGAGCTACATGTTCAAGACTAGAGGCTGGTTTTCAAGGGCAGCGGTAGGCCTGATTTGCATGCCTTCCTGCTATATAGAAAGCTCACACAGAGTGCTTTGTGCCAAGCAGATGAGAGAGATGAGACAGAGCTATTAGGTGGTAAAGACAATATAGAATTATTATTAGTTATATGATTGGGACTAAGGCTCTGCATCCATTTTTATTAGTTTTTAATTAATTAATTTATTGTCAAAGTGATGTACAGAGGGATTACATTTTCACCCATAAGGCAGTGAGTATATTTCTTATCAAACTTGTTACCACCTCCCTCATTTTTCTCCCTCCTTCCCACTCCTCATTTCTCTCCCGCCCCCCATGAGTTGTACAGTTGGATTATGGCATATAGTTTTGTAAGGATTGCTGTTGCATTGGTTTTCCTTTTACCCTTTGTCTCTCCATTTTGATGATCCCATTTATTCCCCTAGTTCCAATAAACATATATATATAAATATAAATATATATATATATATATATATATATATATATATATATATATATATATATATCTCAGAGAACCAAAATCAGTAACAGTGACATCAGGGGTAAAACCCTGGGGAAGAAAGACAAAAGAAAATGGCACAATTTCACAAGTACTTTAAACATATCAGCAACAATGATAAACCACTATTTTCATAACTTGGAGTTCATCTTATGTGTTCTTACGTACATAGCTATTAATCTATGTACATCATCTTATGTGTTCTTATGTACATATCTATTGAACTATTGTGATCCTCTGCTAGGACTATCCTAGATGTGTACTAATTATTACCAATGAGGGAAAGCATAGAGTCTATGTTTCTTTGTGTCTGGCTCACTTCATTTAGTATAATTTTTTCCAAGTCTTTGCATTTCCTTGTGAATGGAGCAGTGCTTTATATATACACACCCATGTGCTCATCTTACCTGCTTCACACACAGAAAATGATAACTCATAATGATAATTTTATTTTCATGAAATTTTATTCATACAAAAATGATATACCTATATAATATCTTTAGTTTATTTCTCTTTTTTTTTTTTTTTTGGCCAGTCCTGAGGCTTGGACTCAGGGCCTGAGCACTGTCCCTGGCTACTTTTTTCTCAAGGCTACCACTGTGCCACTTGAGCCACAGCACCACTTCTGGCCGTTTTCTGTATATGTAGTGCTGGGGAATCGAACCCAGGGCCTCATTTATACGAGGCAAGCACTCTTGCCACTATGCCATATCCCCAGCCCTTTAGTTTATTTCTCAACATAATAATACAAAGATACAGAATAATGGGTACATACATTGAAATCAAAATACAAGTGTGCTGAAAAATATTTAACTCAATCTGCAGTGGAGTAAAACAAGTAGAGAAGGTGTATCCGTGGTTTTGTGTATGTATATGATAACCTTCTTCTTGGGCATTAAATCATCAAGTATTTCAATGTCCTTTCTGTGCTTGCCATTGGATGGAGAGAATACTCTGGCAACTGGTCATCGAGGATGTGACACAGTGTCCTCTGTCTTCTCTGTTCCAGGACTTGTGTGTTCTATGTTAGGGTTTGCACACTGGGTTTTGGGACTGAGAATGATGAAGTGGCCTGAGTGAGAGATAGTGTTTGGACCTAAATTTTCAATTGGTGAATTTGTCTTTACCATGATTTTTCCCGCAGTCCTGGGGCTTGAACTCAGGGCCTGTGCACTATCCCTGAGCTTCCTTGGCTCAAGGCTAGCACTCTACTTCTTGAGCCACAATGTTACTTACAGCTTTCTTTTGTTTATGTGGAACTGAGGAATTGAACTCAGAGCTTCATGTATGCTAGGCAAGCACTCTCACTAAGCCACATTCCTAGCCCTACCATGATTGATAAGTACTCTCATGGTGATTAAGATGGCACATAACCTATGAGATTAGCAGTACTGTGAATGGAAAATGACTAACATTCGATAAATTAATTGCAATCACTTATATAAACCATACAGGGTGTGGTCTCCTGGGGCACTGAAGATTTAGGCAAAAGAAACCTTCATACACTGCTGGTGGGAATGTAAATAAGTGCAACCAGTAAGGAAATCAATACACATTTCCTTAGAAAACAAAATAGACCTGTCTATGACTCCCTCGCATGGCACTGTTGAACGTATACACAGAGTGTGTCTATGTTAGTGCAGCACTGTTCACAAAAGCCAAAGTATGGACTCGACATAGATACTCAAGTAGAGGGAAATTTTATGTGCACACACACTTATACCATAGAATATATTAAATAACCACAAAGAAAACTGAAATCTTATCATTTTCAGGAAAATGAATAGAACTTGAGCAAGATATGCCAGACACAAAAGACCAAACACAGCATATTTTTGCTCAGTGTGGAAGTCTAACAAAAAAAAAATTCCATACATTTCCACAAGCATGTACATAACTATTGACATATAAATATGTATATGTACATATAGAGGTCTTACATGTACATAAATGTAGACATAAAAACATAAAGATACAGAGATCATAATTCTAACTATGGCATTAATTAGGGGTATTAACCAGAGGGAGTAGAAGACAAAAGAAAGATGGAGGGTGAATAATACTGAAACACATTGCAGCTATGTATGAAGATATCAGTGGAGGCTGTTGATCAATTATGAATGGAGGGAAGTGGATACAGAAAACAAGAGAGATTATTATTAGGATGAAGTTGGGGACTGGAAATATGGCCTAGTGGCAAGAGTGCTTGACTCGTATACATGAAGCCCTGGGTTCGATTCCCCAGCACCACATATATAGAAAACGGCGAGAAGTGGCACTGTGGCTCAAGTGGCAGAGTGCTAGCCTTGAGCAAAAAGGAAGCCAGGGACAGTGCTCAGGCCCTGAGTCCAAGGCCCAGGACTGGCAAAAAAAAAATAGGATGAAGTTGCTATATATGAGCAACTGAAATATCAGAGTGAACTCCCTTGCAGCAATAAACACAGACAAAAATATGAAATATTTGACAGGAAATTAAGGTAGACTCTGTTGTGGGGCTATCAGTCAGAGTAATGAGGGTGAGGGTGTACAGAAGTTTAATAAGGGTAAATATGGTCAAAGTACTTTATTTGAATATTAGAAAGCAGAACAATGAAACCTGTTGAAGTCGTTTTGAAAAAGGGAAGGAGTTTGAAAGTAATGACAGAGGGGAAGGATTTGATCAGAACACATTATGTGCATAAATACAAATGTCACAAGAAAACCTCATCTGTTTACACTAATTTAGTTTAACAAAAAATCCCCAAAATGAAGTAAAAGTGTTAAGTTATTTTATAATATGCTCTCTGAAAAGATAAAGGAGATGACATTTAGAACTGTAGCAAGCACTTCCCAAATGCTGAATGTATTTTATTAACTATGTGACATCACTAGCTCACTCAAAACCTCTGAATTACAGGCTCCTTCATCTTCTCCAGAGACCTGGGGACATAGAGGCCAGGCCACAGTGAATATATTGTTGCCTCTTCAGTGACTGAACCAAGAGAGATGTCAAGATACCAAAAATGAATTATCTGTTTGAAAACACTTGTGTGTGGCTGTAATATTTCACTGACAAGAAGCTGATAACCTTGATGACAGGCTTACTCAGAAGTCTCACATGCACCTGCATGTTGTTGGCTGGGTACACTGTGCAAGTTTGAAAAGCTCATGAGTTTGAAGTCAGGTAAAACTGAGAAGTCAGATATTTGGCTGTAACTGAGAGTTCAACCCCATCTCTATGATAAGGAGGACATCTAGTCATTGGGGACTTTGGTGGAACTGGGAATTACCAATGGAGGCATCCATTCATTGACCACTGTCTTAACCCAGCATGTGGTGGTCCTGTCTACCAGGGAGCTCTGCAGCTGGACCCATTGTCTCTACTCCAACTTTAGGTATGTGAGCCACATGGGAGGAGCCTTGATGTCAGCAGTTGGCTGGCCTCCACCTGATGTATGCCTGCCATTCATTGGAGGTTGTGTGGCAGGAATCATGTGTATGCATGGCACATGGGCTCTGCGGGGCATGAGCTCCATGCCTGGCATGTCTATGGTAGTATAAACACCTGAGGTGAATCTGGGAATTGATAGGGGAATGGTACAGTGATAGCCAAAATTTCTGTGAATGCCTTTGTGTGCCTGGAGATGAGAGGAAGAAGAGAGAAGAGTGCTTGTCCCATAAATTCATAGCTCAAGGTCATATTTAGTCTGTAGAAAACAGAAGATGATCCTATGAGATACTTAAGACAGGAGCAAATGTACAGGAAACAAAGATCCATCATCTGGTTCTAATTATCCATAAGAATTCCCATGTGAGCTAGAGAGACTCATCTTAGGACACAGAATCCAGGGTGCTCTCTGGGCTGTACCCACAATACACTCAGTAGGGGTTTGAGGGTTTTCCTGTCTTACTTGTTCTTTTGCTTTCTTCATAGGGAAATAGAGATATGTGTGCTCAGCCCACTCAGAATCCTTCTTTTTCCGGCAACCTAAGGGATGAATAGAGAAGGGGAAACCCAGGCCAACAAGGCCTCCTATGTGCATGTGGAACAAGAGATTCAACTGCACTCTGGAACACAGATATCTAAGAGGGAGCAATGGAGAGGGATGACCCTTCCAACCAGAGACAGGTATGGACCTGTGAAAGAGTTCCAGGTAGGACTGGTGTGCTACTGGACTGAGCGATTTGCACAGAAATTTTCTTGGTTACATTTAATGCTCAGACTGAAAACAGGACATCACATTCTGGGTGGCTTGACAGAATGGGTTTTGCACAGTTCTGGAGTCTGGAATCCAAGGTCAAAGTGGCAGATTTTGTTTCCTAGTCACCCTCTTTTCAAGTCTTGATGAGAGGCAGGTGACAAACTACCGATGAAGTTTCCACATGAAATTTTCTATGGGTTGCTATGGAAGGAGAGAGAAAGAAAGCTTTCATGCTAGAGCCTCTTTTCCATATGGGGTTACAGGTCTATGGTGGTGGGTCCAGTCCTTAAACACCACAGTTACCTGTAACTACCTTCTTAAATACCACCCTGAAAATGACCATAATGTAATTTGGGGCTTTACCCTGTGAATTTTTAGGAATGCAAGTTAGCTCTAAACATCAGTGTGAAGGTAATAAAAATCATTGGCATATTTTATCAAGTATAAAATTAATTTATTTGAAAATCTTCCTTAAGGAGAGTCGGTTTCTGGAGATATCTGCTATCATGGTAATCTTGACAAATGAGTTGTATTTGCTGTTTTCCTTTCTGAAATTTTCCTAATGGATGATGTGTCCAACTTCTGGCAGTAAACACTGGCAATAAAGTAATGAGAGACAGAGGAAGCAAGGGGTATGATCCATCATGGCTTTAGCAGTCCACATCCGTAGGTAGCTGGGCCAAGACACTTGGGCACAGATAACCAATCTCGAGCTCATCACAGCATCCCCACATAATCCTACCTGAATCCTTGAGATATTCATACCTGTTCACGCCAGCAGGAGAACATATCCCTACTGTGCTTTCTGATCATGTGATCAGAGACCATGAGCCACACAAAATGTTTCCAAAATGTAGAAGAAAATGAATTAAATAAACGTGAAGCTTCTCACCTGATTGTGTAATTGGGGATTTGCATGGGAGTGCATACCACAGGAGAATTCATAACAGGGAGAATACAGGTCCCAATTTACTGAGTACCACAGGGAGAATGCTGCTGCCTGGTCTCCCAGAGATCTCAGCTCCATCTCCCCTGTCATCATCACCACCCCAGATCTCTGATCTGTCAGAGTTGTGGTGAAGGAACTGACCACAGAGCCAGATGCGCACACATGCATATACACATAGAAGACATGCATGTGCTACATTTTGATTCACTCAAGTCCCTCTGGCTTGTCTACTGTCTGCCTATCAATGTAGCAGTTAGCTGATTATAAGTGAAACAGAAATGATATGCCCATTTACCTCAGATTGCTCCGGAAACAACTGCTCTATCGGCTAACAGCCTCTCATACCTGCTAGACTGAGTAGGTCACCCCCCTTGGAACAGTGTCATCACCATAACGTTGGCTCAACTTCACCCAGCTATCTCTGAGAAAACATTTTCTCCATGTCATTATGTGAACACAACAAAGACATTGATGTATTTCAGCCTGACTCTTTAAGAATATTCATTGAGTGCAATAAATGATGAATAATCTGCCTCTGTGAGTAAAGGAAATAGGCATCTATAGAGGAAGTTGAGATAGGAAGTAGACAAGAGAATAAAGGTAAGACAGAAGCATTATTTTGGAAAGATGCTTACATTTCCTTAAATGTTGATCTTAAAACACAGCACAGATTGGTCCTCTGCTCAGAACCTTAGATGAACAGGCTGATGTGATGTGGGATAGTGGACAGGAAAATACAGAGCCAACATCCATGAACAGAAGAGAGAGTTATTGATCAGGTATTTCTGGGACCAGGAATTAATCAGATGAAGAGGAGTCTGTCCTGGCCCTCAGGGACTGAAGAACTTGGAAAGATAATGGTATATACTCTTACTCACGGAGAACATATTCCAGTTACTTATCCATCACTGTGAATTTTCAAGTTTGTATTTTCTCTAGTGGGAGCATCAAACCTCCTCTCATAGTCATATTTCTATGTATATACATATATATATCACATTATTGTTAGCCCTAAACCCTTTATTATACACCCTTATTATACCCCTTATTATAGAACACAAGAACATATACCTCTTATGTGCTTGCATTTTTCTACAGATTGACAAATCTCCTACTCCCCCATTCTCTACAACCTTATCCATTCTCTGGTAATAGTTATTCTCCTTTCTCCTTCTATGTAATCAACTTGATTTTTACTTCACCTAAGAGTGACATCATGTGGAACTTGTCTTATTTCCCTCAGACTAAGCTCCTCCAGGTTCATCCACGTAGTCACAAATGATATCTTTCTTCCTTTTTGTGCTAAACAGCATTTCCCTGTTTGCATTCCTTTACTTAGTCCTCTGTTGTTTGGTATTAAGTTGATTTCAGACTCTGGCTATTTGAATGATTAGGAAATATAATGGAGTGCATCCTTTCACTAAGAGAACTCCTCCTCTTGCCACCTATCCTTACCAGCATTTGTTGTTTTCAGTCTTCTGTATACAGGGATGCCAACTTATGTGAGGTGATATATCATTGTGTGCTTGATTTGCATTTTGATTATGATTGGCAGTATTGAGCATAATCATTGACCTCTGCTAAAGAAGTACTGCTGTGTGACTGTGTATGTTTGTATGTGTGTGTGCAATCATTTTTGCACTTGTGCACTGTCATTTATATGGCACAATTTACCTGAAATGGTTGATAATTTAGTTTTCACAATCAACCTTTAACTGAACATATTGTAAGAAATGTGTTTCTCAATTCCAATTTTTATGCCTAGAGTGTCAGATTTTAAAGGCTTTGTCAGTAGCTGGCATTATGGGGGGATAGTGGAACTTTTAGAGGTGATATTTATTGGAGGTAACTCAGGCTATTGTGGGAAAAGAATTAATGTGGGCAATGACACTCACTCCATATCTCTTCCCTGTCTTTCTCTCCCAGGTTATGAGGTACGTGTTTTGCTCTTCTGATCCTGCTATTTATGCAGACGATAATGTGTCTTCCTATTGAAACCTATGTTTTATTAGTACACAGTTATTATACAGAATAATGGGGTTTGCTGTGGGGTTTTTACTTATAAAATATAATTTGACCAAATTGAGTCCCCCAATCACTGCTGTGTTCGCCTTCCCTTTCTTTTTTCCCTTTGTTCCCTTCCTTTTCTCTGGAAGTCTTTTTTCTACTCTCACTTGCTCTTTATTTAAACACATTTTTCATAAATTCCATTTTTGAGAGTAACAGGCTTTTTTTTCCCCTGAAACTGACTTATTTCTCTTAACATGAAGATTTTTTTTTAAATAGCTTTTCTAGCTGGGTGTCTGTGGCTCACACCTGTAACCCTAGCTTCTCAAGAGGGTGAGGTCTGAGGATCATAGTTTGAATCCATCCCTGGGCAGACAAATCCAAGAACCTAATCTCCTCTTAAGTAGCCAAAAGCCAAGCCTGAGTTATGACTAAAATGGTAGAGTGCCAGGCTTGAGTTAAAAATGTAAGGAACAGCACTCAGCTCCAGTTTTGTAACAAACAAAAAAGCAAATGAATCCCTTTCTAATAAAGAGACATCCACAGCAAGGACAAACACAGGACATGAGAAGCTCCCATGGGAAAATGTTACACAGAGAGGAAGCCCCAGATGCTGGCAGGAAGCCAGGGCTTAACCTTCTGCACCTGCAGACCCTGAAAATCAGTGTGTCCTGAGCGCCCCCTGGTGGCACTGATTGTCCCCTGCTGCTGTGAGGGCTCTTGCTGGTCTTGAGCAGCCATCTGGGAGGTTTCTGTCTGGGCTCACACTGAGGTCCCCTTACTGAATCTGCACAGTACTCCACAGCTGTGTCCTCTGTTCTCAGGTTGTCCATCTGCAGATACAGTGTGCTCCTTGAGTTGTCTCTGGAGATGGTGAATCGTCCTTTCACAGAGTTGGCATAGTTTTTGTTACTGCTACCACCATTCATATCTGAGAGCCACTCTGGCTTCTTCCCCGGAGGCTGTGGGGTCCAGCTCATGTAGTAATTACTGAAGGTGAATCCAGAGGCTGCACAGGAGAGTCTCAGGGACCCCCCAGGCTGCATCAAGCCTCCCCCAGACTCCCCCAGCTGCACCTCACACTGAACACCTGCAAATACAGAGAATCCTAGTCAGCAATGGTCACACATATTCATTGTCTCCTCACTCACACCCAGTCCCGTATTCAAGATCTCTTAGTTTTCCTAAATCACCTTGTAATACCTCCATAAGGAAAGCCCACTTCAGTACACACTCTATGGTTATTTGTGAGATATCAGTCCTGAACAGCAAATGGAGTGAGCTGGGCATTCGGTACTGGGCTCCTCTCCCAGAGCTGCTGGGTCATAGCTGGGCTGGTGTTTATCAGAAGAACAAGGTGCCATTTTCATGACCTCCCACTATATAGCAAGCTCTTGAGTGGAAGTCTCAGAGAGGACAGTGCCCAGAACAGATGAACATGTGCTGAGGGAGTCTGGCAGCTTACAGATCTGTGACCACAGGAGCAATGGGGTGTTTTACACTGTTTACAAGAAGCTGCTTTGGGGAAGATTCATCCCTCTATAAGCCCTGCATCTTTCACCAGTAGGATCCAGTGCTGTCCTGATTACAGCTTAGAAAGACCCAGAATGCCTGCTGGGGCTTGTAATTCTTTTCTTATAAAGCAAACATTGTGTTTAGCCTTATTCCATCCTTCATCTAAAAAAGAGTAAATATCCTGGGTTCTTGCAGATACTGTCCACAAATGTGTTTATCTGGCCATGTTCTTCCACCTGTTTCTTATTTTGTCTAAGACCAGGACTCAAACTTGATTCCTGATGCTATTGCTCATTGACTGGCACTCAACCAACTGACTCCAACCACAGTCTATCTGTCTTTCTAAAACTATTCATTGAGAAATAGTTGGCATATAATAACTTCTTGTTGCGTAAGTATTGAAATATATGCACTGCACTGACATCATCATCACCATGAAAATAATCAACAACCTGTGGAAACTTGTATCTCTGACAATCAGGTCCTCTCACATTCCGTAGCCCAGAAGAATGTTCTTTTATTTTCTACACGGTTATGGAGAGCTTCATTATTCCTTCTTCTACCCAGTGTGGCTGACCAAAATGCAGGGAGCAAGGTCTTAAAGTTCCCAATATTTTTTTAGTACTGGTTCTGAAGCTGGTTTTTTGGTGGTTAATTGGAGAAAAACTCTCACATACTTTCCTGCCTGGGCTGGCTTTGAACCATAATTCTCAGATCTCAGCTTCCTAAGTAGGTAGGATACAGGTGCGTGCCACTAGCATCCAGCAAAGTTCCCATTCTTTAGTGGGTCAGACAGCAATCTAGATGCCAGGAAAATCCCTGCAATGGATTTTTTCTTTCTTTTTTTAAATGCATCAATATACATTTATGATATGAGGAGGTTTCATTGTGAAGTTTCCATATGTGCACACAATGCAATTCAAAAATTTTTCCAACATCAGAGAAGTCTCTTTGTAAGTCTTTAGCCCACTTGATGAGCGGGCTATTGGTTGTTTGCGGTTTTGTTTTGGAAGAAGGTAATTTTTTTAGTTCTGCATATATTTTAGATATGAGGCCTTTGTCCGTTGAATGGCCGGTAAAGATCTTCTCCCAGTCTGTGGGCTTTCTGTTTATCTTGCGAGCTATGTCCTTTGCCGTGCAGAAACTCTGCAGTTTGATGCAGTCCCATTTGTCCAACCTTTCTTTGATTTGTAGCCTTTCTGGGTCTTTGTTAAGGAAGTTCCGTCCTGCGCCAAGGAGCCCAAGTGTTTCTCCTACTCCTTCCTTTAGTGTTTTCAGGGTGTCTGTTTTGATTTCAAGGTCTTTAATCCATTTGGAATTGATTTTGGTGCAGGGTGATATATAAGGATCTAGTTTTAGTTTGTTGCATGTGTTGAGCCAGTTTTTCCAGCACAATTTGTTAAAGAGGCTATCTTTCTTCCAAACTATTGTTTTAGCCCCTTTATCAAAGATTAAGTAGGTGTAGTTCTGTGGGTTCATTCCCGGGTCTTCAGAACTGTTCCGGTGCCAATACCAAGCTGTTTTTATTACTATAGCTTTATAATACAACTTGAAGTTGGGTATTGTAATTCCTCCAGCACTGTTCTTTCTGCTTAGGATTGTTTTTGCTATTCTAGGTCTTTTATTATTCCATATGAATTTCTGGATTGCTTCCTGTATTTCATCAAAAAATGGTGTTGGGATATTAATGGGTATTGCATTGAATTTAGACTTCTCTGATGAGGAAATGAGAGTGGCCAAGAAACATATGAAAAAGTGCTCTACATCACTGGCCATAAAATAAATGCAAATCAAAACAACATTGAGATTCCATCTCACCCCAGTAAGAATGTCATATATCAAGAAAACTAACAATAACAGTTGTTGGAGGGGATGTGGCCAAAAGGGAACCCTACTTCATTGTTGGTGGGAATGTAAACTGGTTCGGCCACTCTGGCAAGCAGTATGGAGATTCCTCAGAAGGCTAAATATAGAACTTCCCTATGACCCAGCAACCCCACTTTTGGGTATCTATCTGAAAAACCACAAACAAAATCACAGTAAAGCCACCATCACAACAATGTTCATTGCAGCGCAATTTGTCATAGCGAGAATCTGGAACCAACCCAGATGCCCCTCCGTAGACGAATGGATCAGGAAAATGTGGTACATATACACAATGGAATTTTATGCCTCTATCAGAAAGAATCACATTGCCCCATTTGTAAGGAAATGGAAGGACTTGGAAAAAATTATACTAAGTGAAGTGAGCCAGACCCAAAGAAACAGGGACTCTATGGTCTCCCTTATTGGGGAATAATTAGCACAGGTTTAGGCAAGTCACAGCAGAGGATCACAAGAGCCCAATAGCTATACCCTTATGATCACATAAGATGATGCTAAGTGAAATGAACTCCATTTTATGGAAATGATTGTTATATCACAGTTGTAACTACTTTCAACATCCCATGTGTATCTGTAGCTTCTACTATTGATGATGTTCTTGTATCACCTTCTTGTGATTGTATCTACACTATCTCTGTAATCTTATCTGAGTATATTGGAAACCGTGTATACTGGTATTAGAACTAGGAAATTGAAAGGGAATACCAAAATTGAGAGACACAGGGTAAAAAAAGAGAAACAACCACAAAAGCAACACTTGCAAAACTGTTTGGTGTAAGTGAACTGAACACCTCAGGGAGGGAAAGGGTAAGGGGGATGGGGGAGGGGTGTATGAGGGACAAGGTAACAAACAGTACAAGAAATGTATCCAATGCCTAACGTATGAAATTGTAACCTCTCTGTACATCAGTTTTATAATAAAAACTAAAAAAAAAAATTTCCAAAATTTAATTTGCATCAGCTCATGTAGTAAAGTTTAATTTGGTACAGTTGGTTTTCATTTTGTCATATCCATATTTGTTTACAATGTACCTTAATCAGATTTGTAAGTGTATGTGTTTATTTACATATAATAATGTTTGTATATAGTATATAATTTACATATTATGTAATGTTTTATATACATAGTACAGAAAGATATTTATAAATCAGATATATAAATTATATACATGTAATTCTCATGTTTTTACACCTTAGTAAACTATAACTTTATAAAGTATACACAGGCACCAACATCAATGTACTCATTTTCAAGATGCATCCAAGGAAAGGACTTTGAATGGATTAGTACTGGGACACTAGTACAAGGGGACAAGGAAAACCAGTTACCTGCAGTCCTACCCTCTCCATGGACCCATGTGTGACATTAGTGACACTTATCTTGTCAAGCTGTCACAAGACATAGGAAAAATCCAACAGCCTCATCTTCTAGACTACAACTTGCCTTCTCCAGAGAACTCAGCCCTGTGTCAGGAGAAAACTGTGAGCCAGATGGGAATTTAGCCCAGGGCTTGAGTATTAATTTGTATATGTAGAGGCCACACAACTTTAAATGGGTAGGGACTGAGGCCAGCATTCCTTTGTCCTTCCTGTGACCTAATACACACACACACACCAGAAAGCACAATGGTTGGAGAGGGTCCCATGTATTACCACAGAATGCTGTAAGCATTGAACAAAGGGGAAGAGGCAATCTTTTCTGTCAACCACCTTCTCCAGATAAAACTGGTTTCACCTTATTGTGATCATTGACATCCAAATTCCGCCTCCCTGGGAGCAGACACGTCACTGACCTGCAGCCCGAGGAGGACCAGGTGGAGTCCAGCCAAGAGTGGCGCATACAGGGTGACAGCAGCTAGAGTTGAGATGGACTGCAGGTTGCTGTGAAGGCAGTTGGGATCTCTTTCCTTATGTAGTACCAGTAAAGTGACCTTTGACTCAGGTGTGGGCTTTGTAAGTGCACATTCTGAAAAGATAAATGGAGGGAATATGGAAATACCCATTTGGAATGCTTTTATGAGAAAGATTTTACTCTGTTGTTGCCTAGGTTGTCTTCAGTTTTACAGTACTCCAGCCTCGGTTTCTCGAATAGCTAAGATTATAGGTGTGCATCCTGTGTTCCTTACTAAGATGACTATTTATAATGATAAAATAAGAGGGGGAAATATAATAATCTGCTTCCTTTGAATAAATATAATGCATTGAATTATTAATCATTATTTTTGTCTGTGCTGATTTGATTTCATGAAGTTTAGGAAACATTGAATTATCGAAACTAACCTCTTCCCCCTGAAAGACAAGTCAAACATATCTACTCCTCAAGGAAAGGAGGCAGGAATTTACCAATGTTAGAGCACTAGGAAGTACTATTAAAGCATTGCTACCATCAATAAGAGTCTTTTGTGGAAACACCCATTTTGTTGTTTATTTTTCCCTTAAATGAACTAAAATGTTGAAGACAGCACAATTTGGCTTAACAGAAGATAGTTATTACATTTCTTCCCGGTTCCTAGCCACCTCAACTGTCAACCAGCCATCCCTTATTTGGTAGCTGGTCAGAGTACACTCATTGCAGCCCAACTCCTTCTGCCACTCTACAGCACCTTGATGAAGGTGCATTCTCCCTCCAGAAGGGATTATTCTAATCACTAACCTTTTTGCCATCTCAAACGTGTTTGAACTCTAGCAGCCATTTCCATCCAGGCCAGAGGGGAAAACACTTCGCTGCTGCTGCTGGAAGTTGAAGTTTACATTAGCAGGAAAGTTTTAGAGTGACTGGTGGTGAAATCCCAGAGTGGTAAACCTCAAACCTGAATATCTGAAACTTCAGCTTCTGACTTCTACAAAGTGTGATCCCTAGACCTTAGTGCATGCGGGATTGAGAATGTCAACACTAAGAGGGCTTCCCCTCTCCTAGTCAAGAGTTAGAACTGCATAGAACAAAAGACCTCCAGCTAGGGATTGCAATTCATGGTGAGATACTTGCTAGCCTGTGATCAGTGATAAAGGAATACTACATTGAGTGCTTGACAATGTTGTATAAACAAGTCAGTTCAAAACCTGCTCATTGGGGCTGGGGATATGGCCTAGCGGCAAGAGTGCCTGCCTCATATACATGAGGCCCTGGGTTCGATTCCCCAGCACCACATATAAAGAAAATGGCCAGAAGTGGCGCTGTGGCTCAAGTGGCAGAGTGCTATCCTTGAGCAAAAAGAAGCCAGGGACAGTGCTCAGGCCCTGAGTCCAAGCCCCAGGACTGGCAAAAAACAAAACAAAACAAAACAAAAAAACCTGCTCATCCACATGACCTTGTTTTCCCTTCTATACATTTTTGTCCTTCTTCTTGATTTTTTTTTTTTTTTTTTGGTCAGTAATAGGGCTTGAACTTGGGGCCTGGGTGCTCTCCTTGAGCCTTTGTGCTCAAGACTAGTGCTCTATTACTAGAGCTACAGCACCACTTCTGGCTTTTTTTTTTTAGTAGTTTATTGGAGATAAGAGTCTCTCAGAGACTTTTCTGCCTGGGCTGGCTTCAAACTGTGATCTTCAGATCTCAGCATCCTGAGTAGCTAGGATTACAGACATGAGCCACCTGTACCCAGCTCCTTCTGGATTCTTAACTTTTTTAATTATTTTTTTGTCTTTGAAAGTTACCATTCAACAAGTCAGTTTATAAGTATAATTCACTGTGATCGATTTCACCCTTTTTATCATTCTCCCGATCTCTCCCAGCCCAACCCTCCCCTCAAATTTTCTAGTTTCATTAGATACACATTGGGTATCCTAACTGTGTTCTCCCTCATTCCTCTCCTCACTTGTCTAATCCCCTCTCATTTACCTCCCCAAACCTTTCAAGAACCGCTTCTCTGTACCATTTGTTTTTCTGAGATTTTACAGCATTTGAATTCTCCTCTAAAAATACCATACTTTGGTTAATATGTTTGCTTACACTATGTATATTTTTATTAAAAACAAGATAATTTTATATAAAAAGAATATATAAGAAAGTCAAACAACTCCATCTGGAAATAATTCAATGAAAAATAAGCAACAGAATGCAATAGATATATGTTCAAAGAGGACATACAAATGCTCAAAGGGTGAATGAGAATTCTTCTCATCACTAAATATCAGAGAAAGGCAAATGTAGTAGAGTGAGATATCACCTCACACCTGTTAGAATGGCTATTATGAAAAATGGAAAGAGAATAGGACTGGTAAGGATGTGCTGAAAAAAAAATGTTATACATTATTAGTGAGAATGTACATTAGTGAAATCATTATGTAAAACAATGTAAAGTTTCATTTAAAAATATCTGGGTGCTGGTGGCTCACACTTATAATTCTATCTACTCAGGAGGCTGGGATCCTAGTATTGTGGTTTGAAGGTAGCCCTGGCAGGAAAACCCATGAGTCTCTTATCCCCAATTAATCACCAAAAACCTGGAAATGGAGATATGACTCAAATGGTAGAGTGCTAGCTTTGAGCAAAATAATCCAGGGACAGCAGCAAGGCTCTGAGTTCAAATCCAAGGACCAACTCAAAAAGAAAAAGAAATAGATTCGCAGAAAAAGAAAATTTCTCCTGGATTGCTCCTGTGCATCTTGTGTACAACTTACAAGAAGAGGAAAGACTTAAAGCCTCTTGGCTTTTACTGGTCACAAGCTTGGAACTCTGATAAATTCCTGATTCTGCTCTGATAAATTCCTTAACACTCATTATGTTATCTCAAAGTTTATACACATAGAAATAATTAATTTCATTTCCCTCTTCATTTCACAAACATACATATGGAAGCAGGAGTAGAGAAAGACTCTGCGATATGCTCAGAGCTCCCATCTGAAAAAAATTAACCTCTACTATTTGGACCTACAGGCCTTCGCAGAGTACTCAACTGCTCCATCAGCCAAACCCAGAGCAGTGTTGGACTTAGGTATTGATGTTTTTGACACGTCAAATTTGTCCTTGCTTCAGGACACTCGGTGAACTGTATAATACATTGGCCTAAGAGGCACACAACAGCCATTTTCCCTCAAGCACGAATAAGCTTATTTTTGATACTAGAGCTTTATATTGGGAATGCACACTGTACCTAAGCATATTCACAGAAGATAACACAAGAAAAGTTTACAAAAATTGAAATATACATAGATTATATGTCTGTATGTGTATACATGTGTTTGTATGTCTATATGTATGTATGTATAGTATGTGTTATGTCAATACTAAAATTTGGCGTAGAGTCTTTCCTTATTAGTTAACCTGTAAACCACTTGGGCCAAGTCTACAGCCTTTTTCTTTGTTAATTTTCAGATATAGTCTCACATTTTTACCAGAGACCAAATTTGAACTAAGGTCCTCATTTCTCTCACTCTCAGACAGATGGGATTGTGGGAGTATATTGTCATTTTTAGTTTTTTGAGATGATGTCTTTCTAATGTTTTGCCCATGTAGACCTCAAATCCCAATCTTCTCAATCTAGTTATTGCACAGATGATACAGAAATTATTTTAAAACAATAATACTTTGCCACGAAGTTTACATCAAACATTATACATGCTACTCACTAGACACTGTTGAAAATAAACTATGCAATTTGTAGGTGGGGACAGGAAGGAAAAACTGGGAGTGAGAGAAGGAGTGATACTGTCCAAAAAGAAATGTACTCATCACCTGACTTATGTAACTGTAACCCCTCTGTACAGCAACTTTATAATAACAATAAAACATTAAAAATGATTTCACGTGCCCAAGATGCCACAGAAAATTACTTGAGAATAATTTAAAGAACATTCTTTCTGTTGGGGGCAATGGCCTCTGTCTGAGGATGAGGAGACAGCAAAGGTTTGGTGAGTTTCTCTTGCTATCAGACATACCTGCATGAGACCCTGTCTCCCATTTAATTACATATTTATTTTAAGTGATTATTTATGAGTTTGTTCACTTATTTCAGATAGGGCTTAAGCAAAAGTGAGTCCATGAACCTTTACAACGGTTATAAAATAATGAGGTGGCAGAGAATGAAGGAACAATAAATGTAGCTAAACTCATTAATGTTTAGTACATCTATATGTGAAATAACACAGGGGAAAATCCTCTGAACTATAACATACACTTACAAGTGAATTACAGGAATTGACCAAGTCCAGTGTGTGGTTGTGTACTACTGCAGGAAAAGAGTGAGCTGAGAGGATGGAAGAGGGTGAATATGGACAAAGCACTTTATGTGTACATATAAAAATAGAACATGGATCCTGTTCAACTTGTTTAAGAACTGTGGAGGTGGATGAGAGATGGAAGGGATAAGTTTTACCAGGGTGTATTGTATGTGTGTGTGCAAATGACATTAGAAAACCCTCCTGTGCAACCAATATATGTTAATAAAAAAATTTTTAAATGATGACCATTTGGAGCAGTTATGATACTCATATTTATGCCTAGTTTATTCTTCTATGAAATGTAGTTCATAGTACTAAATTATTTGGGTCTTGACATGATAATCAGGGTTATAATTAATGCCTCGATAGGTCTTGGAAAGTTCAGGATCATTTTCATGATACCTTACACTAAAAGGAGAAAGAACATCTGTATTTCTACAGTTAGACTCTTTTATTCCTCACTGAATTCCAGGAAGCACTTTTCAGGTGTGGAGATTAAATTCACCAGCTGGAAACCAGCTCTCAACCAGTGAAGGGGTTCTTGAGCAAACCCTGCTGGAAGCAAGCTGCTGAGCAGCTTTCTTTAAGGAGGTTTGTGTCTGGGTTCACATGAGGTTAAGACCACAGTGCTTGGGCACAGTAATACATGCCACTGTCCTCATCTGTCAGACTGCTTAGCTGTAAGTAGACTTGTTTCCTGCCTGTGTCCCTGGATATGATGACTCTGGATTGCAAGTTGGAGCTGTAGTTGGTGCTCCCCTTAGCCAAAATCACACCAATCCATTCAAGGCCCTTCCCTGGTTGAAGTCATACCCTGGACACAGAATAGCTAGATATGGAGAATGTATAAGTGGCACAAGTAAGATGGAGTGTCTGTGAAGACACCAAGACTCCTTCACCCCATTGAACAATGTGCTCCTCGGTCTGCACCCCTGGGGGATGAAAATAACCGTAAGTCACAAAATGAACGTAAGTCACCCCTGACAAGCCCTCTCATCCACGGTGTCCCATTTTAAACCTCATGAGTGACTCACCACTGAGAACACACAGCAGGCAGAACAGGAGAAAGAGAGAACCTATGTGTTTGTGGAAATAGGCAGAGTCTCCAGAGACTACAAAGACAGGACAGAAAGATAGTTTGCAAACCTCCCATACTTATCTTGAAGCTGAGGTTGATTTGCATGGGTGGATCTGGCAAGAGTGTTAGATGATTAGGTTATAGCACTGGGAGATCAGAGCAGTTCTGGCTCTCTGTGGGAGGGGGCTCAGGAAAAGGAACCATTTTGAAGAAATTGGACATCAACATTGGAATGTAGGAAACGGTGATATGGATTTTGCCTCAGATCTGTGCAGGGAAGCCTTGCAATTTATCAAATATCCAGGGAACTTTATTTATTTATTTATTTATTTATTTATTTATTGCCAGTCCTGGGCTTTGGACTCAGGGCCTGAGCACTGTCCCTGGCTTCTTTTTGCTCAAGGATAGCACTCTGCCACTTGAGCCACAGCGCCACTTCTGGCCATTTTCTGTATATGTGGTGCTTGGGAATCGAACCCAGGGCTTCAAGTATATGAGGCAAGTGCTCTTGCCAC